>NC_139009.1:44007188-44412926 GCF_964374135.1 Grampus griseus
AGGTAGCGAGTAGGATACCAAACGTGTTTGTATTTGCGATCTGAAAACTGCAACCGAGCAAGTGGAAATGAAAGAGACAAGGGAAAAATAGCAGTCCCTGTGAAAAATGCCTGGGTTTTAACAGGAAATGAGACAACAGACTCAACACCAAAAGCCATCACAATCTCTAGCTGCATTCCCAGTACCTAGGACAGAGGTCCCAAAGGCTCAGATAGGTGGTGGTGGGATTGTCATTGCTGCTGTTATTGCTAGAGTCAATAATATTATCATAATTAGACATCTGGTCATCTCCAGATGATACTACTTCCCTTGAAGATCTCTTAAGTTTGTGTTTTTTTTTAATTTCTTTTTTTCTCACACTCCATGTACTTTGGAACCTAGAGTACGTGTATTAGATTAAGTAATGCTAGGGACTTAACACAATAGAAGTTTCTTTCTTGCTCAGGTAAAGTTCAGCCTAGTGACTAAAAGCAGCAAATACTCAGGACCCCAGGATCCTTCCATTTAATTTCTCATCATCCCCCAGGGTCTGAGAGGCCTCCAGGATCCTCTGCATCCATCAAGCAGACAAGGGAGAGAATGGAGCACTGCACATAGAAGGTTCCTATGGGACAGGCTTGGAAGCGCTGAGCATACTTCCATCCTCATTCTATGGACCAGAACTGTATCACTTGACCACACTTAATTACAGGGAAGGCTAAAAAAATATAGTTTGTATGCTCAGGAATAAGCACTAATGGGATTGGTGCGTATCTAGGCAGTGTTTGCCACAGTATTTGCTGCCAGACCATTTGTCATCTTTCTTCCCTTACTCCAAAATACTTCAAGTCCTTAGCTTCAGACTTTCTCACAACCCTACAGACCTCTCAGGAACTCCCCTTCATTTACCAATGGATTTAAGACCTAGTTTACTGTCTTTCTCTCTACTTCTGTATCATTCTTGATGCTTTCAATAACTCCATGGATGAGCCATTCAACATCCTGGCCTCTCTGTTTCTTGACCTCCTCACCTCTAGTAAGTTATTTTTTCCTATTTCACCTCTACCTGCCTCCCCCGCCAATCCCATAATATATAATAGTGGGAATTCGCTTCCAAGAACTTCCAGTTCACGCCCGCTTACCACCATCTCCTATCCTTCCAGTGCACTATTATTATTCCTATTTCAAGACTGCCTGACTTCATCAAAAACACCAAGCTACTAACCCCAACAATGTTCATCACTCTCACCCCCTTACCTCCTCACTCTTTGGGTTACCCAGCTTAACGTCTAAATAATCACTCCTTTAAAAACACCATTAAGTCCCTTACCCTCATCCATTATACCCCATTAATGATCATCACCTTCCAAACTGGCTAACCTGTACCAGCTGCTTCTCACATGCTTCCTCCCAATCAGCTAAACATGTTCTTCACAAATATCCCAGTTCTTCTCCCAGGAAGATGGTTTAATTACATTTCCCCAACCCCTTAAAGTTAGGCTAGGCCAGGGGGTAGCAAACTACAGCCCATATAAGCCAAATTCAGCTCAATGCCTGTTTATGGAAATAAAGTTTTTTTGAAGCACAGCTGCACTCACTGGTCAACAAAGTTTCTGTGGCTACTTTAGTGTTACAACAGCAGAGTTGAGTAGTTGTGATAGAGACCGTATGTCCCACAAAACATAAAATATTTACTGTCTGGCCCTTTACAGAAAAGCACTTACCAACTCCTTGTTTAGACTCTCATGTTCAGTGTCACCTGAGTTTTAATGGCCATAAAAAGTGCCATGCATTTTGAAAGATCTTTTTTTATTAAAGGGTGATAATTTTTTTATATTCTTTTTTGTTTTTTATTTAATTTTTATTGGAATATAGTTGATTTACAATGCTGTGTTAATTTCTGCTGTACAACAAAGTGAATCAGTTATACATATACATATATCCACTCTTTTTTTAGATTCTATTCCCATACAGGTCATTACAGAATACTGAGTAGTATTCCCTGTGCTATACAGTAGGTTAAAGGGTGGTGATTTTTAAAATGCTTGAATTCAAGCTATAATATTCAATTGTCTATAAAAATAATTGATAAGAGCCCTGATGCCACAATATAATATGACTGTACATGTTTACTTATGCAAATTTAACTTACATTTTTTTGAGTACTTTAAATCATCATCCCATTGGAGCTTAGAATAGTCCTATAACGAGGGTGGAGCAGGTATTACTGGCTCAATTTTAATGATAAGAGGAGAAGCAAACTGAGGCATGGAGATTAAATGACAACCCACCAGATAACTGCACCTGGGCTGAGATGCCAACTCCAGAGTCTGGCTCCTTGCCAACAAGTGCTATCTCATTCAGTGCTGCTGCCTCTTGAAGAGAGAAGGTGCCTGCCCTTGTGGAAACACTGGGTCCTCTGTCCCCATTGTCATTCCTATTACAGGGCTCTATATCCAGAAAACCCTGGCCTCCCCCAGCCAGAGGTCAGCATGCTAACTCCTGGCACACTGCTCAGGGCCTGGGGTAAATGCCTACTCAAAACATCAGAGTGCAGACAGCACCACACCCAGGCTCAGCATCATTTTCTTCATGGGAAGGTAAAATGTAATTGTCAAGGAATAAAAAGCACCACCTTCTCTGAATAAAAACCCTGCCAACTACAAAAGTGAAGGGTAAACTGTTCTGTCACTTTCCCTAGATTTCTGAGTCCTCATCACACTTTCACATATACATCTTCCTCCAAAGTGGAATAAAAGCTGAACTTCTGGTGTATATATGGCTCACCTAGAACAACATCAACTTAAGACTTCTAGTTGCTTTGAAAGTGAGCAATGGAACTGGGATTATGTGATTATGTTTAACACACAAATCTTAAATTGAGAGACAAAACAAAAAAAAATGACCCTGCATGACTTCCATGGAAGGTCATTTAGCCACAGCTAAATCTGGCTTCAGAGCCAGCCAGCCAGCCTCACCAAACACGCACTATGGCTCCTACCTTCTAAAACGAACAGTGCTCATGGTTCTTCCCATCCACAATCCACAGGGATTCATCCAGCCATGTGTGCTGCTCTGCATCTTTCAGCTCACTGATCCCAATCCAGTGTTCATGCACACTGCATGCATTTGAGACACTCCAGGGAGAGTCTCTGCCTGTGTAAATCAATGAACAGATGATTCTTAACCCCATGTCACTTTCCCATTATGACAAATGCACAATCTGAGCACAGCTCCCCACAAAACAGATCTCCCAGCCTGCCTCCCAGCCTTTGTCCCTGTACCTCTTCTTCCTCAAACCCCAATCCCTTCATCACTAACACCAACCTGCCCCTCAGGATGTCACAGAGGAAAGTGCTGGGCTAGATCAACCCTCCAACGTGTTCCTAAAACAACAGGGAGAGGAACTAAATACTCATTTCCTAGGACAACTTCCTATTGCAAATTGGAATAGATGTGCAGTAAACCCTGACTCCAAACCAAAGTCAAATAAGCTAACTATATGAACATTTACCTCAATTACTTCTCTTATCTGCATCCTTCCATCCATCTTATCTAGGAGTCTAAGCTCTTGAAAGCAGGAACTATGTCTTACGTTTTGTAGTATCTCCAGCCCTAGCACAAGCCCCAACATTTAAGAAACTATACTAGTTTAATTAATATTGTTAAATTGCAGAGGGTTTGGAGTCTGTACTGTCTTTGGAGTCGCAGCTGAAGGTCATGTGCTGTATGACCTAAATGCAGCACTAGACAACGTCGATTCAACCTTGATGGATCATCCTGGCCAAAAGTCCAACTTGAAATAATACTTTTATCCTATCTTAAAGGCTACTAGCAGCAGCAAACATACTTAAAATGTTCCATGAAAAAATGTGTTGACAGCTTTTTAGTACTTTTTTCAGTGTGTGATTTTTTTTTTTTTTTTTTGAATACAGGACATAGCTGAAAATAGAGCACTTTTTATACTACAGAGCTGGATTCTCAGTCACCTAGACTGGCTGTCCTGTCATCCTATCAGGCAATTCTAATTGTTGTTCTCATGTCAAATCTAAGAGGACACAGTCATCACAAGCTTGACAGTGGCCAACTCAGGTCACAAGGCAGCTCACAGGCCAGTCTGCACATGGAAATGAGAATTCCAGTAGGTTTCCGTACTGAAAGGCAGTCTATTTCTATGATGTTCTTTATAGACTGCATTGCAGGGACACTACATTTGTCCTTAAAGAAGTGGCTTTTCCCAAAAGCACCACTAGCAGTGCTGAGCTACATGAAAAACCCAAGGTGTCAGCTTCAGTAATACAGATCTTATAAATGTGCACATCTTATAAATGAACATTATGATTCAAGCCACAGATTAAGCATTAATAACAATGCATAAATAAGTCCCAGAGGAGGACACACTAGCTAGACTGCCTCTTATAAAAGACAGACACACATTTATATTTTCCATATATTCATTTTTTCTTTTTTAATAAGATTCCAAATCCCCCTAAGCACAAACACTTAATAGTAAATCAAAAAAAAAAAAAAGAATTACTGCACACAATTTCACATCCTTCATAAGATACAGGAGAGTGTTTCTGTCTGATTTGTCTTTATTATGTTATTCCTGGTCTACTTTAATAATAAAGTTTCAGTCTGATCTAATTCAAAAGCTACTTTGCACCCTCTCTCTCCCTACCTGCACTCATCCCTTTAATGACTAGGAGCTAGAAAACATGATGGAAAAGGGCTCTTTGAATAATCAGGGTTACCTGTTACTTCAAGTAATTAACGGCTTCCTTAAATGAACCTGGGCATATTTAATTCTCGCGACACTCCCAGAAAACTATTGTCTAAGGCAAAAAGTCACCTGTTTTATCATTAACACTAAACATTTCTGTGATGCTGTAGGAAAGAAAAAGCTAGAACTGAAAATGTTTCTGGAAATATCTTGAATCCTTGCAAGCATATGTTACATCCATTATAGATAAAACTCCTCCTGGGTCATGTCTCTGGCGATAAATGAGTGGCTTCTTGTGCATAAGCACATGCATAGAAGGCCAGCTGGTACAATGTCCTCCGTGGAACTTTTTAATAAAATCTTGCACAGAACCAGGGCTCCAGAGGTGATCTTATTTCTTCTCAAAGAAGAGAGGCAGCTCTATTTCAGTTAGTACCTCGAGCTCAGAAAACACTGGCAGAAAAATCATATAGGCAAAAGGAAAAAAAATTTTAAGGTCTTTACCAATTCAATAAAAAAATGGAAGTAGGTAATTAAAAATTAAAAATACTCTGAAATCTTAATGTGGCAGTATAAACATGCCTCACGATACCATAGCAACATGCTCTCTTTCCTAATTAAATTGATTAATTAGCCTGTGAGCTTGCAAAATGTCAGAGCGAAAGGATTGAGAATGCCTCTCTCCACAGCTAACAGCTTACCTCACCTCTTCCTTCCTGAGCTTGTCAATTAGAAACACTAGAGGTCGATCTGTGGAAGAAATTTCCAACTACAGCTCTGTTTTAAATGCATGAAGAATGTGAAGGCTTAGATAGCATGCATTCCAAATCAGCTTTGAAAACCCAGAGATGAGTGTCTCAGATACATAAAGCTCAAATGAAGTACCGCACCATTGGACTGGGGCACTGGTGCACAGAGAGAATTAGGGAAGTAATTTTGCAAATTGAACCAGCTAGAAACAAATTTATGTGCGTGTCTGCATGTATGATATAGTTATGAAGTAAAGAGATCATTTCCACAATTCATACGTCAAAATTTCATGTTATAGTTATATTTCATATGTATATATAAATAGATGTAAATATATTAGCATATTTTTACATACACTATAAATTTCTAGGAGTTACTAAGCAGAGAAACAAAATGAAATGCTAGACTTTCCTGCTCCTTCAGGGTAAGGGAGGTCACATTCTTTTTTGGAAGCAGAAATAAGGACTTTCTTTGCTACCAGACCAAGCCTAGTTGGAATAAATATATAGATTGCTGGCCACCTCTTATTTTAGTATTATTGTCCCACTCAGATTAAAAAAAAAAGGAACACCTCTCTACTGCACGGGGGCTAGAAATTTCTGCCGTTAGATCAGCACTATTTGCATTTTGGTCCAGATTATTCTTTGTTGCTGGAGATACTCCTGTGCATTGTAGACGTTTAGCCCATTCCTACAATGGCTTCTACCCACTCGATGCCAGTAGTATTCCCCAGTTGTGAAAACCCAAATTGTGTGCAGAGAATGCCAGATGTCCCTCATTCAGGGAGGTGGGTGAGGGGCAAAATCCCCCTCCACTGGAAACTGCTGCATTAGGATAATCAGTGAGTAAAACAAAAAAGAATAGAGTACCATCTCTTGTGGAAATCAACGCAGGTCACCCAAATGAGAAAAAACAGAGGTTATTTATTCAGAGCTTGCTATAGCAAGGGAGTCGGGCACCATCCCTTGTGATTGGCAGAGACTCAAAGGCAGGCAGGGCAGTGGAAAGCTTTATAGAGAAAAAAAGAGGGAAGGCTTCAGGAGTGCTCTGGCGGGCAGCTATTGGCTTGGGGAAGATGGAGGCAGGACACCTTATGTGATCGTTTTGGAAGCGCATTTGGTTTTCTCTGTTGGTCCTGAGTTGGACGTGAGGGAAAAAACTAGGGAAGCTGGCAGTCATTGACCAGGTCGGTTTTTACCATAGGGCTCCCAGTACCCATCACTTCCCTGGAGACATTTGTATTAGTTTCCTTTTGCTGCTGTAACAAATTACCACAAACTTAATGGCTTAAAACAATGCATCTGTATTATCTAACAGTCTTGTAAATTAGAAATCCGACTCGGATTTTAGTAGGCTGCAATCAAGGTGTTAGCAGGCCATGTTCCTTCTGGAGACTCTAGGTGAGAATCTATCTTCTTACCTTTTCCAGCTTCTAGAAGCTGCACACATTTCTTGACTCACAGCCCCCTTCCTCCATCTTCAAAGCCAGCAACATTGCATCTCTTTGCCCGTTCTACAATAGTCACAACTCCCTCTGATTCTCCTCTTCTGTGTCTCTTACCATTTTAAGCACGCTTGTGATTATATTGGGCCCACCTGGATAATCCAGGCTACTCTCCCTATGTTCAGGTCAGTTCTTTAGCAATCTCACTCTACTGATCTATTAATTAATAAGTTAATTATAAATTAATTCTATTCAAAACCCTAATTCCCATTTTCTATCCAGCATAATATATTCATGGTTCCAAGGATTAGGACATGGACATCTCCGGGGGCCACTCTTCTTCCTACCGCATCATTCAGTGAGCAAAGTGCGGTCCCTGCCAGCAGCATTAGCATCACCTGGGAACTTATTAGAAATGCAAATTCTGAGGACCTGCCCCTGTTCTACTGATGCAAAAGCTCTGTGGGTGGGTCTCAGCAACCTGTTTTTCTATAGAATACTTTATTTTTAATAAATTTATTTATTTTATTTATTTATTTTTGGCTGCTTTGGGTCTTCGTTGCTGCGCTGGGTCTTCGTTGCTGCTCTTGGGCTTTCTCTAGTTGCAGCGACCGGGGGCTACTCTTTGGTGCGGTGCTCGGGCTTCTCATTGCGGTGGCTTCTCTTCTTGCGGAGCACGGGCTCTAGGCACGTGGGCTTCAGTAGTTGTGGCTCACCGGCTCTAGAGCGCAGGCTCAGTAGTTGTGGCACACAGTCTTAGTTGCTCCACGGCATGTGGGATCTTCCCGGACCAGGGCTCGAAGCTGTGTCCTCTGCGTTGGCAGGCAGATTCTTAACCACTGTGCCACCAGGGAAGCCCTCAGCAACCTGTTTTAACAAGCCCTCCAGGTGATGCACATTCAAGTCTGAGAAACACCGATCTATACTCCACATCCTCTTCCCCACTCTAAAATTCTGTGGTCATTATGTGAGACCTTTGGGAACAATTAAATTCCTTAGAAATATGCTATTTACCAGAGTACTCTTTACAAAATGTAAATTCTACTTACATCACTTCTCTACTAATAATCCTTAAATGCATCTCTCCCCAGTTCTCAATGGCTAAAATCCACACTCCTCAGCATGGCATGAGAGCTCCTTCTTCATCTCACCTCTGCACATTTCTCCACCTCCTCTCTCTCCTCTGCACTCCACCACCCTCACTAAGCTTCTTGAAGGTTTGGGATCTTTCCTATTTTTGATGCCTCACACATCCCGTTCCCTTCCCCTGGAAAGTTCAACCTCTTCCCTAGCAAACTCCACCTCCCCCCTACATAATGTCACCTCCTCCAAAAAACTTCCCTGATCTTCACAGGAAGTTAGGGGTTGCATCTTCTGTGGCCCATGGTCTCTTGCATAAACCTCTACATAGCACTTTCATGGGAATGATTTTACATGTTTGTCTCTTACCCCAGACTCTGAAGCTTTCATGTGTCAGGACATGATAACCCAGAAAAAAACAGAGGGCTGGGAATATAAAAGACGCTTTGTGGATGTTTAAGTGTATAAACAAATCATAACATTTAATGAAACATTCTTCCAGCCGAATACCTGGTGCTATGCTAAAAGCAACTATCATTATATAAATTTGTCCAGAAAAGGGTTTCCTGAAGATAGATTAATATTCAAGTGACTCTAGAAATAATCATCTTAATCTTCAATGAGAACAAATCCCTCAAGGGCAAGAAAATATTATTAAAACCCTCCTCCCACAACCCAAACTTATTTCTTCACACCTCCTACTACCTCCCTCTGAATAATCATCTGGAACCTGATCAAAAAGGCATGAAACAAATAACTGGAGCTGGGTTAGCTTGGCAAAGGGGTTCCACGGTTTCCCTTCCTTGTATACTCCATGCAAGCGGCCCCAATCTAGCCTGGTGGGGTGGGGAAGGAAGGGGGAGAAGTTAAGTCCTCAAATTGCAATAGAAGGAACACCTATCCTATGCAGATACCAAGAATTACCCCTAACTAGTCCACTGCAGAGACAGTGATGATTTCATAAGTTTTGTATTATAGGATAGTTTAGAGAGGACAGAAAGGCAGATTACACACGGGAAGTAGTTGGGCTGCACCCCGCAGACCTACAAGGCCTGCACTTGCCCAGCTTTAAGACCAAGGAAAGGGGCCAGAGTCAGCAACAGAGACATCAATGGCTTAATGGATGGGGGAGCTTACACGTCTGAAGCAAGGTCCCGGAGCAACACCCCACGGTGTGTGCAGACGGCAGGCACGACACAGTAGCACTCTTTATTTCCGGGGGCAGGAGGAGGTTGGAAGTTATAAGGGAATTGTTACCAGGTGGGCTCATTAGTTACCAGGGAAACCAGCAGAGGGGCACGCCCCTCACCACACCTTTGATAAGAACAATCACCAGCTGGGGCCTGGGGCAACTTCCCAGGAAGGTCAGTCATGTGACTAGGCTTTAGGTGAAGCAGGCACTTGTCAGGCAGGGGATGTACAGAGAACAAGGGAGTACAGAGAACAAGAGAGCAGCCATCTTGAGTGGCCTGACCACACAGAAGCAGCAGGATTTTCAGTTGGGCCTCTAAAGCAATGTTTTTCAGGTTGTGGTTGGTAACTAATTAGTGGGGCATTTAACAATTTACTGAGATGGCAACCTGCAATGTTTTTCATAAAGTAGAATATTTTTATAGAATAGAGTATTAAAAAATAGAATTGAAAGGCCAAAGTGCACAACACATAGAAAGGGTTAAGTATTATTTAGTGAACCTTCAGTTTCAGTGATTCATACCCATAAATGTGTATGGTTGTGATATCAAGTACTTTACTTACTATGACTCAAAGTCAATACAGTTTGAAAAACACTGCTCAAAGGGATGTCAGAGTGATACTGAACATTTCTCATGGACAACACTTATCTCCTTAGCTGGAAGGGATTCCATCCTAAAATGATTGCCTACTTTTCACAGTATAATTGGCACTCAGCACACATGGCTTGTGAGTCAATGCAAGTTTGCATATGTGTCCTAACTTCTCAATTGCACTCTCCACTCTCCGTGGATCAGGACAGCCTTCATTCCACTTCACAGTTTCCACCCAGCCTGGCCCAGGGTCTCGCACACAAAGTAGATTTTTTAATGAATATTGGTGGGTTGGCTGAATCTTACAAACCATCAACTTTATTAAGAGACTCAGGTGAAATGTTTAGAGGGGGAAAAAAAAAGAATTTCAAAGAAAGAGAAAAAAAATCAAAATATGAACCTATTAAATATTCAGCATCCATCCTAATTGTCCAATTATGCTGCTATTTTGGGGTATACCTGACATGAAGCATTACAATAAAACCAGAAACAGGGCATGTGGCCAGGAAGACAGAGTAGGAAGACCCTTATCTCACCTCCCCGCACTGGCACACCCAAATTAAAACTATTTAGAGAACAACTTTCTGTGAGAACAACCTGAGGACCATCAGAAAGGATTTTCCACAGCTAAAGATATAAAGAAGGAACCACAACAAGATGGGTAGGAAGGGCAGAGATGTGGTATAGTCAAGACTCACATCCCTGGGTAGATGACCCACAGATGGGAGAAAAATCACAGTTGCAGAGGTTTTCCCAAGGAGCTAGGGGTCAAAGCTCCAATCAGGCTCCCAGCCCAGGGATCCTGCTCTGAGAAAACAAGCCACTAGAAGGGCTTGTATGGGAGAGCCGGAGGGCTGTAGAAAACAGGGAGTCGTATCTTAAAGAGCACTTGCAAAATCTCACAGGCTCCAAGTCCCAGCACAGAAGTCGTAATTTGAAAAAAGCATGGGTCAGGACCACTTGCTCAACTGGGATCCCCCTAGGGATCTGGCAGCAGCCATTTTTTGGAGCTCACTCTACCACAAGGACACTGGTGCTGGCAAGTGCCATGTTGGAGTGCTCTCTCTAGCCTACTAGCCCTGAGGGCTTACCCACCCACCAGCAGGCTGGCGCCAGCCCTGAGCACCCCTGAGCCCGGCAGCCAGTCACCCCAGAACCTGGACTTGCCTGCCATTGGACCAGCAACCACCGCATCAGGCAGGGCCTGGCAGTCAGCTGCGCTGGGGCCAACTCCACCTACCAGCACACCCACAGTAGGTGGTTCTGCCACAACAAAAGAGCTCACGCAGCTCACACAGGGAGCACCCCTAGAGCATATAAGCTGCTGGGCCCCTTAGGACTTCTCCTACATAAGGCCACTTCTCCGTAACCAACCTACCTAATACACAGAAATAAACACAAAGAATTAGGCAAAGTGAGGAATACGCTCCAAATGAAGGAACAAGGCAAAGTCTCAGAAAAAAAAACTAAATGAAGTGGAGATAAGCAATCTGTCTAATAAAGAGTTCAAGGTAATGATCATAAAGATACTCAATGAACTCAGGAGAAGAATGGATGAACAGAGTGAGAATTTTAACAAAAAGTTAGAAAATACAAAGAAGAACCAGACAGAGCTAAATATGATAACTGAAATAAAAATATACTAGAAGTTATCAATAATAGATTAAATGATACAGAGGAATGGATCCATGAATTAGAAGATAGAGTAGTGAAAAACACCCAAGCTGAACAAAAACAAGAAAAGATGAGAGGCAGGATGAAGTTGGCAGAGTAGGAAGACCCTGAGCTCACCTCGTTCTGAGAACACACAAACACTACAACTATATATAGAGCAACTCTCTCTGAGAATGAGCTGAAGACTAGCAGAACAGTTCTACAGCCAAGGATATAAAGAAAACACCACACTGAGTCTGCTCAGCCCCCGATCCAGCTCCTGCCCCATCCTCCACCAAAGCAGCAACCATCATCACACCCCAGAAGCAGTCATGGCTTGCACCAGGCTGTGGGTCCAGCTCATGTGGCTCCACCCCACCCTCTGGCCAAGGCAGCAACTGCCAGTATGCCCTGGGAAAAGCAGTGGCTCACACTGAGCTCTGGTTCTAGACTTCCTGGCTCCATTCTACCCCTGCCAGGGTGGCAGCCGCCTGTGCATCCCAGGAGAAGCCCAGCCAATGCCAAACTCCAGCTCTAGCCCCTTCCCTCTGTCTCAAGTCCACCCCTATAAGGCAATGCCCCAGCGCATCATGGAAAAAGCCAGCCCACATTCGCTTCAGATCCATCTCTCCCATCAAAGCCACTGGGCACACACAGACTACACAGGGACATGCCCATACAAGGACACACCTGCAAGACCAGGATAGGTAACTGTTTCATCTAATTTCATAGAGATAAACAGAGAAAGTCAAAAAAAAAATGAGAAGACAGAGGAATATGTCCCAAATGAAAGAACAAGATGAAACCCCAAGGAAAAACTCCTAATGAAATGGAAATAAGTAATTTACCTGACAAAGAGTTCAAAGCAATGGTCATAAAAATGCTCACTGAACTCAGCAAAAGAATGAAGGAACGCAATGAGAACCACAACAAAGAACTGGAAAATATAGAAAAGAACTACTCAGAACTGAAAAATACAAAAACTGCAATGAAAAATACACTAAAAGGAATTAACAGCAGATTAGAAACATACAATCTCCCAAGTCTGAATCAGGAAGAAATAGAAAATGTCATCAGACCAGTTACCAGTAATAAAATGGAATCAGTAATTTTAAAACTCCTACCCAAAGCAATCTACAGATTCAATGCAATCCCTATCAAATTACCAATGGCATTTTTTACAGAACTACAACAAAAAATCTTAAAATTGTTATGTAGACACAAAAGACCCTGAATAGCCGAAGCAGTCTTGAGGGGAAAAAAACAGAGCTGGAGGAATCAGACACCCTGACTTCAGACTATACTACAAAGCTACAGTAATCAAGACAATATGGTACTGGCACAAAATCAGAAACATAGATCAATGGAACAAGATAGAGAGCCCAGAGATAAACCCATGTACCTATGGTCAACTAATCTATGGCAAATGAGGCAAGGATATACAATGGAGAAAAGACAGTCTCTTCAATAAGTGGTGCTGGGAAAACTGGACAGCTACATGTAAAAGAATGAAATTAGAACACTCCCTAACACCATACACAAAAATAAACTCAAAATGGATTAGAGACCTAAATGTAAGACTGGACACTATAAAACTCAGAGGAAAACATAGGAAGAACACTCTTTGACATAAATCACAGAAAGATCTTTTTTGATCCACCTCCTAGAGTAATGGAAATAAAAACAATAATAAACAAATGGGACCTAATGAAACTTAAAAGCTTTTGCACAGCAAAGGAAACCATAAACAAGACCAAAATACAACCCTCAGAATGGGAGAAAATATTTGCAAATGAATCAATGGACAAAGGATTAATCTCCAAAATATATAAACAGCTCATGCAGCTCAATACTAATAAAACAAACAACCCAATCCAAAAATGGGGAGAAGACCTAAACAGACATTTCTCCGAAGAAAACATACAGATGGCCAAGAAGCACATGAAAAGCTGCTCAACATCACTAATTATTAGAGAAATGCAAATCAAAACTACAATAAGGTATCACCTCACACCAGTTAGAATGGGCTTCATCAGAAAATCTACAAACAACAAATGCCGGAGAGGGTGTGGAGAAAAGGGAACCCTCTTGCACTGTCGGTGGGAATGTAAATTGATACAGCCACTATGGAGAACAGTATGGAGGTTCTTTAAAAAACTAAAAATAGAATTACCATATGATCCAGCAATCCCACTACTGGGCATATACCCAGAGAAAACCACAATTCAGAAAGACACATGCATCCCAATGTTCACTGCAGCACTATTTCCAATAGCCAGGTCATGGAAGCAACGTAAATGCCCATCGACAGACGAATGGATAAAGATGTGGTACATATATACAATGGAATATTGCTCAGTCATAAAAAGGAATGAAATTGGGTCATTTGTTGAGACGTGGATGGATCTAGAGACTGTGAAACAGAGTGAAGTAAGTCAGAAAGAGAAAAACAAGTATCGTATATTAACGCATATATGTGGAACCTAGAAAAATGGTACAGATGAACTGGTTTGCAGGGCAGAAATTGAGACACAGATGTAGAGAACAAACGTGTGGACACCAGGGGGGAAAGCCACGGGGGCAGTGGGGAAGGTGGTGTGATGAATTGGGCGATTGGGATTGACATGTATACACTGATGTGTATAAAATTGTTAACTAATAAGAACTTGCTGTATAAAAAAAATGGAGAAAACCTATTTATTAGGTTTATAGACATGTGTGCAATTTAAAAAAACAACAACACTACTGTTACCTTGAAAAGAAAAAAAAGACTATACATTTTCCTGTAAGCACAGCTTTAGTCACATCCAAGTTTTGGTATGTAATATTTTTATTATCATTCAGTTCAAATTATTTTCTAACTCCAATTGTGATTTGTTTTTCAGGGAGTTACTTAGAAGTAGTGTTTTTCATAACTTCTAGTTACTTTTTTGTTACTGATTTGCTGCTTAATTACAAGTCAAAAACACACTTTGTATAATTTTAATACTTTGAAATTTGTTGAAATTTGCCTTATAGCACAATACGGTCAGTTTTAAAAATATTCCAAGTGTGCTTGAAAATAATTTGTAATTTAAAGTTTTGGAGTATAGTGACTATATATCTGCTTGTTGAATCAAATTTGCTGCTCACGTTATTTAAGCTTTTTATATCCTTACTAATTTTTTTTTGGTGGGAGTCTACTGGTTCTGAAAGAGGTATCCTCTATCAGTGAATGACAGCAGTATGTTAAATCTCCTATTTTGATAGTGAATTTGTCTATTTTTTCCTTGTAGCTCTGTTGCTCTATAGAATTTGAAGTTCAGTGCATAAAAATTTAAAACTTCCTGGTAAATTGGACTTGTTGATATGAAGTGCCCTTGTGTATTTCTAGTAACGCTTTTGCTTTCAAGTCTACTGTATCTGTTATTATATAATTTCCTTTTGGTTTATATTTGCACAGTATATCTTTTCCAATTCTTTTACTTTCAACCTTTTTGTACCATTATATTTATGTTTTAAAAATAATAATAAATAATAAAAAATTAAATTAAATTAAATTAAAAACTCCTAACAAACAGAAGTCTAGGACCAGATGGCTTCACAGGGAAATCCTACCAAACATTTAAATGAGTTAATACTTATCTTTCTCAAACTATTCCAAAAAGTTGAAGAGGAAAGAACACTTCCAAATTCATACTATAAGGCCACCATTACCCTGATACCAAAACCAAAGACACTACAAAAAAAAGAAAAATACAGGCCAATATCCCTGATGAACATAGATACAAAAATCCTCAAAATATTAGGAAACTGAATTCGACAATACATTAAAAGGATAATATACTATGATCAAATGGGATTTATTCCAGGGATGCAAAGATGGTTCAATATCTGCAAACCAATCAACATGATATACCACATTAACAAAAAGAAAGATAATCACATGATCATCTCAATAGATGCAGAAAAAACTTTTGACAAAATTCAAAATCTATTATGATTAAAACTTTCAACAAAGTGGGTATAGAGAGAATATAACTCAACATAAAAGGACTAATGCCAACATCATAATAGTGCAAAGGTAAAAGCATTTTCTCTAAGATAGGGAACAAGACAAGGATGCCCACTCTCACCATTTTTATTCAACACAGCATTGCAAGCCCTAGCCACTGCAATCAAACAAGAAAAAGAAATCCAAATTGGAAAGGAAGTAAAACTGTCACTGCGTAGATGAATGATACTACATACAGAAAATCCTAAAAGCAACACCAAAAATACTATTAGAACTAATAAATGAATTCAGTAAAGTCAAAAGATACAAAATTAATATACAGAAATCTGTTGCATTTCTGTACTTTAACAACAAACTATCAGAAAGAGAAATTAAGAAAAAAAACCCATTTAAAATTGCATCAAAAAAAATACCTACGAATAAATCTAACCAAGGAGGTAAAAGACCTATACTCAGAAAACTATAAGACATCGATGAAAGAAACTGAAGATGGCACAAATAAATGCAAAGATATATCGTGCTCATGGATTGGAAGAATTGATATTGTTAAAATGACCATGCTACCCAAGACAATCTACAGATTCAATGTAATTCCTATCAAAATACCAATGGCATTTTCCACAAAACTAGAATAAATAATTCTAAAATTTGTATGGCAACACAAAAGACCCCAAATATCCAAAACTATCTTAAGAAAGAAGAATAGAGCTGTAGGTATCATGCTCCCTGATTTCAAATTATACTACAAAGCTACAGTCATCAAAACAGTATGGTAGGGCCACAAAAAACAGACACATGGATCAATGGAACAGAATAAAAAGCCCAAAAATAAAGCCACTCTGATATGGTCAATCTACAGCAAAGGAGGCAAGAATATACAATGGTGAAAAGATAGTCTATTTAATAAATGGTGTCAGGAAAACAGGACAGCTACATGCAAAAGAATCAAACTGGACTACTTTCTCAGACTATACACAAAAATAAACTCAAAGTTGATTAAAGACTTAAAATAAGACCAGAAATCATAAAACTTCTAGAAGAAAACATTGCTCTTAGCAATATTTTCTTGGATCTGTCGGTTCAGGTAAGGGAAACAAAAGTAAAAATAGTCAGGTGGAACTACATCAAACTAATAAGTTTTGCACAGTGAAGGAAACTATCAACAAAATGAAAAGGCCACCTACTGAATGGAAGAAGCTATTTGCAAACAATAATCCAATATGGGGTTAATATCCAACTAATAATAGCAGAGGACCTGAATAGATGTTTTTCCAAAGCAGACATACAGTTGCCCAACAGACACATGAAAAGATGCTTAACATCACTAATCATCACAGAAATGCAAATCAAAACCACAATGAGATATTACCTCGTACCTGTCAGAACGGCTACTATCAAATAGACAAGAAATAACAAGTGTTGCCAAACATGTGGAGAAAAGGGAACTCTTGTGCACTGTTAGTGGGATTGTAAATTGGTGCAGCCACTATGGAAAACAGTACGGAGGTTCACAAAAAGTTAAAAATATAACTGTCATATGATCCAGCAATTTCACTTCTGAGTATTTACCCAAAGAAAGAATAACACTCATTCAAAAAGATATATGCATCCCAATGTCCACTGCATCATTCTTTATAACAGCCAAGATATGAAAGAAAGTGTCCATCTATACTTGAATGGATAAAGAAGATGTGATACACACACACACACACACACACACACACACACACACACACACACACACACAAAATGGAATATTACTCAGCCATAAAAAATGAAATCTTGCCAGTTGCAACAGCATGGATGGATCTAGGGATCTAGAGTGTATTTTGCTAAGTGAAGTAAGTCAGGCAGAGAAATACCAGTACCACATGATCTTACTTATATGTGGAATCTAAAATGCATAACAAGCAAGACAAAACAAAAACAGACTCATAGGTACAGAGAACAAATGGTGGTTGCCAGAAGGGAGGGGGGAGAGAGAGGTAGTTGAAACAGGTGAAGGAGATTAAGAGATACAAACCTCCAGTTATATAATAAACAAGCCACAATGATGCAATATACCACATAAAGAATGTTGTCAATAATATCATAATAACTTTGTATAGGGACAGATGGTTACTAGACTTATTATGATGATCATTTCATAATGTATTCAAATGTCAAATCATGTAGTACACCTGAAACTAACATAATATTGTAAATCAACTATATTTTAATTAAAAGAAAAAACAAACAGATGCCACACAGAAAACCACAAAACAAAAAGAACCACCAAAATAAGGCCCTGGTATGGACAGAGTTTCTTGCCTCAATGCATAATTTATATAGTCTGCAAAGCCAACACCTGGGAACTGCTAATTTAACTAGTTTGTACTGAACACATAACTGTAGTAAGCCAAGACTTTAGACTAGTTTGATAGCTGTTTTCATTACTTCTAATTAATCTATGGCATTTGGTTCTCTTTGCCACCTTGCTTGGACTTCAGAGCCCGCTTAGCTTTATTTGGTCTGGTGAATCTGTTCCATCAGATGATATCATGTCGATGTTATACCCCCTTTATTTTCCCTAATTCTAACAATTTATGTGATAATAGCAGAGAGTGTTGCCTGCTTGAGGACACTCCATCTGCCTGCAATGGTCTCACTGGTCCTGCTCAAAGGACAAACCCCATGTGGGGCCAGTACCTCCCCAACAAGGTTTCCCTGACAGCACCGATTTTCACAAAGGCATTCATTTACTTATTCATTTACTTATTATTTGGCACACATTTGCTAAGTCACTTATGCCAGGCACTGCAGGAGGCAATGGAGTTAGGGGCGAAAAAAACCCAGTCTTTACTCCCAAGGAGTTCCAGCCTAGTGGAAAACACAGAAGGGAAACTAATAGTAAAACTTCACAGCAGGCTCCACCTTAATATTTGCAGGCCTGGGCAGAGGTCACAAATAGAGACCCTCATATCATATATCTGAATGTTGAAATGGTATATATCAAACTAGCAAACAGTTAAATGAAATATGTTCTCTACTGCTATCTTAATAAATTTAGCTTCAAAATGACCCAGAAGGTAAGTTCAAATTTAGAACTAGAAGAACGGAAAATTCAGCCCCCAACCTGTGGCTCACTGTCCTTCTCTTCCTTCCCTCAGCTCCATGCTATCTGGCAAGGGACCTGGTATACATGTATGTGGACACCTTCAAATGTCCATACTCATCCACAGCCGCCAAAAACAACTACTCCTTGATGGACCTGGGGGAGAGACCCACACAAGTTCTGGAAACAGACTCAGGGCAGAGAGTTTTAAAGCCTGGGGATGGAGGCACCCCATCAAGAGGACAGAGCAGAACATTTCAAAGCAGAATTTATCAAACATGAAGACCACCTGGAAAGCACATTAGAACATAGGTTCCCAGGCCCCACTCCAAGAGATGAGGCTTTAGTAAGTCTGGGATGGGGCCCAAGAATTTTTATTTCTAACAATCTCCATAAGATGCTGATGAAACAGAAGAGAACCCTGAGCCATCCCCGCCAAGTACAAAGGCCCCCTCCATGTCCCCTGCCTCTTGTTTGTAGAAAAGCTGAAGTCTCTCAACCCTCCCTGAGTCACAAAGTATCAGGTTCAAATGGCTAATGATTAGGACAATAGTGTCAGAGACTCAGTGTCTGATGCACTTTCCTTCGTTGTTTTACAGATACTATAACTGCCACCAGAGAGAGAAAAGCTAACTGCATGATGACCAGATTGTAGCCATGACATAAGCTGCTCCATCTATGGCTAACACAGTCCCAAGTACTGGGCTCAAGAGAACGGGATTAACTTTACTACTCATAATAATCTGTATCTTTGGGGGCATCAAAATAATTGTAGCTTGCTCTGCCTGTATATAAGCAGGCAACTAAAATGGTCAGCAAAGAGATGCTACAGACACATGTCAACATCTTCCACTCTAAGAATACGACTCCCTATGTCAGCATGAAGTTACAGAAGACAGACTTTCATCCCTAATCCCATAGAAATGGAATGATGTTTGACAAGTAGGAATTTGTCAGCAGCTCTTTTGCCCCTTTCCTGTTTGCCCATTTCTGTTCTGATCAAACCTTATAGAAATGAGATCACCGTGTAACAGTTAACCTAACTCCTGACTTATGCTCAAATAAATGCACACAATAGGGCTTCCGGGAAGATGGCGGAAGAGTGAGACGCGGAGATCACCTTCCTCCCCACAGATACACCAGAAATACATCTACACGTGGAACAACTCCTACAGAACATCTACTGAACGCTGGCAGAAGTCCTCAGACCTCCCAAAAGGCAAGAAACTCCCCACGTACCTGGGTAGGGCAAAAGAAAAAAGAATAAACAGAGACAAAAGAATAGGGACGCGACCTGAACCAGTGGGAGGGAGCTGTGAAGGAGGAAAAGTTTCCACACACTAGGAAGCCCCTTCGCGGGCGGAGACTGCGGGTGGCAGAGGGGGAAAGCTTCGGGGCCGCGGAGGAGAGCACAGCAACAGGGGTGCGGAGGGCAAAGCGGGGAGATTCCCGCACAGAGGGTCAGGGCCGACCGGCACTCACCAGCTCGAGAGGCTTTTCTGCTTACCCGCCATGGCGGGCGGGGGCTGGGAGCTGAGGCTCAGGCTTCGGTCGGAGCTCCGGGAGAGGACTGGGGTTGGCGGCGTGAACACAGCCTGCAGGGAGCTAGTGCGCCACGGCTGGCCGGGAGGGAGTCCGAGGAAAAGTCTGGACCTGCCGAAGAGGCAAGAGACTTTTTCTTCCCTCTTTGTTTCCTGGTGCGCGAGGAGAGGGGATTAAGAGCGCTGCTTAAAGGAGCTCCAGAGACGGGCGCGAGCCGCGGCTAAAAGCGCGGACCCCAGAGACGGGCATGAGACGCTAAGGCTGCTACTGCCGCCACCAAGAAGCCTGTGTGCGAGCACAGGTCACTATCCACACATCCCTTCCGGGGAGCCTGTGCAGCCCGCTACTGCCAGGGTCCCAGGATCCAGGGACAACTCCTCCGGGAGAACACACAGCGCGCCTCAGGCTGGTGCAACGTCACGCAGGCCTCTGTCGCCGCAGGCTCGCCCCGCATTCCATGCCCCTCCCTCCCCCGGCCTGAGTGAGCCAGAGCCCCCGAATCAGCGGCTCCTTTAACCCCGTCCTGTCTGAGCGAAGAACACACGCCCTCAAGCGACCTACACGCAGAGGTGCGGCCAAATCCAAAGCTGAGCCCCTGGGAGCTGTGAGAACAAAGAAGAGAAAGGGAAATCTCTCCCAGCAGCCTCAGAAGCAGTGGATTAAAGCTCCACAATCAACTTGATGTACCCTGCATCCGTGGAATACATGAATAGACAACGAATCATCCCAAAATAAGGAGGTGGACTTTGAGAGCAAGATTTATGATTTTTTCCCCTTTTCCTCTTTTTGTGAGTGTGTATATGTATGCTTCTGTGTGAGATTTTGTCTCTATAGCTTTGCTTCCACCATTTGTCCTACGGTTCAATCTGTCCGTTTTTTTTCTCTTATTTTTTTATTTTAATAACGTTATTATATTTTATCTTATTTTACTTTGTCTTCTTTCTTTCTTCTTTTCCTTCCTTCCCTCCTTCCTTCCTTCCTCCCTCCCTCCTTTCCTTTCTCTCTTTCTTTCTTTCTTTCTACTTTTACTAATTCTTTCTTTCTACTTTTTCTCCCTTTTATTCTGAGCCGTGTGGATGAATGGCTCTTGGTGCTGCAGCCAGGAGTCAGTGCTGTGCATCGGAGAGCCAACTTCAGGACACTGGTCCACAAGAGACCTCACAGCTCCACATAATATCAAACGGTGAAAATCTCCCAGAGATCTCCATATCAATACCAGCACCCAGCTTCACTCAATGACGAGCAAACTACAGTGCTGGACATCCTATGGCAAACAACTAGCAAGACAGGAACAGAACCCCACCCATTAGCAGAGAGGTTACCTAAAATCATAATAAGTCCACAGACACCCCAAAACACACCACCAGACGTGGACCTGCCCACCATAAAGACAAGATCCAGCCTCATCCATCAGAACACAGGCACTAGTCCCCTCCAAAAGCAAGCCTACACAACCCACTGAACTAACCTTAGCCAGTGGGGACAGACACCAAAAACAACAGGAACTACAAACCTGCAGCCTGCAAAAAGGAGACCCCAAACACAGTAAGATAAGCAAAATGAGAAGACAGAAAAACACACAGCAGTTGAAGGAGCAAGATAAAAACCCACCAGACCTAACAAATGAAGAGGAAATAGGCAGTCTACCTGAAAAAGAATTCAGAATAATGATAGTAAAGATGATCCCAAATCTTGGAAATAGAATAGAGAAAATGCAAGAAACATTTAACAAGGACCTAGAAGAACTAAAGATGAAACAAACAATGATGAACAACACAATAAATGAAATGAAAAATACTCTAGATGGGATCAATAGCAGAATAACTGAGGCAGAAGAATGGATAAGTGACCTGGAAGATAAAATAGTAGAAATAACTACTGCAGGGCAGAATAAAGAAAAAAGAATGAAAAGAACTGAGGACAGTCTCAGAGACCTCTGGGACAACATTAAACGCACCAACATTCGAATTTTAGGGGTTCCAGAAGAAGAAGAGAAAAAGAAAAGGACTGAGAAAATACTTGAAAAGATTATAGTTGAAAACATCTCTAATATGGGAAAGGAAATAGTTAATCAAGTCCAGGAAGCACAGAGAGTCCCATACAGGATAAATCCAAGGAGAAATACGCCAAGACACATATTAATCAAACTGTCAAAAATTAAATACAAAGAAAGCATATTAAAAGCAGCAAGGGAAAAACAACAAGTAACACACAAGGGAATCCCCATAAGGTTAACAGCTGATCTTTCAGCAGAAACTCTGCAAGCCAGAAGGGACTGGCAGGACATATTTAAAGTGATGAAGGAGAAAAACCTGCAACCAAGGTTACTCTACCCAGCAAGGATCTCATTCAGATTTGATGGAGAAATTAAAACCTTTACAGACAAGCAAAAGCTGAGGGAGTTCAGCACCACCAAACCAGCTCTACAACAACCGCTATAGGAACTTCTCTAGGCAAGAAACACAAGAGAAGGAAAAGACCTACAATAACGAACCCAAAACAATTAAGAAAATGGGAATAAGAACATACATATCGATAATTACCTTAAATGTAAATGGACTAAATGCTCCCACCAAAAGACACAGATTGGCTGAATGGATACAAAAACAAGACCCATATATTTGCTGTCTACAAGAGACCCACTTCAGACTTAGAGACACATACAGACTGAAAGTAAGGGGATGGAAAAAGATATTTCATGCAAATGGAAACCAAAAGAAAGCTAGAGTAGCAATTCTCATATCAGACAAAATAGACTTTAAAATAAAGACTATAGAAGAGACAAAGAAGGACACTACATAATGATCAAGGGATCGATCCAAGAAGAAGATATAACAATTGTAAATATTTATGCACCCAACATAGGAGCACCTCAATACATAAGGCAAATACTAACAGCCATAAAAGGGGAAATCGACAGTAACACATTCATACTGGGGACTTTAAAACCCCACTTTCACCAATGGACAGATCATCTAAAATGAAAATAAATAAGGAGGCACAAGCTTTAAATGATACATTAAAGAAGATGGACTTAATTGATATGTATAGGACATTCCATCCAAAAACAACTGAATACACATTTTTCTCTAGTGCTCATGGAATATTCTCCATGATAGATCATATCCTGGGTAACAAATCAAGCCTTGGTAAATTTAAGAAAATTGAAATTGTATCAAGTATCTTTTCTGACCACAATGCTATGAGACTAGATATCATTTACAGGAAAAGATCTGTAAAAAATACAAACACATGGAGGCTAAACAATACACTACTTAATAACGAAGTGATCACTGAAGAAATCAAAAAGGAAATAAAAAAATACCTAGAAACAAATGACAATGGAGACACAACAACCCAAAATCTATGGGATGCAGCAAAAGCAGTTCTAAGATGGAAGTTTATAGCAATACAATCCTACCTTATGAAACAGGAAACATCTCGAATAAACAACCTAACCTTGCACCTAAAGCAATTAGAGAGGGAAGAACAAAAAAACCCCCAAAGTTAGCAGAAGAAAAGAAATCATAAAAATCAGATCAGAAATAAATGAAAAACAAATGAAGGAAACGATAGCAAAGATCAATAAAAATAAAAGCTGGTTCTTTGAGAAGATAAACAAAATAGATAAACCATTAGCCAGACTCATCAAGAAAAAAGGGAGAAGACTCAAATCAAGAGAATTAGAAATGAAAAAGAAGTAACAACTGACACTGCAGAAATACAAAGGTTCATGAGAGATTACTACAAGCAACTCTATGCCAATAAAATGGACAACCTGGAAGAAATGGACAAATTCTTAGAAATGCACAACCTGCCTAGAGTGAATCAGGAAGAAATAGAAAATATGAACAGACCAATCAGAAGCACTGAAATTGAAACTGTGATTTAAAATCTTCCAACAAACAAAAGCCCAGGACCAGATGGCTTCACAGGCGAATTCTATCAAACATTTAGAGAAGAGCTAACACCTATCCTTCTCAAACTCTTCCAAAATATAGCAGAGGGAGGAGCACTCCCAAACTCATTCTACGAGGCCACCATCACCCTGATACCAAAACCAGACAAGGATGTCACAAAGAAAGAAAACTACAGGCCAATATCACTGATGAACATAGATGCAAAATTCCTCAACAAAATATTAGCAAACAGAATCCAACAGCACATTAAAAGGATCATACACCATGATCAAGTGGGGTTTATTCCAGGAATGCAAGGATTCTTCAATATATGCAAATCAATCAACGTGATACACCATATTAACAAATTGAAGGAGAAAAACCATATGATCATCTCAATAGATGCAGAGAAAGCTTTCAACGAAATTCAACACCCATTTATGATAAAAACCCTGCAGAAAGTAGGCATAGAGGGAACTTTCCTCAACATAATAAAGGCCATATATGACAAACCCACAGCCAACATCATCCTCAGTGGTGAAAAACTGAAAGCATTTCCACTAAGATCAGTAACAAGACAAGGTTGCCCACTGTCACCACTCTTATTCAACATAGCTTTGGAAGTTTTAGCCACAGCAATCAGAGAAGAAAAGGAAATAAAAGGAATCCAAATCAGAAAAGAAGATGTAAAGCTCTCACTGTTTGCAGATGACATGATACTATACAAAGAGAATCCTAAAGATGCTACCAGAAAACTACTAGAGCTAATCAATGAATTTCTTAAAGTAGCAGAATACAAAATTAATGCACAGAAATCTCTGGCATTCCTATACACTAATGATGAAAAATCTGAAAGTGAAATCAAGAAAACACTCTCATTTACCATTGCAACAAAAAGAATAAAATATCTAGGAATAACCCTACCTAAGGAGACCAAAAGACCTGTATGCAGAAAATTATAAGACACTGATGAAAGAAATTAAAGATGATACAAATAGATGGAGAGATATACCATGTTCTTGGATTGGAAGAATCAACATTGTGAAAATGACTCTACTACCCAAAGCAATCTACAGATTCAATGCAATCCCTGTCAAACTTCCACTGGCATTTTTCACAGAACTAGAACAAAAACTTTCACAATTTGTATGGAAACAAAAAAGACCCCGAATAGCCAAAGCAATCTTGAGAATGAAAAATGGAGCTGGAGGAATCAGGCTCCCTGACTTCAGACTATACTACAAAGCTACAGTAATCAAGACAGTATGGTACTGGCACAAAAACAGAAAGATAGATCAATGGAACAGGATAGAAATCCCAGAGATAAACCCACGCACATATGGTCACCTTATCTTTGATAAAAGAGGCAGGAATGTATGTTGGAGAAAGGACAGCTTCTTCAATAAGTGGGGCTGGGAAAACTGGACAGGTACATGTAAAAGTATGAGATTAGATCACTCCCTAACACCATACACAAAAATAAGCTCAAAATGGATTAAAGACCTAAATGTAAGGCCAGAAACTATCAAACTCTTAGAGGAAAACATAGGCAGAACACTCTATGACATAAATCACAGCAAGATCCTTTTTGACCCACCTCCTAGAGAAATGAAAATAAAAACAAAAATAAACAAATAGGACCTAATGAAACTTAAAAGCTTTTGCACAGCAAAGGAAACCATAAACAAGACCAAAAGACAACCCTCAGAATGGGAGAAAATATTTGCAAATGAAGCAACTGACAAAGGATTAATCTCCAAAATTTATAAGCAGCTCATGCAGCTCAATAACAAAAAACCCAATCCAAAAATGGGCAGAAGATCTAAATAGACATTTCTCCAAAGAAGATATACAGACTGCCAACAAACACATGAAAGAATGCTCAACATCATTAATCATTAGAGAAATGCAAATCAAAACTACAATGAGATATCATCTCACACCAGTCAGAATGGCCATCATCAAAAAATCTAGAAACAATAAATGCTGGAGAGGGTGTGGAGAAAAGGGAACCTTCTTGCACTGCTGGTGGGAATGTAAATTGATACAGCCACTGTGAAGAACAGTATGGAGGTTTCTTAAAAAACTACAAATAGAACTACCATATGACCCAGCAATCCCACTACTGGGCATATACCCTGAGAAAACCATAATTCAAAAAGAGTCATGTACCAAAATGTTCATTGCAGCTCTATTTACAATAGCCCGGAGATGGAAACAACTTAAGTGTCCATCATCGGATGAATGGATAAAGAAGATGTGGCACATATATACAATGGAATAAAAAGAAACGAAATTGAGCTATTTGTAATGAGGTGGATAGACCTAGAGTCTGTCATACGGAGTGAAGTACATCAGAAAGAGAAAGACAAATACCGTATGCTAACACATATATATGGAATTTAAGAAAAATAATGTCATGAAGAACCTAGGGGTAAGACAGGAATAAAGACACAGACCTACTAGAGAATGGACTTGAGGATATGGGGTGAGGGAAGGGTGAGCTGTGACAAAGCGAGAGAGAGGCATGGACATATATACACTACCAAACGTAAGGTAGATAGCTAGTGGGACGCAGCCGCATAGCACAGGGAGATCAGCTCAGTGCTTTGTGACCGCCTGGAGGGGTGGGATACGGAGGGTGGGAGGGAGGGAGACGCAAGAGGGAAGAGATATGGGAACATATGTATATGTATAACTGATTCACTTTGTTATGAAGCAGAAACTAACACACCATTGTAAAGCAGTTATACTCCAATAAAGATGTAAAAAAAAAAAAATGGAACAGAAGATGACACAGGTGACATAATAATACGGAAACCTAAAAGAATATATGTGATCTATTAGAATTAATAAGTGAATTTAGCAAAATCATTGAGATACCAAAACAAATTGTATTTTTACATATCATTCAAAAAGAATTTGAAAATGAAACTTTTTAACATGACACTATTTTTAAATGATACTTATACCTAGAAAAGTAATACAAAGAAATAAATCGAATGAAAGATGTTCAAAACTCAATATAGAAAGCACAAAAGCATTACTGAGAGAAACTAAAGATGTAGAGAGAAATTTCCTAATTAAGTAATGGAAGACTCAGTGTTGCAAAGATGTCAGTTTTCCTCCATATTGACCTATAGATCTCATACAATCCCATTCAAAGTTCTCCTGAAATTTTTTAATGAAAAATGACAAGGTGATTCTAAAATTGATATGAAAATTCAAGGGCTCTACAATAGTCACAGCAATCTTGAAGAACAATGACATTGGTAGAGTGATAGGAAAGTATGATCTTTACATTAAATATTTCTTGGGTGAATGAGACATCCATATTTTAAAAAATGAATCTTTATCACATAGGATACACACACACACACACACACACACACACACACACACACACACACACACACACACACGTTAATTCCAGATAGAATAGATCCAAATTAGATCCTCATTCCTTCCCTTTCCACTCAGAAGGTAAAAATATAAGGTAACTAGATGATAGCATAAGACATATCTTTATAACCTTTCTTTTTTCTTTTTTTTTTTTTTCTTTGCGGTACGCGGGCCTCTCACTGTTGTGGCCTCTCCCATTGCGGAGCACAGGCTCTGGACGTGCAGGCTCAGCGGCCATGGCTCACGGGCCCAGGCGCTCCGCGGCATGTGGGATCTTCCCAGACCGGGGCACGAACCCGTGTCCCCTGCATCGGCAGGCGGACTCTCAACCACTGCGCCACCAGGGAAGCCCTATAACCTTTCTTAAACAGAGCCTAAAGAGCAATAAGCCTAGAGGGAAAGATCATAAAGACTACATTATTCTGTTTATCAGAAGCCAACTTTAGGAGTGAAAAGTAGAAGATGTTTGCAAGCCATATATTAGACAAAGGACTTATATTTCAAATATATAAAGCACCACTGTAAATCAATAGGAAAAAACAGCAACGAGTTGTATTTTTTTATATCTTTATTGGAGTATAATTGCTTTACAATGTTGTGTTAGTTTCTGCTGTACAACAAATTGAATCAGCTATACGTATACATATATCCCCATATCCCCTCCCTCTTGCGTCTCCCTCCCACCCTCCCTATCCCACCCCTCTATGTCATCACAAAGCATCAAGCTGATCTCCCTGTGCTATAGCTTCCCACTAGCCATCCATTTTACATTCAGCAACCAGTTTTAAATAATTGACAAAAGGCATAAAAGAGGACATCCAAATAACTGATAAACTTACGAAATACTGTTGAGCCCTACATCAAGGACACTGTATCAAGGACACAGGACAAAAATTCCAGAATTAACCAAGCCCCCACTGCAACTGTTGCCATGGGCTCTCCTAATCTAAACCGGACAGCCCCCCGACTCCGTATTAAGCAAAATAATCACCATGTAGTAACCTCATAGCATCCTGACAAGAATGACCTAATGCCATCTTGCCAGCAGAAATTCTCTTTGTCCTAAGGCTATAAAAGTTGGCTACTAGCTCACAAAGAGGATCGGGAAGTCGGCCCGCTGTATTTGCAGCACCCCTCACTAACTCTGTTCTTTGTTCTCAAGAAACTCACTCTTTTCTAAAATACTTCGTGTCTGGAAATTCTTCTTCCAACCCGCACTCAGACCACGATAAATACATTCAACATCATTAGTGATTAGGAAAATTCACTTTAAAATCACAGTGGTATATCATTACACACCATTATATTGGCTATTAGTTGCTGCTGTTCCAAAACAGAGAATAGCACGTATTTGTGGGGATATAGAATAATGAAAACTCTCCAGCATTGCTGGTATGGATGCAAACTGTGCAACCACTTTGGGAAATTTTGTCATTATCCACTCAGTCTGAAGTTATGCACATCCTTTGACCCAGCATTTTCACTTCAAGTTATACAGCTCACAGAAATACGTGCTTGTGAGCACCAGACACTTGCACAGATGCTCATGGCACATTATGTGAAATAGCCAGAAACTGAAAACAGTACATATGTCCCTCAACAGCAAACAGGATAAATAAATTGTGTTATATTCAGACTAAAAATGAATTAACTACAGCTATTCAAAACAACACATAAAATCTTAAAAGCATAATGTTGAAAGACAGAATCCAGGCACAAAAGATTAAAAGCTCTATGAATCCACTAACATAAATCTTATATAAAGACAGAATAGGTTACCTTTTGGGAAAGGGTAACGACTGGGAGAGAGCAAGGGGGAAGTTTATAGGGTTGTAATAATGTAGTTTTTAACCTGAGTGATAGTAATATTGGTATGTTTATTTGGTAAAAATTCATCAAGCTTATATTATATATATATCTATGTGTGTATACATGTGTATATATGTGTATATATGTGTGTATATATGTTATAGTTCATAAATGATATTTACAAATGCTGTAGGAAAGAAGATTAAATGTTTACTGAAGAATTTGTAGAGCTAACATTTTGTTGATTGGTTGGTCTGTGTCACAGTGGCCCTTTTACAGGACAGGGTAGAGTCAGTGAGATCGCCCACTGATCTAATTTCTATCAAAGGACGTACTGATAAGAACACTCAGATATGTTCCATTTGAGCACAATGTGCCTCCTTTGCAAAGAGCAGGGCAGGCATTGGCTGTTGTCTTTCCAGTGTTGGAAATGGATTCACACTGATTTATCTCTATTTTCTCATATTCCACCCCCACCCACTACCACCACCAATAATCATGGCCATTTATTTTGTAGTGCTCAGGCAAAGTTGGGGCTTCAGTCTTTGGCCCTGAAAATAACAAAGGTGACTTGTCCTGTGATGACTTGGGAACAGCTTTCCTGATCCCCAGTCCTATTCCACCATGCTTTAAAAGAGCATTCTGGACAAGAGGGAGATACAACCATGAAAGCCATGGACACATGGGTGAAGGATGGTTCTAAAGGCGTTCACACTGAGAGTGTGAGTGGGAAGGGGGGAGGAGATGGCTGAGGCTAGAACCCTGGATAGATAAATGCCAGCATTTAGAATGCGTACACATAGAGGTGCCAGGAAAAAACTACTGCAAAGGGGCAGTCAGAGAGGTGAAAGGACAGCGTGAAACCAGGAGAAGGCTGTTCTAACAGGTCTGCATAGTCTCTCCAGAAAGATCCTGATTCTCTGACTACAAGCCCGAAGGAACACGAAGGAGTGGGAGAGAGGAGCAGACTCCACATCCCAGCCAGCCAGCAACAGATACTGAGAGGAGAGTTAAGCACACTATGTTCCTGGGACCCATTTCAAAAACAAAATGACATTGTCCCCTCCTCCACAGCACAAGTTCAAACTGTCACTGAGCAGATCCTTCCCATGGGTCTCCCTTCAGAAGCCCTGAGGCAGAGAATGCCCCATCCATTATGAGCAGTTCTCAGTGCAACCCTGGGAGTGATAAAGAAGAGCTAGAACTCAAGGGCTGGTGGCCCATTAGAACTAAATTAGGGTACACTAAATTACTGTACAAACATTTGTTTGTCATATAAAAGCAAGGCTTGATGTACCCACTGGGCACACAGACCCAATGAAATCCTCCCAAAGGGAGGTAGGGAAAGTGGCTCTTCCTACTTTGGCATTCAGGATACCTCTGTTTCTATTTCAGACCTTCCTCTCCCACACTGGTTTAACCTCAGAAAATTCATAACCATGTGACAAAGAGAAAATAAAATGAAATAAAGACAGTTCCAGCATTTCAACCTGCATTCCTATTCTCATGTTTCTAAACTTACATCTTACATTGAACATCTCTTCAAGCAAATGACTTGCTCTCCCAAAACACACCTCCAGACCTTCCCACCAGAGCATCTCCCTTGAACGCCCCTTTCATCTTGACATTAGCACCTTGTGATCTCCAACATCACTTGTGAACTCTCAGCTCTCTCCATGATCCAGCCTCTCCTTACCTGCTCACCTGTTCTCCCTGCTCTTAAGAGAGGTGACCCTTCTCTCACATCCATCTCCCCCATCCCCATTCACCTTTGCTTCATCCTCTCCTCATGCCTCATTCCTTCCCTTTCCACTCAGACACCTCCAGCCAAGTGAAGCTGTCTCTACCTCTCCTGCTGCTGACTTCCTTCTGGGGCCCTACAGCACCACATCTGCAGTACATAATTTTCATTCATTATCTCCCATAGAGCATGTGTGTAGTGTTTTAAAAGATGGCCAACTGTGGGTTCAGGGTTATCTCCAGGGAAACCAGCAGGCTGTCTCCTTAGAAGCCTCACAGGGTGACATTCTTTAGTTTAATGAATATTTCCAGGCCCAGGGTTTGAATACTGGACTTGCAGGCTCAGACACCAAATGTGCCATCACACCATGAGTAGACTGTTCTCTAAAAAGGACTTGCATAACCCAGGTTCGTAACACCCACTCGCTTATAGCCAGTATAGGAGAGTGGTTGTGAGCTGAGACACTGAGGCCAGTCTACCTAGATTCAAACTCCAGCTCCCCTACCTGCTGGCTGTGCTACCTTGGGCCAAGTACTGAACCTCTCTGGGCTATATTTCCTTGTGTGTAAAATGGAGATAGTAATAGTAACATCCTCAAAGATGGTCATGATGACTAAATGAGTCAATACATGCAAAGGGCTCAAAACAAAGCTTGGCACGTACTAAGCACTCAGTAAAGTTCAGCTATCATTTTTTAAAATTAAATCAGAAAAGGAATTTATTAATTTGTAATGACAAATACGTCTCAGCTAGCCTAGTCTGTGCTTGGTAAACAAAGAGCAAGACCAAGTAGAGTTTGTTACAGGACTCAAATAATATAAGCAGTAGAGCATGATGGTTAAGAACTTGGGCTTTCAATCCTGGCTCCAGCATTTATTAACTGTGTAACCTTGAGCGACTTCTCTAACTTCTCTAAGCCTAAATTCCTCCTCTATACAACAGGGATGATAGGATTTTCAACACAGGATTGTTGTTAAGATGAATGGAAAAAGTCTACGTGGGGCTTCACACTGTGCCCAGCACACAGAAACCACTCAATCTATAATAGCTCTTGTGGTTAATATTCAGCCCTAGCCCACTCTTCACTTTGCTCTACTTAACTACCTCTGGAAACAATCAGCCTCTCTTTCTCTCCTTTCCTTGTTTTATTTTATTTAACAGCCAGATAGCATCTTCTAACATTATGATCCTTGTGCAAACTCATTTCTTCCATCTGGAGGGATCAACAGACAATCAATATAGAAATGATTTGGAAAGTTTAAAGTACTATACAACGTTAACCACTAATGGTAATAATTTTTAAAAATGTACATGTACCCTAATTTGAAAAGAAACACATAGTTAAGGGAAACATACTAGACCCCAAAATAGAATATCTCAGATTCCCCATCCACAAATTAGGAACACTAATGACTTTTCTGTAGCATGGCCTGAAATGTGAAATGAGGGGTGTAAATCTTCTTAAAAGGATGGGTTCTATAGAAATGGCAAACAGAATGTAATCCTCATGTGGGAGGGATATTGAGGCACCTCACTTCTGGCAGCACAGAATCAAGATGAGCAATGAAGCACAAAATGAAACCAGAATTGGCTCCTTGAATATTACCTTGTCTCTTACCATCCATTACAACTGTCAACTCCTCAACTAAGGAGCGAGGACTGAAGCCCAAGTCTGGCAAGAGCCTCATTCTTATTTCCAATGTATCTGTACTGGGATCCATTAGAGATTTAGGACTGTGTTTTCTTCCATGCCTGTAAAAATATTGCATATGGCAGTTATCTGCAAGAGACGAACAATGAACATCAAGGAAAACAAACCAACTCTCGAAATAGATTCTGTCTACAAAGGGTGATCATAGAATATATGCCTCAGTCTTCAAAATCCAAAACACCTGGAATGTCTTACGGAATCCTAACTAAGCAGGTAGACCTCAGAAAGCCTCATAGTTCCAACAGTTATGCATTTTAGGGACTAGAGCTCCTGTTGCCCTAGGAACACTCATGCTGGCTGATAACCAACATTCTACTACTGATCTTCTGGTATGATGGATGTTAAAATGTAAATTGCCCCATGAAGACTGTTATGTTAAGATGCACAGACATTTGCATCTTAATAAGTATCAGATCATTTTGTGGGCATGAGTTAGCTTTTCAAGGAGGAAAAATACACATTGAATCAAAAAGTAGTGGACACCAGCCACTTTACAATTTTACCTAGGTCGGGTCTCAAGCTGTGGCTACTGATTCAATTGATTGAAAAGGACCACTTCATAAAAGTGGAACCACTTCCCTTATGAAAACCTTCTGTTTTATCTCCAAGAGGAATGGCATTGCAGTTTTGAATGTGACCATCTGGACAGGAGAAAATTGAATACATCAATTTATCTGAAAATCATACTTGGAAGGATAAAGAATTTCAGAGAAACTTTAGTGTTTCTTCAAAATGAAAGAACTTGTTATCTCTCAGAACACTGAGTAGATAAAAGAAAATTAGAAAAACCTAGAAATCTCTATTTATTTCCTTAATTGAAGGAGAATTGTTTTCCACAACCCAAGAAAATGCAGGTGACAATGAAATATAGTCTGAGGTACACAAAGTAGTTCTTTGATCAGGGAAAACAAAAGAGAAGCTATTTAAGGAGCTGAGGTTTTACCAAAGGTGAGAGCAACTGGAAAGTATCTCTAGGTGTAGGGCTGGCTGTGTTCCTCTTTGGAACGGGGCTTGATCTGGGGGCAGCAGAATCGGGCTGCCCAGAACTTTTTTTGAGCACTGGCTGGCCCAGGCCTGGAAGGAGCCTTGGTGATGATAGAGCCACAGCATTAGAAAAAAAAGATAAAACCTAGTTTTACCCACAAGACAGGGGAAACAGGGGCCTTGAGGATTCACATCTTGGGAGGCCACTTCTTAAGAAAACAAATATGACACAGTGTTCTTAGCAGCCTCAAGAGGCATAGAAACTGCTTGAGTCTGTAGCTCCCTCAGTCAGGAGTGTCAGTGACTATTTACCAAAGCTAGAAGGGTCATCTGAGTTTTGCATGGGAAAGAAGACAAACACTCAAGGCATTCCCATTCCTAGCAGGAAGCAAAACAAGTCCCCCTTCCTCCTTATAGCAGACTGGGCCCGCAGAACCCAGATTAGTGCTCTATAATACAGGGCAAAGGGCAAATTGAATTCCACCTCAGAACAACTGGCCAAAGAGCTATCCAAGGCTTGTCATTAAAATAAAATAAAGCCTCTCAGCTTGCACAATCAAATTTTAAGTGGACTTTTGATTTTCAAGATCGTAATTTGATTCCCTGAATTATATTCATGTTTGGCACCTGCCATCTTGGGTGAAACTTCCCAAACCTGACCAATAACCAGAATCGCAAGGGAGAGGGGGCATGGGGAGTGGGGGAGGCTTGAAAGAGAGGCTAAAGAACTACTGAATCACCATCCTTAGGGTGGGACTTGGAAACGAGTGCATATGTCCCCAAAAGATTCACAACCACTGTGTTTATAACGGCTCCATTCCCCATAGTTCCAAAGCAAAAACCACCCAAATTTTCAACTAGAGAATGGATAAACAAATTTCAGCAGAACAAAATAACACATAGCAGTAAAAAAGAAAAAAATCACTGATGCAACAATATGGATGAATTCTGAAAGCATTATATTGAGCAAAAGAAATCAGACTCAGAGCAGCACAAACTGAGTGATTCCATCCTTAAGAAGTTCAAGTAAAGGCGAAATTAATCTATGGTGATAGAAATCAGAATGGGAGTAACTTTTGACTGTAAAGAGGTTTGGACTATAAAAAAAAAAGAAGGAATTTTTTGGGGTGATGAATATATATAATTATTTATTTATGCAAAACATCCATCAAACTATATACTTCACATTAGTGCATTTTCCTATATATAAATTAATTTATTTATTTGTTTTTATCTTTGGCTGTGTTGGGTCTTCGTTGCTGCACGCGGGCTTTCTCTAGTGGCGAGCGTGGGCTACCCTTCGTTGCAGTGTGCAGGCTTCTCATTGCGGTGGCTTCTCTTGTTGTGGAGCATGGGCTCTAGGTGCACGGGCTTCAGTAGATGTGGCACTTGGGCTCAGTAGTTGTGGCTTGCGGGCTCTAGAGCGCAGGCTCAGTAGTTGTGGTGCACGGGCTTAGTTGCTCCATGGCACGTGGGATCGTCCCAGACCAGGGCTTGAACCCGTGTCCCCTGCATTGGCAGGCAGATTCTTAACCACTGTGCCACCAGGGAAGCCCTTTTTATTTATTTTTAAAGAAACTTTTTTAATAAGGTAGGAACTATCTGTTTTTCAAATGTTTGGTAAATCATTTCTGCTATACTAAATATTTTGCTTAAAAAAATGTTCAGCACATACACACACATACCAACTCATTCCCCACTCACTTACTTGTTGTAGTGTTGAATGCTGTTACTCTTGGATAACCTGCATCTTAACAAAATAAACTATGCATTTTTAAATCTGTCAAATTCACTAAATTGTTTTATTGCCTTGTTTTCATAATGTTAAAATTCCTAACAGGTATTTTATTATTTCTAACCTGGCCTTGTAATAAAAACAAGTGTCAGTATGTAACCAAATGCAGGCCAGTTCCAATCAGGAAAGTCATAAACTCCCTTTTAATTCTATTGTGAATTATTATATAAGACGCCATGTTTTAAGCTTTAGGAGTTACTTATTCAAATGTTTTAAAATATAGCTTTTTTTTTTTAATTGTGGTGTAGTTTTTTTACAATGTTGTGTTAGTTTCTACTGTATAGAGAAGTGGAGTTCCCGGTGCTATACATCAGGTCTCATTAGTTATCTATTTTATACGTATTAGTTAGTGTATATACATCAATCCCAATTCTTTTAGTCTCCTAGAATTACTGCTAAAAATATTGAATGACCTGAAATTGTAAGTTGGTTGTACAACCAATCATCACAATGTTTCCATTTTATAATTATTAGGGCACTGCTGGTGTTTCTGAGGCTGCAGACTGGCCTCTGCTTATCCCATCAACTGCTCTTGTGTGTGTTCCAATTAGCGTAGACTCCTGTGTCTTCACTTCTCTCCTCCCTGCCCTACCCACCTACCCCAGCAAGGAGAGCTCATCTGAGTTCCCACAAGCTTCCTACATGTTTCTCAATGAACTGGTTTCTGGATCAAATTTTCCTTCCCCTTCCTCTTTCTCTGCTACTCACTCCCATCAATGCTGTTTGATTACAATTTTGAAGCGTTAAAAAAATAATAATAAAATGGCAATTACATAGTCTACAATAAATATTTTACTCTCCCCCAATTGTTACCTGAGGAGTAGGTCAGCGGAAATATGCACTTTCCATCTGTAAGGGGTCCCTTATGCATGTTGTAATTTAGTTTACATCTGGCTTTCAACTCATGCCTGCAATTCCAAATGAAACTCCTGAACAGATTAATGAGTGCTTTTATGAAATAAACAAGAAAGAAAATAACCTAGAAAATCTTCCAGCATCCAATAGAGTCCCGAAATATATAACTTTATTTCAGTGACAACTGTGGCCAAATATTAAATAGGGAATTTGAACACTGTTAAGTACTAAAGAGAAGGTGCTTGTATTTGTTAGAGCTGATGCTCATAGAACATATATGAATCTTCAAGTGTTCTCTTAGTTTCCTGAGACTCCTAGATTCACAAATCTGGAATTTAATGCAACTGGAACTTGCTTGCATCTCTGGTTAAGTAAATTCCTAATTTACTTAATTCCCATGACTCTAAGAGGACACCTGTTCAAGGTGGGACCAAATGCCTGTGTAATTCCTACCAGCCAAAGCCCTGCAATTGAATTTTCAGGCATGACTTTCAGAAGCAAAATGCCCAGGATAGTGGGGACACATCTAACCCTTCCATAATTTTAGATACAGGAGTAGTGGCAAGTAAAGAGTGAAAGAAAACATGTGTGTAAAACTGTCAGCCTATCAACTCTCAACAAATAAAAAGATTCTACTCATCTAAACTCTTGGTCTAATGACTGATAACTTGAACTGATGGTTCCTGTGCTTATCAAAATAGCATCTGTCAATCCTGGCAAGAAGATGTACTGTGTCTGTGTGTCCTCTCACAGTGCTAAAACTAATTATTAGGGTCTTTAAAATCCTTTTGATGGATTAAGAGTTCCTGGTGAGCGCAGTTAAACAAACCATTAGGTTGAGAAAAATTTTTTTCCACGCTGCAATGATCCACTAATGAGCTGACTGCTGCCATATTAATCAATTAGGAACTTGAACAAGAGAAAATCTGAACTATTTTTTTCTTTGTTTTCTTTTCCTCTTTTCAAACTGAGATGATTTCTTTTTTAACATCTTTATTGGGGTAAAATTGCTTTACAATGGTGTGTTAGTTTCTGCTTTATAACAAAGTGAATCAGTTATACATGTACATATGTTCCCATATCTCTTCCCTCTTGCATCTCCCTCCCTCCCACCCTCCCTATCCCACCCCTCCAGGCGGTCACAAAGCACCGAGCCGATATCCCTGTGCCATGCGGCTGCTTCCCACTAGCTATCTACCTTACGTTTGTTAGTGTGTGTATGTCCATGACACTCGCCCTGTCACAGCTCTGAGGTGATTTTTATATATAACAAAACACAGATTTTTAAGAGTATACTTGATGAGTTTTGATACATGTATATATCCATGTAACCATAATGCTGGTTAAGATATAAAATATTTCCATCACCACAAAAAGGTCCCTCATGCCCTCTCCAGTGAATCCCACCACAAACACCCGGAGGCAACCCTGGTTCTAATTTCTATTACCATAGATTAGTCTTGCTTGTTCTAGAGCTTCATGTAAGTGGAATCAGACAGTATGTACTATTTCGTATCTGGCTTCTTTCACTCAATGTTTTCAAGGTTCATCCATGTCTGTATTTTATTGGTTATTATGTGAGTATATCACAGTTTGTTTTTTCACCCTCTTGGTAACGGACATTTGGGTCGTTTACAGTTTGAGGCCGTGATAAATAAGCTGCTCTGGACATATTTGTACAAGTGTTTTGGTAAACATATGCTTTATTTCTCCTAAGTAAATATCTAGAAGCAGACTTGCTGAGTCGCAGGATAGCTATAGGTTTTAACATTAAAAGAAATTGCTGAGCCTTTTTTTTTCATATGAAAATTTCCACCTCCTCTAATTTCTTCCGCTGATGCCCAGAGGCCAGACCCCAACCTCAGGCCCATTCTAAAGATAATGCATAATTTAAGATTTTTTGTTTCTTTTTTGCTTTCTGCTCTGGCAAGTAACTTTGGTTGTCATTGGCAAGACCAGTTTTAAGAACTCAATCCCAACCACTGAAAGTAAAAAGAATGTGCAAAAGAATTGTACCCAGACCAGGCCTTCAGAGGCTCTGCCAACAAGGGATGTTATGCTTTTTGTTACAAGGGTATCATTCCTGTGTTAGCCTCTGAGCTCAGGCAACTGGAAACTTTTTTTTTTTTTCATAATACCACTTGGTTTTAGCAGTGAAGTCGCTGCTAAAAGGGAGGGCATTATGCAAATTAATATTACAAGTAACTGCATGTTACTAAAGTAATCTTGGACAAGACTTTCCCTTTATTTCTGCTTTGGAGACTTAGGGTTTCCCAAATCCTCTTGGGCAGTGTTCAATGCCTGACATCAGCGTTAGGGGTAGAAAGCAGTTGTTCACATTAAGGCAGATCCAGTTTTGGCATGATCAGCAGCCATGCTCTTCACAGGATTAAGATTCATCCCTTTGATAATATGAAAAACAAGAAAACAAAAGGCACTGCTTGAAAATAATGATTTAGCACAGAACACATTTTGTTTTAGTCAAAACTTTTTTTTTTTTCCCCTAAGGAAAAAGTGTGTGGGCTTATCTGCTGAAAATGCCAGCATGACTGTGAACACTGGGGAAATTAAAAGACTGAATAGAACAGATTTCTTAGGAAAATCAGTGTGGTATGCAGAGGGTTGCATGGTTTATTTATTAAGTTGTGTGCTAGGGGAGGATTATCTGCCTGAGACTTATCTATTACTTTGTGGCAGTGGTTTTTAAATAGAGAGGTTTTCTTGCATTGCACAAAGCCAAGTTCAAGTGGAATCTAAAACTCAGTCACTTTGGCAGCTTTGGTTATGACGTGGAAATCATAAAATCAAAGGTATAAATATTGTCTCTACCACCATCCCTTGCCCAGAAAAAGGAACGGCTTTGAAAAACATTCTGTAGCCTTTTGACATAGCACCAGGTATTCTTTCTTAGAAGCAGAGGTCAGCAGAATGTTAATGAAGGTGTCAGGCTGACAGTCAGTACATCCCCATTTACCACTGTGGCCAAAACCACTGTGGCCAAAAAGGACCAAGATAAAGATGCCTCTGTTATGTGAGGAAGAGATTCATAATCTGGAATACACGTTACAGAAAAGAGAACAACTGGCAGGATTGTAAATATCAGTGCAGCTTCTAGCACGGTGGCTGGGAGCCTTAAGGTTACATGCTGCCAGCTAATAATACTATTCTTTATTAATAATGTTTTTTGTTTTTAAATTGAAAAGTGCTTTATAGTTATTAGTCAATTTTCAGAATATCCTGAAAATAAACGGGCTGAGTCAATCCTTTTATTCTGATTTTATCTGAGAAGGAGAAGACGACTAGGAATAGAAAAGTCACACAAAGAATAAAGACAAATATTGGTCCCCAAGAATGCCTCCGCCCACTCCTAACCAAATTTAGTACTTTTAACCAAAAATATTAGTCTCTACAAAGAGCCTATGAAATGCTCTGTGATAGCTCTTCAAAATGTCATTCTCCAGTGAGTGTCCATGTTGAACAACAAAAATATGGAATATGGAACGTTAAAAACAGGATGGATTTTGTCCTATTCGGGCCCCCACAGTTACTCCTGCATATGCAGCGTGATATCACTATTTCCCCCAAGGCAGCACTTGAAATTTCAGTGTCCTTGAAAGCAAACCTTTTGCCTCTTGGCAACAATCCAATTGGACCAGATATTTAATTAGAATTTCTTCCTAAATGCGTGGGGTACTTGCTTTTAGAAAATACTTGCTAATTAAAGAAAAGTTTGCACTTTCCATCAGAGAGAATGAATGACCTATTATTTCAAAGATGAAGCCTTTCTTCCACAGACACCACAGTCATTTGTTTTCTTTCAAGAATCATAGTTCCAACCTAGCACATTCTTACGAGTATTGTCATGACTGACAGACACAAGGAAGCACAAGTGTAACATGACTCATCCCATAACCAAATTCAATATGAGGAGAGTGGATCTTAGAACTCAACCAGGTGGTTTGGCTCCTGTGACATAACAGTTTTGTCATCAGGCAGTAAAATGCATCATAATGGCTCTCTGATGAGACTTGACAAGAAGTGGCTCATCTCCAGGATTCCCTGAGTGGTAGGTACTCTCAGTCACCTTGGGTCCTGGCTTCCATCACTTCTCAGTCATGGAATACAAATCCTGCTTCCTCTGAGATGACCTTGTGTTTCTTGAAAGGAGTTCATCTGGCCAGACTCAGATCATCAGGCTTCCCCTGAAACCATATCTGATTCCTGATTTCCATGATAGACAGGAAACAACAGGTTCATTGGGTAAAAGAGATTTGATTATTTGCTAATCTTCCTGTTTCAGAAGTCTAAAAACAACACACAAATTTTGGCTTTCAACACACAAATCCAATGAAAAGCCAAAGCCAAGAGTAGTTCAGAACCATTCGTTTTAACACACTTTTACTTAAGTTCTTTCCAAATTTAGAGAACCACATTGATTTAGCTACTGTCATTCAGGACTCTCTGACAATCTGCTTTGACAAGCCTCCATCCTGGGGTGAACAATTTGTCCTGGATTTCCTGAGACTTTCCTAAATTTCACACTCACTGAAAGTTCCACGTACCCAAAACTCCCTTAGTCCTGGGAAAACTGATATGGTTGGTCACATTATTTTAATAGCCAACAGCCCAAAATCTCTTTCTGGAATCTCTTTGAGGATCTAACAAATCTTATTAAAATGAATCTCCTTTCAGTATCTTTCCTACAAGTTCATGCCATACTTCTAAATGATGGAGAGCAACAGATATACCGGTTTCCTAGGGCTACCATAACAAATTACCACAAACTAGGTGTCTTAAAACGACAGGAATGTATTGTCTCACAGTTGTGGAGGAGGCCAGAAGTTTGAAATCTTCCCTCCAAAGGCTACAAGGAATAATCCTTTCTTGTGTCTTCTAGCTTCTGGTGTTGGCCGGAAATCCTTGGTATTCCTTGGTTTATGGCAGCATAACTCCAGTTTGTGCCTCTGTCTTCACATGATCATCTTTCCTGTGTGTCTATGTCTCCTTGTGGCTCTCCTCTTCTAATAAGGAAATCAGTCATATTGGATTTAGGGCCAACCCCAATCCAGTCTGACCTCATTTTAACTTAATAATTACATCTGAAGAATGGATAAAGATGTGGTCATGGGAATGTAAATTGATACAGCCACTATGCAGAACAGTATGGAGGTTCCTTAAAAAACTAAAAATAGAACTACCATACAACTCAGCAATCCCACTACTGAGCATATACCCTGAGAAAACCATAATTCAAAAAGAGTCATGTACCACAATGTTCACTGCAGCACTGTTTACAATAGCCAGGACATGGAAGCAACGTAAGTGTCCATCAACAGATGAAATGATAAAGAAGATGTGGCACATATATACAATGGAATATTACTCAGCCATAAAAAGAAATGAAATTGAGTTATTTGTAGTGAGGTGGATGGACCAAGAGTCTGTCATACAGAGTGAAGTCAGAAAGAGAAAAACAAATACCGTATGCTAACACATATATATGTGGAATCTAAAAAAAAAAAAAAAAAATGGTTCTAAGGAACCTAGGGGCAGGACAGGAATAAAGACGCAGACATAGAGAATGGACTTGAGGATACGGGGAGGGGGAAGGGTAAGCTGGGACAAAGTGAGAGAGTGGCATGGACATATATACACTACCACATGTAAAATAGATAGCTAGGGGGAAGCAGCCACTTAGTACAGGGAGATCAGCTTGGTGCTTTGTGTCCACCTAGAGGGGTGGGAGGGAGAGGCAAGAGGGAGGGGGTATGGGAACATATGTATATGTATAGCTGATTCACTTTGTTATACAACAGAAACTAACACAACAGTGTAAAGCAATTATATTCCAATAAAGATGTTAAAAAGAAAAAGAAAAGATGTGGTATATATATACAATAGAATAGTACTCAGTCATAAAAAACAATGAAATAAGGCCATTTGCAGCAATATGGATGGACCTAGAGATTATTATAATAAGTGAAGCAAGTCAGAAAAAGACAAATACTATATGATATCACTTATGTGTCGAATCTAAAATATGACACAAATGAATTTATCTATGAAACAGAAACAGACTCGTAGATATAGAGAACAGACTTGTGGTTTCCAAGAGGGAGGGGGAATGGGGGAAGGATGGATTGGAAGTTTGGGAGTAGCAGATGCAACTATCATATATTGAATGGATAAACAACAAGGTCCTACTGTATAGCACAGGAAACTATATTTAATATTTAATAAACCATAATGGAAAAGAATATATATATGTATACATAAAACTGAATCACTTTGCTGTATAGCAGAAATTAATACATTGTAAATCTACTTCAATGAAATATATATATAAAATATATACGTATATATATAAACTACATCTGTAAAGACCCTATTTCCAAACAAGATCATATTCACAAATACCAGGAATTAGGACTTCCACAAATCTTTTGAGGGAACATAGTTTAATCCATAACAGCAGATCATCCCATCTTCATGATTCCAGTGGTTCTCAACTCTGAACACATTAGAATCACTTGGGGGAATGTTAAACATGCAGATACACACACACATACACACACACACAAACACACACACACACACACACACACACACACACGCTCGAATGCCCCTTCCATTTTCTCCATCACGATCAATTAAATTTGAATATCTGGGGGAAGGCTGGGCATTAGTACAGTTTAAAGTTCCCCAGGGAATTCTCATATGCATCCACTGTCCATAACCCTTCACAGCCTTGAAGAATAATATGTGTAGCTAAAGATAAGTACTAAAATGGCTTTAAGTATGACCTCCTTTCTCCAAAATGTGTCCCTTCCAAACCAGCCTAAACTAATTTTAAGAGGTAACTCAAATTCTTATGTTTCCCTCAGTAAATTCTGAACCGACAGTAAAAATGTACATTTTAATAATACCAAGAAAGCTCCCAACAATTTATCTCACACAAGAGAAAATGTATCTGGCAATTTAATCTCCCAAAGTCAACATTTTTGATGTAAAGTTAATCTAGATATACATTTGACTCTTTTTACTGACCAGAAACTTTTCTTAGAGCAAAAGATTTCCATACTGTTCATTCCAGAGATACTAATAAATATTTCTAACCCAAGAAAATTGTGACCTTTCCAAGATGAGGGTCAACCAAGAACACAAAATTTTTCACAATAAATGATTTGGGGGAAAAATTCTTGGTTTCAGATATATGGGATTTTTTTTCTTCTGTACCTTCTCATTGCTTTGTGTTTTTTCCCTCTGTTTAAACAAACTGGAGTTAGGAAGCCATCTCTTGCTATTTGTTTTCCCACTCTTACCACCAGTTTTTTTTTTTTTTTTAATTTACATTTTCAAGAAATAGCATTTTCTGAAGAATACTCATGCAGAGATGACCAGCAGGGAGCCTACTGAGATCCTATTGGATGCTGAACAAGTCAAGAGGACCATGGAGAAATGAAACGAGTGTTCTTAATGTAAGCAAGTCAAAGCTACTCCATTGTGCACTCATCTTACTTCCTTTCTCTGGGCTCTGAACACTCATATGCCCGCAGTACATTCATCAAGGCACTTTTCTTTCCTGCCAGATCTGTAAGGGGAAAGATTCACTTCTCCTTCCCAAGGTGTCAAGCTTCATTGTTATTGATGACTACAAGACGGCAATTACCTGATGAAGCTAATGGGTAAAAGCACTCAAAAGGCTATGTTTTGTGGTTCCACTGTCATAATCCATGTAAAACAAAGCAGACCCAACACAGCCTGACAAGATTTCAGCCTATTATTATTGGGGTCTTATTAAGTTACAAGTTTGATGAAATTTACAATTTAGCCATTGCACTTAGCATGCTTTCCTTTTCTTTGAAAACTAACCCCAAGAGAGACATTTACAAAATTCCTACCTCCAAGCTGTCAGATGAGAAAAATGTCAAGTGGCATGGGTGGCCAGAGGGAGGGGTTGGAAGTGTACTTAGAATAGTAAACAAATACGAATGGAATTTCACAGCTAACTACTTTTTACTGCTTTGTCAGTGGATACAGCATACATATTCATCCTTGTTTTAACTCTCCAGTTAATCCTGCCATAGCATTGGAGAAAGAATGGTGTAAAAAAAAAAAGTCCCCATATCATCCCTCCTCCCTTTCTTATCCCTTCTTGATCAGATAAGCTCTTAACAAAGCATGAAGCTATTCCATTAAATTTTAATGTTTTAGCTCCGGAGTAAGGATACCACTTCAGATGTCTTCCTTTGGAAAAGAGCAGTACCACCTTGAGAGGTCAGCAACATGTAAATACTCCTAAGACAAGTTAGTTATGTTTTACCCATTCAAAGTGGGCACCGTAAAGTGATAACTAATGTCACACATGCACAAATATTTTATTGCAACAAATGTGAAGGCATCTTGCAAGAAAATTAACTCTAACATAAGTGTAGTGCATAGTGAATTTGTTTATTCATCTATTCACACAGTAGTCACTGAGCACTGACCCTGGGCCAAACACTGTGCTGAGTGCTGGGGACGCATAGGCACAGCCTCAGTGATGAGCAGGGAAGACGAGCATGCACCTGATCATTACAAGAGATTCTGTTAAGTTCTGTAAGAAGACTGTGTACTTTGCTCAGAAAACCCAGAGAAAAGAGACACTGTATCTCTGCCTGGTTGGGAGGTGGCAGGGAGGTTACAAATGACTTGAAACAGGAGATGGTTTTGATGTGGATATGTAAGAATGAACTATTTACAAAATTAATCAGCCAGGGAAGGACAGTCCAACGAACAGCACGTGCAAAAGCATGGGGCCAGAAAAGGTGAAAGTACGAAATGTAGCACTGAGCGGCTACAGAATGTCTAGAGAGAGGTAGGAAATGAAGCAAGAGGTGGCACAGGTAGATTCATGAAGAAGTTTATGTGTCAAGCAAAGTGGTCCGAGCTTCATCTTCTGAGCCAAAGGGCAAAATATGGTGGCTCCCAGACATTTTTAATTGACCCACACACTGTTTGTTTTTTAAAACATTGAGATAATATTTAAAATTGAGGAATTTCTCCCTTCCCCCCAAAAATCTGAAATCTGGAGTTTTTTTTTAATGTAGAACTGCTGGTGACAGTAGGCCTGTATACCCACATGGACTTAAATCAGTTGGATATGAGTAGCAGTCAGCTTCCCCACACAGAGCACTCACTTTTCAGTTGCCACAGTCCCTGAAATTCGCTATGGTCTTTCCAAGACCAAGATGAGTCTCAGCCGCCATTTGTCATTGAACCTGACCTTGTTTTTCATGTAGTTGAGAGAAATGTTTCTCTGAACCCATGTGTCTGTCACAGACAGAAGAACAAGAGATAGGGGGGAGACACATGATGGTTTGCTTTGTTCATTCATGTTACCTGCCTGGCTTCCAAAGGCTACAAATTTAGATTTGTAACCCCTTCTCTAGACAGAGAGAATCAAGGTAATAATAAGATGGCATAATAATAATTTGTAATATTAGTTATAATAATAAGCTGTAAGGCTTAGAAGGGCTTTGGAGTATTAGTAACTGTTACTTGACTAGAGGACTCAGGGTACCTGAATCCTGTTTTGGATTCTCTTCCATGGGATGTTCTTGATGGAGATAAACTCCCACGAGACAAGAGAAAATGGGAAACATGACCCATTTGATTAGTATGGGCTGGACTTGTGCTCCTCATTCCACTGCAGAGATTTTTATTAAACTGGGCTAAAGCACACAGTTTAGGCTTAACACAGGGCTGGCCTTTCCAGGTCTCTTCCAGCAAGGTAGGGACCAAGTGACACTGACAGCCCTGCAGAGACTTCAGAGGAAGAGAAACAGTAAGGTGGCTACGCCCAAACAGGGAAGGCAGCCTCCTGCTCAGCTCACCAGCTGGGACAGGACACAGGACCAAGGAGCATATTGGCAGGCATAGTCCTACCTATTACTAATGTGAGCCAATGCATGTCCAGGAATTTGAGTGCTCCTCTGCCAGATCCTTCAGAAAGGCTACCCTGGTTATAGTAAACAGGATGGCTTGGGAAGGGGGAAATTGGTGACAAGGACATCAGTGAGTAGGCAAACATGACTGTCTATGCAAGAAATGACACCCACCATCAAGGTGGGATGGAAATAATTTGTGTTTAACAAATGATATAAATACAACAGTGGGACACCTAAACCCAGTGTCATCTCCCCAGTACACCTCCTCTGCAGTGTTTGGGTTACCTCGGCTCAACCAGTGCCCCAGGCTACGTAAAACAGAAAAGCTAACCAGGCAGGGTGAAAATGGTTCCCTGAAGGGTTTTAAGTCCTTAGTGAAACCAGACTTGGCAGATGTCTCGGGAAGCCCACCAGGAAGTGAGACCCTGGACAGGACACAGTTTAAGAAACACATACTGCTGTTGGTGAAAGTTCTGTGCTGCCTCTTGGTCATGACAGGGAGGAGAAGTAGGCCCACCTCTGGGAGCTGACTGCATACCACACAAAGAATCAGTTAACAGAGGCCAGACTGCACGTGCCCCCTGGAGATTCCAGTCAAACACTACAAGCAAATCGAGTTAGAATCTGGCACAATTTCCCTGAAACATGTGGCCAGAGGAGAACAAATACAACTGTCCCAGGGCCATTTGCGAATAACTGTGACAAGACTCTAAGTACCCAAACCTCCATCCCAGTAAGGCGAGTGCTCAGCCATAGGTAGCAGAAAATCCTGCTTTTTGGTGGCTTAAACAGAGGGTTTATTTCCCTCCCATCACAGGAAGTCCAGCGCGGGCAGTACAGGGCCAGTTCGGCAGCTGGACCAGGCTGCCAGGGATGCCTGCTCTCTGTTTTCCCTCCTCTGCCCTCCGCTCCTTGGCTTTATCTTCATGCTTGTCACTTCCTGGCTGCCAGCAAGAGCGTCTGGCTCCCACAGCATCCTGAGCCTCAGGTTCACATTCAAAGCAGGAAGCAGTCTACAGAGAGGAGGGAGAATGAAGCAGCTTCTCAAAAGCAAGTCGAGACGAAAGGAGGCACCTCCAGCACAGGCTCTCATCTTCCCAGATCTACCAAGTATTCAGCAACTAAATTCCTATCCATGCATTCCAGACAACAGCCAGTATCCTTATAATAAATGTGGCTCATTTTCTTTTGTCTTGTTTATACTAGTTCATTTCTGTTACTTGCCAAAGGAAAAAAAAAAAGTCCAATCAAATGCATTCACGAGGTCAGATTCACCAGTTAATCATACAGAGATCTCAGAGTTTATGTGGCCTTTCATAAACTTTCATAACGTTATGTTGGAGGTCCATTTCTAAACATTACGGTTAGTGGCTTACACAATCATAACTGGAATGGCAGCCACTATTTATCAAGCACATGCTACATTCCAGGCACTGTCTGGGGTATTCTATATGCATTCTTGTCATCCTCACATCCTGACAAGCAAATGTCCTTGTACATAAGAGTACTGATTCTCAGAGAAGTAACTTTCCTGAGACTGTTCAGCTAATAATGATTCAAAGACAGATCCATCTGACTCCAGAGCTCAGTCCACTCTATGGTTTTTTTTTGCTATTTTTTTGTTTGTTTTGCTATGGTTTTTTGAAGTGTGATCTGAGATTGCCAAATACTCAAATTCCTGAGTCCTTTTTAAACAGACTGATTTAGACTCTCTGGGGTTGGGACTGGAGTTTAGAGTTCAGGAATCTGCAGTTTAAACAAGTTTCTTGGCTAATTCGTCTCCAGGCTATTGATTCAAAACCATGGGAGCTTCCTGGTGAAATCTGGAACTGGTCCCTATACACAGAGGGCAAGGAAAGACCGTGGAAAGAGGCAGGCCTCTCCAGATTGGTAGGTAGCATGTTTAATAAGCAAGGGAACTTACAAGCAAGGTGCCACAAGACAAGTAGATCTCTGTACCTGCCTGCCAAAATCTTTTTCTCTCCTATTTTTTTAATTGAAATGTAGTTGATATACAATATTATATGAGTTACGGGTGTACAGTATAGTGATTCACAATTTTTAAAGGTTCTACTCCAGTTATAGTTATTATAAAATACTGGCTATATTCTCCATGTTGTACAATATATACTTATGGCTTATTTTATACCTAGTAGTTTGTACCTCTTAATCCCCTACCTCTTGCCTGTCCCCCCTTCCCTTTCCCCACTGGTAACCACTAGTTTGTTCTCTGTATCTGTGAGTCTGCTTCTTTTTTGTTATATTCACTAGTTTGTTGTATTTTTTAGATTCCACATGTAAGTGATATCATATAGTATTTGTCTTTTGCTAACTTATTTCACTTAGCATAATGCCCTCCAAGTCCATCCATGTTGCTGCAAATAGCAAAATTTTATTATTTTTTACGGCTTAGTATTCCATTGTATATATATATATATCCACATCTTCTTTATCCATTCATCTGTTGATGGACACTTAGGTTGCTTCCGTACCTTGGCTATTGTACAGAATGCTACTATAAATATTGGGGTGCATTTATCTTTTTGAATTGGTGCTTTTGTTTCTTTCGGATATATACCCAGGAGTGGAATTGCTGGGTCATATTGTAGTTCTATGTTCAGTGTTTTGAGAAACCTCCATACTGTTTTCCACAGTGCTGCACCAATTTACTTTCCCACCAACAGTGTACTAGAGTTCCCTTTTCTCCATATACTCACTAACATTTGTTACTTATGTTCTTTTTGATGATAGCCATTCTGACAGGTGTGAGGTGATATCTCATTGTGGTTTTGATTGGCATTTCCCTGATGATTAGTGATGTTGAGCATCTTTTCATGTGCCCATTGGCCACCTGCATTTCCTTTTTGGAAAAATGTCTATTCAGTTCTTCTGCCCGTTTTTTAATTGGGTATTTGTTTTTTGATGTTGAGTTGCATAAGCTGTTTATCTATGTTGGATATTAAGCCCTTATCAGTCATATTATTTGCAAATATTTTCTCCCATTCAGTAGGTTGTCTTTTCATTTTGTCAATGGTTTGCTTTGTGAAAGCTTTTCAGTTTAATTAGGTCCCATTTATTTATTTTTGCTTTTATTTCCTTTGCTTTAGGAGATGCAATCTTAAAGGTATATATAAAGGCCTTAGGTGGGTTCAGTCATGTGTATAATCCAGGTGGTCTCAACATCACATTGCTCTCTGAAGGCTGCATGCCTGAAATAACTTCAGCTATGGAAATGGTGGGCAGAACATACAGTCCAACGAGGAAGGGGTGAGGAGCCTCCAACTGGCTGGGTCCAGCTCACAGGTCCACAGGCAGTCATGCCCTCCTGATGGAGGACCAAGATATGCTAGAGCCTAGAAGGCACAGCTTCTCCTCTTGGAGGCTGTCCTGTGGTTAGTGTGGTCTGTTCTCCTGTGGCTAATGCCTGCTGGCATTTTTCACTGGAGTCAGTAGTAGTGTAAGAAGAAAAAAAATTTTTTAATAAGAGGCTGAATTCTTCCTGTAGAAAATAATAGAAGAGACTTCTCCTACCTCATTTTTCTCAGAGCATTCACTTTAGAAAACTTATAATTGTTAAGTACTTTCTCCTTCTGTGATGCATATAAATCCTTTTGAAAACTAGATAGGACATTTGTCAGCTCTAGGACCCAGGAATGTCTTTCTCAGAGGACCTGGGAGTCATCTCTTTGAAAGGTAAGTATCTAGGAAGGTAGCACCCCTCCCTCCCAGTTTCTGTGGGAAGGTCAGATGGGAAGGTCGGAGCCAAACCCCACTGGGGGACCTTCTCCAACTTGCAAAGCTACTTCCTGTCATAAAGACATGAAGTTTGTTTTCCTCTGGATCAAGCCAAGAAGCTAACACTGATGGTCGGCCCCAATTACCAGATAAAGTTAAGATGAACGACTTGTGACAACTGGCTCCGTCGAGTCCTCTTCCTTGAGGACTAGCTATTGTTTATCTTGGAACATGTATGGAGTGGGTAGTATCTACTTGGCTACGTAAGGGAGTGAAATTCCTTCCTGTCTTTGCAGTCTCTTAGTGGACTACCTGTAATACACATCACATCCTGGTCTAATGTTTATTCAATAATAAAACTGGGGGCTTCCCTGGTGGTGCAGTGGTTGAGAGCCCACCTACCGATGCAGGGGACACAGGTTCGTGCCCCAGTCTGGGAAGATCCCACATGCCACGGAGTGGCTAGGCCCGTGAGCCATGGCTGCTGAGCCTGCGCGTCTGGAGTCTGTGCTCCGCAACGAGAGAGGCCACAACAGTGAGAGGCCAGTATACCGCAAAAAAAAAAAAAAAAAGAAAATTACACACAAAGAAAAAACATTAAAAGCAGCAAGGGAAAAGCAATAAATAACATATAAGGGAATCCCCATAAGGTTAACAGCTGATCTTTCAACAGAAACTCTGAAAGCCAGAAGGAAGTGGCAGGACATATTTAAAGTGATGAAAGGGGAAAACCTACAACCAAGATTACCAAGCTAGGATCTCATTCAGATTCGAAGGAGAAATTAAAACCTATACAGACAAGCAAAAGCTAAGAGAATTCAGCACTACCAAACCAGCTTTACAACAAATGCTAAAGGAACTTCTCTAGGAAGGAAACACAAGAGAAGGAAAAGACCTACAATAACAGACCCAAAACAATTAAGAAATGGTAATTACCTTAAATGTAAATAGATTAAATGCTCCAACCAAAAGCCATAGACTGGCTGAATGGATACAAAAACGGGACCTGTATATATGCTGTCTACAAGAGACCCACTTCAGACCTAGGGACACATACAGACTGAAACTGAGGAGGTGGAAAAAGATATTCCATGCAAATGGAAATCAGAACAAAGCTGGACTAGCAATTCTCATATCAGAGAAAACAGACTTTAAAATAAAGACTGTTACAAGAGACAATGAAGAACACTACATAATGATCAAGGGATCAATCCAAGATGAAGATATAACAATTGTAAATATTTATACACCCAACATAGAAGCACCTCAACACATAAGGCAAATGCTAACAGCCATAAAAGGGGAAATCGAAAGTAACACAATCATAGTAGGGGACTTTAACATCCCACTTTCACCAATGGACAGATCATCCAAAATGAAAATAAATAAGGAAACACAAGCTTTAAATGATACATTAAACAAGATGGACATAATTGATATTTATAGAACAATCCATCCAAAAACAACAGAATACACTTTCTTCTCAAGTGCTCATGGAACATTCTCCAAAATAGATCATATCTTGGGTCACAAATCAAGCCTTGGTAAATTAAAAAAATTGAAATCATATCAAGTATCTTTTCTGACCACACTGCTATGAAACTAGATATCAATTACAGGAAAAAAACTGTAAAAAATACAAACACATGGAGGCTAAACAATACACTACTTAATAACCAAGAGATTACCATAGAAATCAAAGAGGAAATCAAAAAATACCTAGAAACAAATGACAATGAAACCATGACAACCCAAAACATATGGGATGCAGCAAAAGCACTTTAAGAGGGACGTTTATAGCAATACAATCCTACCTCAAGAAACAAGAAACATCTCAAATAAAAAACCTAGCCTTACATCTAAAGCAATTAGAGGAAGAAGAACAAAAAAAATCCCGAAGTTAGCAGAAGGAAAGAAATCATGAAGATCAGATCAGAAATAAATGAAACAGAAATAAACAATAGCAAACATCAATAAAACTAAAAGGTGGTTCTTTGAGAAGATAAACAAAATTGATAAACCATTAGCCAGACTCATCAAGAAAAAAAGGGAGAAGACTCAAATCAATAGAATTAGAAATGAAAACGGAGAAGTAACAACTGACACTGCAGAAATACAAAGGATCATGAGAGATTCCTACAAGCAACTAAATGCCAATAGAATGGACAACCTGGAAGAAATGGACAAATTCTTAGAAAAGCACAACCTTCCGAGACTGAACCAGGAACAAATCGAAAATATAAACAGACCAATCACAAGCACTGAAATTGAGGCTGTGATTAAAAATCTTCCAACAAAAAAAAGCCCAGGACCAGATGGCTTCACAGGCGAATTCTATCAATCATTTAGAGAAGAGCTGACACCTATCCTTCTCAAACTCTTCCAAAATATAGCAGAGTGAGGAAACTCTCAAACTTATTCTACGAGGCCACCATCACCCTGATACCAAAACCATGCACAGATGTCACAAAGAAAGAAAACTACAGGCCAGTATCACTGATGCACATACATGTAAGAATCCTCAATGAAATACTAGCAAACAGAATCCAACAGCACATTAAAAGGACCATACACCATGATCAAGTGGGGTTTATCCCAGGAATGCAAGGATTTTTCAGTATATGCAAATCAATCAATGTGATAAAGCATATTAACAAATGGAAGAAAAACCATATGATCATCTCAATAGATGCAGAGAAAGCTTTCGACAAAATTCAACACCCATTTAAGATAAAAACTCTCCAGAAAGTAGGCACAGAGGGAACTTACCTCAACATAATAAAGGTCATATATGACAAACTCACAGCCAACTTCATTCTCAATGGTGAAAAACTGAAACCATTTCCACTAAGATCAGGAACAACACAAGGCTGTCCACTCTCACCATTATTATTCAACATAGTTCTGGAAGTTTTAGCCACAGCAATCAGAGACGAAAAAGAAATAAAAGTAATTCCAATCAGAAAAGGAGAAGTAAAGCTGTCACTGTTTGCAGATGACATGATACTATACATAGAGAATCCTAAAGATGCTATCAGAAAACTACTACAGCTAATCAATGAATTTGGTAAAGTAGCAGGATACAAAATTAATGCATAGAAATCTCATGCATTCTTATACTCTAATGATGACAAATCTGAACGAGAATTTAAGGAAACACTCCCATTTACCACTGCAACAAAAAGAATAAAATACCTAGGAATAAACCTACCTAAGGAGACAAAAGACCTGTATGCAGAAAACTATAAGACACTGATGAAAGAAATTAAAGATGATACAAATGGAGAGAGATACCATGTTTTTGGATTGGAAGAATCAACATTGTGAAAATGACTATACTACCCAAAGCAATCTACAGATTCAATGTAATCCCTATCAAACTACCAATGGCATTTTTCACAGAACTCGAACAAAAACTTTCACAATTTGTATGGAAACACAAAAGACCCCGAATAGCCAAAGCAATCTTGAGAAAGAAAAACGGAACTGGAGGAATCAGGCTCCCTGACTTCAGACTATACTACAAAGCTAGAGTAATCAAAACAGTATGGTACTGGCAAAAAACCAGAAATATAGATCAACGGAACAAGATAGAAAGCCCAGAGATAACACACGCACATATGGTCACCTTATCTTTGATAAAGCAGGCAAGAATATACAATGGAGAAAAGACAGCCTCTTCAATGAGTGATGCTGGAAAAACTGGACAGCTACATGTAAAAGAATAAAATTAGGGCTTCCCTGGTGGCGCAGTGGTTGGGAGTCTGCCTGCCGATGCAGGTGACACGGGTTCGTGCCCCGGTCCGGGAGGATCCCATGTGCCGCGGAGTGGCTGGGCCCGTGGGCCGTGGCCGCTGGGCCTGCGCGTCCGGAGCCTGTGCTCTGCGACGGGAGAGGCCACAACGGTGAGAGGCTCGCATACCGCCAAAAAAAAATAAATAAATAAATAAAATTAGAACACTCCCTAACACCATACACAAAAATAAACTCAAAACTGATTGCAGACCTAAATGTAAGGCCAGACACTATAAAACTCTTAGAGGAAAACATAGGCAGAACACTCTATGACATAAATCACAGCAAGATCCTTTTTTACCCACTTCCTAGAGAAAGGGAAATAAAAACAAAAATAAATAAATGGGACCTAAGGAAACTTAAAAGCTTTTGTACAGCAAAGGAAACCATAAAAAAGATGAAAAGACAACCCTCTGAATGGGAGAAAATATTTGCAAACAAAGCAACTGAGTAAGGAATAATCTCTAAAATACACAAGCAGCTCATGCAGCTCAATATCCAAAAATCAAACAACCCAATCTAGAAATGGGCAGAAGACCTAAATAGACATTTCTCCAAAGAAGATATACAGATTGCTAACAAACACATGAAAGGATGCTCAACATCACTAATCATTAGAGAAATGCAAATCAAAACTACAATGAGGTATCACCTCACACCAGTCCGAATGGCCATCATTTAAAAATCTACAAACAATAAATGCTGGGGAGGGTGTAGGGAAAAGGGTACCCTCTTGCACTGTTAATGGTAATGTAAACTGATACCCCACTACGGAAAACTGTATGTAGGTTCCTTAAAAAACTCAAAATAGAACTACCATATGACCCTCTAATTCCACTACTGGGCATATGCCCTGAGACAACCATAATTCAAAAAGAGTCATGTACCACAATGTTCACTGCAGCTCTGTTTACAATAGCCAGGACATGGAAGCAACCTAAGTGTACATCAACAGATGAATGGATAAAGAAGATGTGGCACGTATATATACAATGGAATATTACTCAGCCATAAAAAGAAACTAAATTGAGTTATTTGTAGTGAGGTGGATGGACCTAGCGTCTGTCATACAGAGTGAAGTAAGTCAGAAAGAGTAAAACAAATACCGTATGCTAACACATATATATGGAATCTAAAGGTTCTCAAGACCTTAGAGGCAGGACAGGGATAAAGACGTAGACATAGAGAATGGACTTGAGGACATGGGGAGAGGGAAGGGTAAGCTGATACCAAGTGAGAGAGTGGCATGGACATATATACACCACCAAATGTAAAACAGATAGCTAGTGGGAAGCAGCCTCATAGCACAGGGAGATCAGCTCATGCTTTGTGCCCACCTAGAGGGGTGGGGTAGGGATGGTTGAAGGCAGACACAAGAGGGAGGGGATATATGTATACATATAGAGGATTCACTTTGTTATACAGCAGCAACTAGCACAACAGTGTAAAGCAATTATACTCCGATAAAGATGTTTTAAAAAATAGTAGTATCTCAATAAATAGGGAAAAGATGAATTTTCTAATAAATGTTGTTAGAATAACCTGACAGTTTTACAGAAATCATTAAAACTGGATCCAGGGACTTCCCTCGTGGCGCAGTGGTTAAGAATCCGCCTGCCAATGCAGGGGACACAGGTTCGAGCCCTGGTCCGGGAAGATCCCACATGCTGCCAAGCAACTAAGCCCGTGCGCCACAACTACTGAGCCTGCGCTCTAGAGCCCGCAAGCCACAACTACTGAGCCCGCATGCTGCAACTAGTTAAGCCCACGTGCCTAGAGCCCGTGCTCCACAACAAGAGAAGCCACCGAAGTGAGAAACCCGAGCACCGCAATGAAGAATAGCCCCTGCTCACTGCAACTAGAGAAAGCCGTGCGTAGAAATGAAGACCCAATGTAGCCAAAATAAAAATTTTAAAAACTGGATCCATTCCTCCAATCAATATGAAAAGATGTTCCATTAGAGAAATGCAAACTGAAACTATACTGATACATATTTCTAACCTATGAGGTTGGCAAATACCCAAATGTTTGACAACTTTCTCTAATGGCAGTCTCATACATTACTGGTATATACTACTTACCTATGAAGGGGAATTTGGCAGTATCTAGCAAACTTGCATGTGCATTTACCTTTTGACACAGCAATTCCACTTCTAGGAATCTTCCAAAGTGAAACAGGCAAAAATACAAAGAGCACGAAGCTGTTCACTGCAGCACCCGCTGTAATAGCAAAAGACTGGAAATAATCCAAATGTCCGTCAATAGGGGGAAAGGCTGAATAAACCATGGTACATCAACATGGTTGCTGTGAAGAGAAATGAGGACTAGCTCTATATACTCTTACAGAATTATCTCCAGGATACATTAAGTGAAAAAGATACAGGAAAACCGTATACACTATTCTTTTATTTATCTAAGGGCGGGCTTTGAAAATATATATGCTTATGTTTAAAACAAACTTTAAAAAACTATTAAAAAAACTTCCCTTCTGAGAGCGAGAAAATAGGATGAACAGGGGACAGAAGCCAGATTTCTCTGAATATTTTTTTTAACATCTAACTTTGAATCATGTAAACACTCTGATAATTATAAAGCAAAATTAAAATTTAAAAATCCTTAGAAGACTGAAAATGAAACATGATCCTGTACATTCAAGTGACTTTAAAACATAGCAACTTGACTGTATAACCCTAGTGAAATATATACCTAAATATACAAAAAGAACTGAGGGAGGAAAATTTTTAAACGTTTTTACTAATATTATTAATGGTAATGTAGAAATTGTTATTGTGAGACTACTGTGTGTGACTCTTGTATAAAACAAATGCATTATAGTTAGCATCACTGAGAAGTAGGATTTTCAGCATATAATAAAGGAAATACACAAATGTAAGATCACTGAAGTTGAATTTTAAAAATGTAGTCCTAGATCTGAAGTATCAATTTCCAGAATATGATGAATGCAATTAACATATACTTACTTCTTAGCTCTGTTCACTGAACAAACAATGATCAAACCAGTAGAAATGAACAGCGCTAATGCCAAGATTACTCTCTATGTGTATTATAGTCTATATAATACCACTTCTGAAAAAGTAAACAAAGCTCTTTAGAAAAACGGCTAATTTCGGGTCTGAGGAAGGAAATATACACAATAAACCTGGAATATCTTACCATCAGAAAACCAAAGACTACTTAAATGCTAGTTTAAAATGAGACAATGGGGCTTCCCTGGTGGCGCAGTGGTTGAGAGTCCGCCTGCCGATGCAGGGAACACGGGTTCCTGCCCCGGTCTGGGAAGATCCCATGTGCCGCAGAGCGGCTAGGTCCGTGAGCCACGGCCGCTGAGCCTGCGCGTCCGGAGCCTGTGCTCCGTAACGGGAGAGGCCCGCGTACCACAAAAAAAAAAAAAAAAAAAAAAAAGAGAGAGACAATGAGTATCAATAAGGGTAATAACTACAATGGATTACAATACATAAAAAAATCCATGTTTATGTTAATATTAAAAAAAAAACATCAATCATTTTTAAAAGACATTAGAGTGACTTCCCTGGTGGTCAAGTGGTAAAGAATCTGCCTTCCAATGCAGGGGACACGGGTTTGATCCCTGGTCAGGGAACTAAGATCCCACATGCCACGGGGCAACTAAGCCCGTGCTCCACAACTACGGAGCTCACTCGCCTCAACTAGAGAGCCTGCATGCTGCAAAATACAGAGCCCACGTGCCCTGAATCCTGTGCACCAGAACTAGAGAGAGAAAACCTGCATGCCACAACTAGAGAGAAGTCTGCACACCCCAGCAAAGAGCCCATGAGCCACAATAAAAGATCCTGCATGCCGCAACTAAGACCCGACACAGCCACAAATAAATAATAATAAATCAATCTTTAAAATAATAATAAATAAAAGACATTAGAGAATCAATTCATTATCCAAATGAACCAAGCGTTTTACTGTTTTTCCTGTATGTATTAGATGTCAGGGTAACCAAATACTTAAGGTAAGTTCTCTTTTTGAAAGTATTATGGCTAATAGATAAATAAATCTATAATTAATTAATAGATCTAGCTAATGATCACCAATGGCTGCCAACATCACCAGGAGAGATAAAGTACTCAGCATGTATCAAGTAGTACTGTAAGGAGAAAAAAAAGTGTATGAGAATCAAATGTGAATCTGATCAAGCCTCTACATCCAGGGTTGATTTCATCATCTGTGCAATCATCCAGGGCTCTGTACTCAGAAAGACCCCATCTTTGGTTTAATGTTCTGCTGTCCCCATCTTGAAATTTGAACAACGGCCCCATATTCTCATTTTGCACTGGGCTCTGCAAACTATGTAGCCAATCCTTGTCTACATTTGACTACCAATTTATATGAAATAAGTGTAGTGAAGAAAAACATGGCTACACCAAATGTAAGACCGAAAACCATAAAACTCCTAGAAGAAAAAGTCGGCAGAACACTCTTTGGCATACATCATAGCAATATTTTTGGGGATCTGTCTCCTAAGGCATAGGAAACAAAAGCAAAAAATAAACAATTGGGACCTAATTAAAGGAAACCATTGACAAAACAAAAAGACAACCTACTGAATGAGAGAAATTATTCGCAAATGATATGACTGACAAGACATGAGAATCCAAAATATAAAACAGCTCATACAACTCAATATCAAAAAAACAAACAACTCAAATAAAACATGGGCAGAAGACCTGAACAGACATTTTTCCAAAGAAGACTTAGAGATGGCCAACAGGCACATGAAAAGATACTCAACATCACTAATCATGAGAGAAATGTAAATCAAAACTACAATAAAGATATCCTCACACCTGTCAGAATGGCTATCATCAAAATGACCACAAATAACAAATGCTCGAGAGGATGTGGAGAAAGGGGAACCCTAGTACCCTGCTGGAGGAAATGTAAACTGGTTCAGCCAGGACGGAAAATGGTATGGAAATTGCTCAAAAGAACGAAAACAGAACTACCATATGATCAAGCAATTCCACTCCTGGGTACATATCCAAAGAAAATGAAAAGACTAATTCAAAAAGATACATGCACCCCGATGTTCTGCTCAGCATTATTTACAATAGCCAAGATATGGAAGCAGCCTAGGTGTCCATCAACAGATGAATGGATAAAGAAGATCACACACACACACACACACACACACACACACACACACACACAGACTGGAATACTACTCAGCCATAAAAAAGAATGAAATTTTGCCATTTGCAACAACACTGATGGACCTGGAGGGTATTATTCCTAGAGAAATAAGTCAGACAAATACTATATGCTATCACTTATATGTGGAATCTAAAAAATAAATAAATGAATGAATATAACAGAAACAAACTTACACATACAGAGAACAAACTAATGGTTACCAGTGGGAAGAGGGAAGCAGGGGACGGCACAATAGGGGTAGGGGATAAAGAGGTACAAACTACTATGTATAAAATAAGTAAGTTACAATGATATACTGTACAGCACAGGGAATACAGCCAATATTTTATATTAACTTTAAATGTTGTATAAGCTATAAAAATACTATGTAGTACACCTTAAGCGAATATATTATTATAAATAACTTTACTTCAATAAAATAATTAATTAGAAGTTTAACTATTAAAAAAAAAGATGTCTACAAATTCTTTGATACTTCTCCCTTCAACAGGGGGAGACTAATTCCTCCACTGCAGTCCCAGCTTACAGTTTGAATGCAATCTCATGATAGACCCCTAGCCATAACCACTCAACAAGCCACTCTTGAATTCATTACCCACAGAAACTGTGTGAGGTAAAGTTAATTATTATTTTAAGCTGCTAAATTTGAGGCAACTTATTATACAGGAATATATAACTAAGACAAGAAAAAACAGAAGATATGTTAAATGACAGCATGGGTATGCAATCAGCAAAATTTCAACTGTGGGAAACTCTATAAGAAAATAACCTCATACCTTCAACCAAAAAATTTTAAAGAAATAAAAGTTCACATCACAGTGATATTTTTGGATCCGGATTTAAGCAAACCATTAAAAAAGCTATAGAACAATTAAAATATGTAGATACTGATTGGATATTTGATATTAAGAAATTATTCATTTTTAAGGTGGTATAATGATGGTATTATCATTATGTTTTTTAAAAGGGAATCTGTGGGCTTCCCTGCTGGCGCAGTGGTTGGGGGTCCGCCTGCCGATGCAGGGGGCGCCTGTTCGTGCCCTGGTCCGGGAGGGTCCCGCGTGCCGCGGGGCGGCTGGGCCCGTGGGCCATGGCCGCTGGGCCTGCGCGTCCCGAGCCTGTGCTCCGCGACGGGGGTGGGGTGGGGGTGGCGCGTACCGCAATTAAAACAACAAAAAAAAGGGAATCTGTGACTTCTAAAGATATATACTAAAATATTTACCAATGTTATGTCTGGAATTCACTTCAAAATGCTATGGAAGAAAGGCAATTGGTGAGGAAAAGGAAATAAGAGTGGCCATGAGTTGATAATTATCAAAGCTGGGTGGTGGGAACATGGAAGTTCATTATAAAATTCTCTATTTTTTATAGGCTTAAAATTTTCCATAATAAAGTGATAAAAAAGTATGCACTTGCATCAACATGCATAAACAAATACCACACTATGACATTTAAGAGTGGGCTAATAAAACCAAATAATTACAAGCAAGATGAAGACCATAAGGATTTGAATGTTTTATTGTCTAAAATAAAGTAAATAATTTTTATGTGTCAAAACTAAAATCCAGACTACACATTACTAACTAATGCATCTATTTATGGAACTACTCTGGCTTGCAATTGATATCTTTGGCACATATTACTTGATCTAATATTCCAAAATAACCTCAAAAGTATTAGGCCTTCTTTTTAATTGTTTGATTCAAATCATAGTCATATTTAAACACCAGATGGACTTTCTTCTTCACCTATTCCATGTTAGAAAAAGAGTGTAAATTAACACCTTATAATGACTCACGATAGACTTTTATCATCCACATAGAAAAGCAGTGAAGAGAAGGTTATGCTAACCATTTGATGGTAAAAGAGACATAAACAGATGCTATTCACAAGTCTCAGTGTGCGAATGGCAATTACCACCTGTTCTGCTTCATCTATTAGTGCTATGCATGAAAAAGAAGCCAAGAGACAGAAAAATCATGCAGACACTAATTTTTTACTGCAACAATGGTATTTTAAATTCTTTCATTAAAAACATACACAATACATAGTTATAACAGGGTAACTACATAACTAACCTGGACTGAGACCAGATGACTAGCACAGTTCACAAAGGTCTCACCTCCATTCTCTTTTTTCCTGTACAAAAAGGAGGAAGGGGTTGTTTGCTTTATGCAGATGCCTTAGGAAAAGAATCAATCCAGAAATGCCTCATTATTTTTCATTCCTACCAACTCAAAATTTGTCATAACTCATGGCTTGAGCCTGGCTGGAGGTATCATTAACATGATAAAGAAAAGGCTTGATCAGGTACAAAATTGTAAAGGTGGGTTTGATTTTAGCTATGATAAAACAAAAACACTCCTCAAAGCTGTATACAGATTTTTAAAAACCTTAAGAGAAAGAAAATATTCCAACATATAACAGAAATACTGGGTCTGGATGATAGGACTACGGCTCCATCTCTCTTCCTCCCTTTTCTTTCTGAGTTTTAAGATCTTTAAAAAGAATTTTTAAAATCTTTAAAAGACATATATTAGCAAAGGGACAAGTTAACAGATGCCCCTTACTTAAAATGTTTTATTCATTAAATCAACTGCAGAAACTATGTACTTAAAATCTGTGCCTAAAGTATATGTTTCCATAAAAAATATAATTCAGACTGGCCTCCTCTCAGTGTAAACTACTGACATGTTATTACAAATAAGACTATACATTTTTCTACCAATATGTCACAAAAATACTAAGCATAATCAGTTCCCTGTCTCAGGAAAACCACAGGTTTCTATTAACGCTAACAAAAAAAGAAAACAAGTTTACTTACTGCCAGGTATTATGTTTCAATGACCACTTGTCATTTAATAACAATAACAACAACAATAATAATAAATACAGATGAAGATAAACTAAGAGAAAAACAAACAATGGAAGAGAAAGCAAAACAAAAAATCTCAACAGTTGCACACAGGAATATTAAATTTTCCTTAAATGTTTTGTTAAAAAATGAAAAAGGATAAAAATCACCAGGTGTGTTTATAAAACTACTATGATAGTCTCTCAGTCTTCAAACATGGGCCATATTTATTTTACCTGAAGTCATAAACACCACCTTCTCCTAGAGAGACTGTGTAGGTATAAACTCAGAGATCCAGCATTAGCTCTAGATAATGCTCTAGATAGAATATAGCACTCCTTTCCTGATGAGGGGACACCCATCTTTCAGATAAACTACCCAGGTCATATAGAGTCATGAGTAATGAAATCTCTTGGTTTGGGCTCTTACCTACACATAGTCTTGACACCTCAGTTATGTGTGACTAGCTGCTTGGGAAAAGAGAGAAGGGAGGAGCCAAGTGCTCTAGCACAGGAAATTCAGGGGAATTAATAGTACCAAAGGTGTTTCTATTATGTTCCCAGCTCAAAGGTAAAGTTTTAGAGATCCCTTTGGCTTACAGATCCTCTTTATTTTTATTTATTTTATTTTATTTTTTGCGGTAGGTGGGCCTCTCACTGTTGTGGCCTCTCCCGTTGCGGAGCACAGGCCCCAGACACGCAGGCTCAGCGGCCATGGTTCACAGGCCCAGCCGCTCCGCGGCATGTGGGATCTTCCCGGACCAGGGCACGAACCCGTGTCCCCTGCATCGGCAGGCGGACTCTCAACCACTGCGCCACCAGGGAAGCCCCAGATCCTCTTTAAATTGAGTATTTGGATAGGCTAGCAGGCTGCGCTTCCATTTACTTTATACAGAGGATGAACCCATGAAATTGGAAGGCAGTGTGCAGTTTTACTGGTTATTCTCACAAATTGTTAGATCTAAAACACTTGATCATAAAACTGGAAATGGCTACATTACTAGCAACTTCACTAGCCCTTCAACCAACCATTCCCACTATTTAAAACCTTTCCACAATAGTACTAGGGACCTGCTAGCAATAATCGTACTGAGAGTGCTTCTTCAAACATATATTTCTATGACCAAACAAGAAATATAATTAGGGGAATATACCTCCAAGAATATAGAGGAGTATAAAAATGAAGGGCAAAGTTTTAGACAGATTTTCTCAACTTCTTTCTATACCCCTTGCTGATGGAACCAAGTCCACTGTTCCAGAGAAGATACATAATTATTTACATTCTTATCACAGTTTTTATGATAAGTTTTTGAGGACCAACAAAATACAGTAGAATTTTAGAGAGTAACCAATCAGAAATACTCAGAGGTCTTGAAACTGTACCTGGCACGATACTTGAAGATCTATAAAACATGAGCTTCATACAGGTTTACAGATAGACAGATGGGAAGAACAGATCTAAAGTTAGAGATATCAACTGATCACGTGACATAAATGTGACACTTGGGCTGCCTCTCAAAGATTATGAATGTCATAGGTGGTCATGGGACAACAGAAGTGTATAACTGATCTGGGAAGTAGGGCCACCAGAAAGCTCTATATCAAGACACTTGCTACTTGGGCAAAAGGGAGAGGGAAATGAAAAAATGAAGTTCAATGACTATAACTATATACAATAACACAAATGAATCTGAAAATGTGCACAAAAGTAACAGGAAACAAAAGACAGCATAGTGGATGATTCCAGGAAAAACTGATTTTTGGTGCTAGAACCCAGAAGAGTAGTTACCCTTCTGGCAAGAGCACAGTGACTAGAAGGGCCACAAAGGGAACTCCTAGGATGTTAATAATTCTGTTTCTTGAACTGCATGCTGATTATGCAACGTTTTCACTTTGTAAAACTACAGTTGACCCTTCAACATGTTTGAACTGGTGCAGGTTTACTTATACACAGATTTTTTTCAAAAGTAATACTAAAATACTACACAATCTGCAGTTGATTGGCTCCATCGTTGGATGAATCCATGGATATAGACAGTTGACTATAAGTCATATGGAGATTTTCAACTGTGCAGAGGGTAGGCGCCTATAACTCCCACGTTGTTCAAGGGTCAACTGTAATCTGTCTGTATACTTATGATTTGTGTACTTTTTTATATATGTGTTAAATGTCAATAAAAAGTTTACTTAAAAAAAAAAAGAAATGATGTCCAGATTACCACTATTACATCAAATGATCACAGAAAGATGTCCTATGACAGGAAGGATCAGCAGGAAATATACTTAAAGGACAACATCAGATCAAGGAAGGGTAAACTCTTGACAATTGTTATTAAAACCAATTCGCGTCCTGCTCTGGATATGTACCACCATTAGAAAACTACTGTATGGAGTTCTTCCTCAGGTTCACTGTGACCTTAAGAGTATTAAAGCACCATGGTGCATGTAGGTCAGAGCTTAAAGTTCACACTAACTGGATGTATCATTTTGATCAGAGGCTGTGACTATAATTCACCCACCTTCAGGTACTTTTAGATTAGACTTCTCACTGAGTCCTTGTTATTAGTCATAAAAATCATAAATATTATATTATAAAATAGTCTAAAAGAAAGATGCATTTATACAGTAAGTAAAATCATTTATGTTTTAAATACTAAGGGTTTTAATGTATCTGAAATATTTTGAGATTTTTAAGAATAAAAGCTCAGTAAGTTATTAGTTGAATTTATTACATATTTGAACATGAACAAAAACACATGAAAAGATTCACCCTCAAATGTAAACATTCTATGTACAATGGACCCTAACAAAAAACTGGTTATATAAAAATCAGAGACTTAGGGTTTGGAAAAATACAGACATTTAAAAAATATTACATAGTACATACTTTTTTAGAATTTAGTAACTATCAGAATTTCCACCTGTTTTTCCATATCCACCCTTATCTCTGCCTGTATAACTGCAGTCAAACTCCCCACCCCACAGGCAGCAACTACAGCCCTAATCTGTGCTGAATTTAGTCATCCCCCTGGACCCTAATGTCTCCATCATTTGGTACGCCATCATCACTGCTTTTACCAAATAGCAAGCGCCTATCAGAGATGAATCTGGCTAACCCACTCCCATCTATTTTAAGTCACAGCATCCCAATAGGACAGAATATTTGCCCTCCTTTGGATCCCATCTCTAGTTGTCTATCACAACATTAATGCATTCATAACCTTTTTCTCAAGACTATTGCCCACAGTCTCTTAACATAGCTCACCTGTTACGGTGTTCAGTCCTCTCTGACTCTAGATTCATATCGAGCAATTGCAAAACCAATGAGGCAGTGTCTCATTAACCTAGGATGTTAAGGTTTAAATTTCATGGACTATTTGATAATGTATCCAAATAGTAAAAAAGAAACCCACTATAACATTAATAGAACTAGCAATCATTGCTTCACAGGATCAAGGGTGCCCTCTGATTTGGAGGCTGAATGGAGCTTCAGTTTTATTTGATACTGAGCAACTCAGGAATACATACCTTTCTTTAAAGATGGTACCACAGAAATGCCTCTCCCAGTCTCCTAATTAATACTGTGTAAAATGCACATTTATCTCAATACCAACCTAATTCTTTTTTTTCAACTGAGCATATCTTTGAGTTTAGGTCTGTTCTTGCCTTTGCAGAAACAGGAATCTTTTTTAGCCAAAGAGAGTATCAAGGAACTGGAAAAAAAAAACAACAGCAAAATGATTCATTTTCTATAGTCTTTAAAGAAAGAATTCTCCCCTGAGTTTACCTGTGAAAAGCCAATGAATTTCAACTGAATTAAGAGATGAGAATAGAATATAAGATAGTTCTTTTATAAATATAAGAGAGATTTAACTCCACTGTGTATACACATCCAGTGAAGTTTTATGCATTCCCTTCTAAATACTAGCCCTAGGTAAACAAAGAATCATAGGTGGAAATACACCATGTTTAGCCACAGTTCATTAACAGAATAAAGCAGAAAATTGTTAGGTAATTTACAACATAAAGTGTACTGATGATAAAACTGCAATAAAGTAACACTAGTGAGGTTTATACTTTTTTACCAGGGAGCTTAGTTGTAAACATTTGCATTAAACTACTGCCCTCTAAAATCTAACCAACCACACAAAAATCATCTTTTGTGACAATAAAATCGTGAAGAATTTGTACTCCATGGCTCCTTATCTTGGTGGTTTTCAGAGTAAGACATGACCTGTGTTAAGTAGCTTCACTGATTTCTCCATCTTGAATAACTGCCAGTTCTGGAACTTCATTCATCCTCAAAACCTCTGCATAGAGCAAATAATCATGTAGGCTTCTGGGAAGTGGCAACTGACAGATAAAACTGTTAGATCGTAGGTGCTCTGGTTTTAGACTGGACCGAATTTCCAAACGACAAAGGTGGGTCAGGGATGGAATAGAGGCTGGAGAAACAAACAGAAAAAGGAAGATTAAAATGTTTGAACCAGAAAGATATAACAGTACATTAAGGTAAATGCCCTTTTTTCCCCACGTCTGCGTAGTAGAAGAGAAGTGATATGTTACTTAGACTTACTTTTGAAAATAGATTACTTGGGCCAGGATGACCAAAATAAACTTTATTTATTTATTCTTTTTTACAGCCTTCACTGGGTTCTTCTTCCTCCGATTTCTGGCCACAAATTCCAAAGTCAGTACCCAGGGCCATATAAAACTAAATGTTCAAATTCTAAATTTCTGCCAATACCAGTTCGGACTTAAGAAATGGGTGATCTAACTTTAGAAATGATAGAAGCACACAGTAGCAAACGTTACTTCCCTCTTACTCTCATTGCAAATAGTCTCCAGGCCTACCACATTCAAGTGAATAAAAATGTAGCTTACATAAGTTTTGCTCTTTTTATCCATGATACAGAATGAAATTTAAAAATTGACACAGAGAGAAAAGGACCATCTATCAAATGCCTACTATGCTGTATGCCGATACACATCCTCTTTTTATCTTCATTAACCCCCGTGAGGTAGATATTATCATGCTCTCACAGAGATAAGAAAACAGAGGTTTAAAAAGAGGTTTAGGGCTTCCCTGGTGGCGCAGTGGTTGAGAGTCTGCCTGCCGATGCAGGGGACACGGGTTCGTGCCCCGGTCCGGGAGGATTCCACATGCCGCGGAGCGGCTGGGCCCGTGAGCCATGGCCGCTGGGCCTGTGCGTCCGGAGCCTGTGCTCCACAACGGGAGAGGCCACAGCAGTGAGAGGCCCGCGTACCGCAAACAAAACAAACAAACAAACAAAAAAACACACAAAAGAAGAGGTTTAAGTAACTTTCCAAAGGTCATACATCTAGTACATGGTAGACCAGGATTCAAACTCAAGTGCATATGACCCCAAAATGTGCATGTGTACATACACATGCTAAAACCACTGCTGCCAAAAGCTAATAACCAATTAAAGGATAACCCACATATGCTTGATTAAGAATCGTAAGATACTGGTTTTGTTTTCCAAGATGAAAAGTGTTAACTAAAGAAGTTAATGTCCGTGAAAACCAAGAGCACTAAAAACAGCTAGTGGTTTTATGTGAATCAAATCTAATGCTTTTTATTAGTCCAAGAAATCTTTTGTAAATCCCTGTGAAATGTACCAATGATTAACAGGCCAGGATCAGAGCAGCAGAGACAAGCGCTATCAAGAGCCCAGCTGATATAAGACCAGATGGTCTGACTCCAAGTCTAGGGTTCTTTAAACTGTAATAACCCACAGGGCCTGAGACATGCTAATTCTCTAACATCTTCCAGACCACTGAAGTTAGTCCATCATCTTACATTTTAGTTTCAGCTTATTGGTTTAAGTTTAGTTTAGTTCACTCAGGGTTTGGGAAACTCCTCAATCCATAGTGTTTCAAAATGCCAAATAAGAAAAGCAGCAGAGTTACCTGATTTTGTACATAAAACCTGAGTCAAAGAAGAGTATTTCCTTAAACCATGAGTCACATAGACTCCCCATTATAAATAAGATTACAGCATCTACAATATATAGCACATTTACTTTCACTGTTTCCATATTTATATATTGTTTAAATTTTAACCTTTTCTGTAAACTTAAAGGAAGAATCATCATTCTCCCTTCTAAGATGAGAAAACACAGATAAAGGGAGCACTAGAGAGATTAGCAGGAAACCACATGGAAAGCATGCTCAAACTGCAAACCTCCACAGTTTTCCAAAGGAGTAGTAAGCAGGTTCAATTTCAACAAGTAGGTTGCCCATGTTCAACTATTACACTTAAGGAAACCTTCTCATCCACTGAGATCAGGAACAATAATTGGTCCTAATGTCACTGGGTATGCACAAATGTAATACAAGTTTTGGAAATGAGCATAACTGATTCTTGGTAAGCACACAACTCAGCTGGTAGGGCCAAAGTATGCTGGCATACTGGAAAGTGGTCTATCAGCTGCAAACCCTGAGCATGCCATAAGCATAGTCAAATGGGACTGACAGAGAAAATGACAAGACTAGATTGTGTGGATCACAGTGAGATTGGTGAAGAGAATTTTTACTCCTATTTGGTTAGAGTTTAATATGCATCCTGTTAAATTGAAATCTCTTCATTCTGCACATTTTTGTTAATGTAGATACTTACCACACACCCAGAAGGAAGACAAAGGATGGCTGTGTAACCTGGAGCAGAGCTGCTCACTCGGAGGTAAGGAATCCTTAACACTTCTCCAGCTTCACCAACTTGACAGACTACACTGACTTACAACTCCTCAGGCTGACTGCGGAGTGTTCCTCTGGCTGTCCCACAGCCTCCTGCAGTGCAGACAAGCCTTTCTAAGAGGCAGTCTGACTACATCACTGCAGCCCTATCTTTTACAACTAAATAAACCATTTGTTTGTTTATGCTGACATGGGTGTGGAAGCTTAATCATCTGTGATCAAGCCAAACTGGACCAATACACATTTGTTATGGAAAGCTTAAGTGACTTGCCTGTGTTGACATCATACAGCAACAGAGCTGACACTAGATCCAAATGATTTGACCCCAAGTCTAGGGTTCTCTAAACTGTGATAAGCCTAAAATATTTCTCTAACAACTTCTAAACCACTGAAACTATCGTAAGTTTTGGAAGATCTTTCCATTTAATAATAAAAAAGGAAAGGGTATAGCTACTTCAGTTACGGGTTCCAATTTCAACTGCACCATTTTGGTTTTCGTCCTGTGAGCAAAATAAATCGCTGGCCTGATGAACAATTAGAGGTAAGAACTGTATTCATTTGAACTTGAGGGAGTCTTTTACCTATGGATTATTAACACAGACAGTAATATACCCATCAGTGCCATCTTAGTTTAATATGCCAGTAAATACTAAGGGAACTGTATAATCGTATATGCAATATTTCAAAGCATGCAAAATTCCTATGAAAGTTTTAGTGATGCATAGTATTTCCAGATGTGTTGTCACCAGGTTGAGAGAAGATCAAGTCATGCCTTGAATTTATAATATGGAAAAGCCCATGGGACCTCCCCTGGTGGCACAGTGGTTAAGAATACGCTTGCCAATGCAGGGGACACAGGCTCGAGCCCTAGTCCAGGAAGATCCCACATGTCGTGGAGCAACTAAGCCCATGTGCCACAACTATTTAGCCTGAGCTCTAGAGCCCATGAGCCACAACTACTGAGCCCGCGTGTCACAACTACTGAAGCCCACGTGCCACAACTACTGAAGCCCGCGTGCCTAGAGCCTGTGCTCTGCAACAAGAGAAGCCACCATAATGAGAAGCTCACGCACTGCAGAAGAGTAGCCCCCACTCGCCACAACTAGAGAAAGCCCGCATGTGGCAACGAAGACCCAATGCAGCCAAAAATAAATAAATAAAATAAATTTAAAAAAATAGATTTAAAGAATCATACATTATATATATATATATATATATATATATAAAATATGGAATAGCCCAGAAGCTGTATGTAAAACATAACTTTCATGAAAACTTGTTAAAATCAGATTTTAATTTCTTAAATAAATCTCTCTTTTCCTACATTATGGCACTGATCATAGTCTAGAAAATGATGTCTGAAACCATGCTATACTTTTTTTTTTTCGGTACACGGGCCTCTCACCGTTGCGGCCTCTCCTGTTGCAGAGCACAGGCTCCAGACGCGCAGGCCCAGCGGCCATGGCTCATGGGCCCAGCCGCTCTGCGGCACGCGGGATCCTTGCGGACCGGGGCACAAACCCGTGTCCCCTGCATCGGCAGGCGGACTCTCAACCACTGCGCCACCAGGGAAGCCCATGCTATACTTTTAAGTCACTTTTCTGACCAATCAGTTTCAAATTAGTATGTTAAACCCAGTTATCTCTAGATCTGTTAGATAAGCAACTTTTAACTATTCATTTCTATATATATAAAGTCTTCAATTTTGTTAATTTTGTTGTACATACACAGAACAATCAAAATAGAAGGCCACATGTTTTATGGAATTGTACTAAAATCAAAACAATGATCAGACTAAACCCCACAATTCTTAATTCATTATTCTTGTTAATGCCAAGTTTACTATAGCACAGAACTACATGTACATCATACACACCCATTATCTATATTTCCTACAACCATTCAGCTCTAGCCTGCCCTCATGCCAATATTCAAATGATGTATCTGCCTAGACTTTATTTCTATGGTTCCTCTGCATGGTTTTCTACATCAAAGGTATTTATCTGACTTTTGGGCCATCTACTACAATGTGTATTATCATCATTAATATAATGTCTTTATGGTTCCATCCTTTTCTTCCCAGTCCTTCTTAATTTACTTGTACAGTCTCTCTCTTTCCCACTGACTACAACTAAAAACTTGGACAAAATTTAAAAAGCAACAACCTGAGGACTCTGAAGAACAAATAAGAGACAGATTAGGGCAGGAAATCAAAACTTAAAGAATGACCAGTAGAACAGCAATGAATGGAATGAATGGGAAAAGCACCACCCAGTAATAAGCCTGGAGTTGGAGTTGATGAGCCATTATTAACTAGTTGTGTGACCTGCAGCAAGTCATTTAAATGCTCTGACTTTCAGTTCCTTTTCTATGAAATGGGAATAATACCTCATCTATAAAATGAACATAACTGACACCCCTGTGCATCAAAAGGTTGTTGATAAGTTTCAAGTTAGAACACACTTGCAAAAGCATTTTATAAACTGTAAAATACCATACATATCCTAGGCACCATCTAATCTAGTGATCTCCAAATGTTGTTTGACTGCACACCCAATTAGTGAAAAGTCTTTGAGTACATAACCCCAATGTATGGATATTTACGTACATATAAATTATATATGTATACTACTAAATTAACATTATCTACACTAAGTACAAATAAAATACATAAAATTAGAAGAATAAGCTAAAATGAAATAAGGTACATATTTAAAATAACTTCATTTATCTATTAACGGTATAAAACCCTTTTTACTTTTGCTAAATATGTTAATAATAATATTTTAACAAAAGCAAGGTGACTAAGGTTCACTAATTTAATTTGTAGTGACGTGGCAAGTCCAAGATTTGGTTCTAGGCCCAATCTACTGATGTAGTTAAAAAAATATCTTACAAAAACCATGTAGATTCAAACAGGAGGAGTACCTTGTGGCTTAGCTGAACTAATCAGGATACTAACTTATCTCATCTAGCAATTATGCAAAACTTTTATCAAAATTCAACTGGTAAATTTCTATTTTTCCTGGTATCAATCAGTTTACAAGCTAATTACAAAGTTTCGTTTTTTCACATTTTTATTAAATGCATTCAAAATCTAAGGAAACTGTTTCCAAGTATTTTAAGTGTGTCAATACAAGAGTCTTTCTAGGTGATGCACATGGTTTTTGGCAAGAAAATCACATAACAATAGAAATATTTCCCAGCATCTGTTTTTGAAATCATCTCCCCGTAGCAAAGTTTCTTTCAGAAAGTAGTTTGCTTTCTCACTCAGTTAAAATATCATTTTTACCTTAAATCAACAGAATTTTAGAAAATATGTACTAGGTTTCATACTATTCATAGCTATTTATTACCAAGAAAAAAAAAGGTTAAGAAAATTGGAACAGTATTATTTTTGCAAAAGAAAAGTACATAATTCATTGTTAAGTTCAAGGATTCTTTTTTATATTGTCACAAGATAAAGACCAAACCTCTGCATGTATAAACAATAATCATGGTCACTCCCATCTCATCATAAAGTACTACAAAGACTATATATATTTTATTTTCTTCTTTTTTTTTGTCCTTCTGTAATGGTTTATTTCACTAAGCATATATATATTTTAAAGGTCATGTTTTTATAAAATTATTCACAACAGTATTACTTCATGCAATTCTGGTTTCAACTCCTTTCCTGTATTAGCCTGACTATTAATGATGCAATAAACTCCTTTCATGTGTGATGTTATCTCCATTTCCTCACATTTACAGAAAAGTAAGCCACTCCATCAGCAGTCTTACACAGCTTTTCCAAAAAACATTTTTCTATTAAATAAGTCATTACTGTTGCAAATATATTCTTTCTGGTGCATATTTCCTTTAGTGGCTATCAGAAAAGTAACATTATTTATATTTTCTTACTGAAACATAATCTTAAAACAACCCTAAGCTGAAACATGTTATAAATATTATATATCTTCTTCCAATTTAGTATACCATCCTTCCTACTTGCAAGGTTATATTTTTATTCTTTTAACTCTTTAGCGATGTTTTCTATGCTCCTTTCGACAATATTTGCTAATAAGAAATGCATTTTACTTTGTCCCCATATTATTTCAGTCTGTTTTACTGTGGCAGCAAGAACATGCATTTCCCCAACGATATGTAACTTTTTGTCTTTTCACTATTGAATAAGCAAATTTAAAAGGAGCTCTAAGCATCTGTCATTATGTTTAGTATACTTTATAAAAATAATGGACTGAGCAACATAAGACTTAAATATTGATGAAAAAATCACAGGGTTTGTCTTTATGTTCTGGATGCTTAGAGTGTCTTGCTGATTATGATATTTTCATTACCTAATATCTCAATGCATACTACATACTAACATCAAGGGTCACTGTTAACATTAGTGGAGGTGAACCATATTTTATTTTATTTTTTTAAGGTGAACCATATTTTAAATATTTTTCTTGATACTTTTGAACTTCTCGTCAGCTCAGATTGGGTGGTCAGCTTTTTTATCATATGACATGACTATCTGATAAAAATAGGAGTGTAGGGCTTCCCTGGTGGTGCAGTGGTTAAGAATCCGCCTGCCAATGCAGGGGACACGGATTTGAGCCCTAGTCTGGGAAGATCCCACTTGCCGCGGAGTAACTAAGCCCATGCGCCACAACTACTGAGCCTGTGCTCTAGAGCACATGAGCCACAACTATTGAGCCCATGTGCCACAACTACTGAAGCCCGTGCACCCTAGAGCCCATGCTCTGCAACAAGAGAAGCCACTGCAATGAGAAGCCAGTGCACTGTAACGAAGAGTAGCCCCCACTCACCACAGCTAGAGAAAGCGTGCATGCAGCAATAAAGACCCAATGCAGCCAAAAATAAATAAATTAAATTAAAAAAAAAAAAAGGGCTTCCCTGGTGGCGCAGTGGTTGAGAGTCTGCCTGCTGAAGCAGGGGACATGGGTTCGTGCCCTGGTCCTGGAAGATCCCACATGCCGCAGAGTGGCTAGGCCCGTGAGCCATGGACGCTGAGCCTGCGCGTCCAGAGCCTGTGCTCCGCAACGGGAGAGGCCACAACAGTGAGAGGCCCATGTACCGCAAAAAAAAAAAAAAAAAAAAAATAGGAGTGTAGCTCTATGATTATTTTGTTGGTTCACTTGTATTGGTACCTTTAGTATCATCCACATAACATGTTATTTTTGCAGGAATCTTTTTAAGCCGCTTGACCAATTTTTGAGAATTGGTTAGGTTAAAACTAGATGATGTAATCACAGGTCCACTGAACAGTCAAACATGAACTACAATTCATTAAGGTACACCAGAAGTATGGGTGCCAGGTCACCCACTTTGGGAAGTGCAAACCTAACCCATATAGCTATGTAGGTACAAGGCACTCGGCCATGTGTGCTAAGTGGAAAAAAAAAAGATGAAAGCTCAATTTGTACAACTACCTCACTATTAGAGAAAAGATAAAGTGAAAGGGAACTTAATCAATGATAAGCAATTTCATCTTCCTCTCTCCCACCTTTAGGATGCCTCTCTCTGGAGCCTGGAATACTTGAAAATTAAGTAAAATCATCTAGCCTAAGCATTTTCCTGTGGTAATCAAATGAAAGAATGAATCATGGTCTCAGGATCTCTCAGAAAATAAAAATCCATTCTTCATTTCCCTAACTTGTTTAGGGAACTATAATATAACACAGCAGTCTGAGACAATAAGAAAAAATTAAGTTCAATATTATAAAGTAAATTTTAAGTCCCTCGAATACCTTTCCATAAAGTTCTCAGGAACCCCTATATTCTATCATAAACAAATCTGCCTTCATCTAGAACACTGTCCAGAACACTCTCTTCACCTCTTGTCCTCACAGAAGCCTGATCCTCCCCCCAAAATTACTTCCTTGACCAATTTCTAAGATATAATTTTCTCATTCTTCCACACCTTGTCACACTTATCATAAAGTCTAAGTGGCAATTTTAGCATTCTCACAGTTCTTCTGCACCACCTTCAGACCCACATTTTTCTGTCTTTAAATTCCAACATACACCACTTACTATCCTTCCAGAGTGTGCTCTCTCTTACTACCACTACACCTGATCGTTAATATCATTGAGACCTCGGGTCCCAACTCCTCCTGCCGTCTGGTTTATCAGGTCCCTTTCCTTTCTCATTTCTTTTCTTATTTGGTGTTCATGGGCCCATCACTGATGCTATTTTATTTTATCATCCTCAATTCTTCTGTACCTGCTCTGACAACCCCCAGATCAATCTAACCACTTTCCTTCTTTCCAATACAGAGAAAGTAAAGCAATGCTGGGAAAAAATTACCATATAACCATATGAATGAACTATACCACTTCCAACCTCCACTTGGGCCCTCAGTGTTGCTCAGCAAATCTCTTTCACTGGTTCCCAGTTTGCCACAACAAGCATTCTAAATCAAGTCTCTGCTACCAAACTCTCACTTCAGTTTCCTTTTTAGCAAGATTTTACCTCCTACTCCTAAGTAAAAATAGGAGATCTTCTAGGCTCTCTTTCTCTGAGTTCCTAATACTCAAACTATAAACTTATCTACATCCACCCCACCCTCATCTCTCTTATTCTCAAAAGAAGGGGCCTATTTGAGGCTAATCCTCCCTCCGGCTTATCTGAAATCTTATTATATAAACTATTGCTTTTATCTCCATATCTTTAATGTTCTCCTTAAACAAACTGAGACCCTTTAATTTATAAAACATGTTCAGGCCTCTCTCACCTTAAAAAGAAAAAGAAAATTCTGCCATAACCCTGCATCATTCCTTTTTAGCCATTGCACTAGAGAACTGTTTATTTTTCACTCACAGATTCTAAATCAGTATCTGATACATAGTTGACACATAATTAAAGAACCCACTTACTAAGGAATTAATGAATATAAACAGCTAGATTTGTAAATGCCCACCTACAGAAATATTTACATGATAGATTCTCTTCACTAACGACTTCTGCTTATGGTCCACATTTGGAACTAACTAAAATTACAGATGAGTGCTTAAAAGTTCTCAAATGAACAAGCTATCAAAAATTAAAGCTTCTGTCCTAACTGCCATATCTGTCCTAACTTTCCATATCCCTAAAATATATATCCCTAAAATAAATATTCCAAAGCTTCTGTCCTAACTTTCCATATCCCTAAAATAAATATTTGGGATATGGAAAATAATTTTCTTTTAATTAGGATATAGCTGTCCCAGGGGTCTGCCAGCACACATATCTAATGTACATATATGGGAAGAGTAAAATGGGCTTTCAAATAATATTGGTGACCCAATACCTAAGACACTTAAAAAAATTGTTTTAATTGCTCTAGAGCAACACTTTCTCCTCTCTTAGCTTATCAATAGATTGCTGACAAAATAAAAGTAGTTTTACCAGCAAAATGTCCCAGCAAATGTGGATACAACTCATTGGTACCTAGTTTAGTAAGGATTTCCCCACCACATACACACAGACACAAACAAAAAATAAAATCCACCACTTGGATTTATAAGAGGCTGTGTGAAGCTAAAATTTTATAAGTGGGAAGATGAAACCTTACTAAAATTTTAAGTTAACTATAAATTTCTTTTAAAAAAAAAAAAAGCTTGGCTCTTAAATCCAGTAATAAGGGCAGCCTGCAGAACACTGTTAATCAAGGCATGATTCGCTTAAGCCATAACATGGCTAGTATCTGGGAGGTCAAAGTTTCCTACTCTACAAATAGAAGGTCACATGCTCAATTTTTAAAGATGAAAGGTAATTACTAATGAGGTTCTTTTTTTTTTTTTTTTTTGGCTGCGCTGGGTCTTTGTTGCTGTACGTAGGCATTCTCTAGTTGTGGCGAGCAGGGGCTACTCTTTGTTGCGGTGCACAGGCTTCTCATTGCGGTGGCTTCTCTTGTTGCAGAACACAGGATTTAGGCACGTGGGCTTCAGTAGTTGTGGCACACGGGCTCAGTAGTTGTGGCTCACAGGCTCTAGAGCGCAGGCTCAGTAGTTGTGTGGCACATGGGCTTAGTTGCTCCGCGGCATGAGGGATCTTCCCAGACCAGGGCTCAAACCCGTGTCCCCCGCATTGGCAGGCGGATTCTTAACCACTACACCACCAGGGAGCCCTTTACCTCTGCTTTTAAGATCAACTGTCTCGGGCTTCCCTGGTGGCGCAGTGGTTGGGAGTCCGCCTGCCGATGCAGGGGACACGGGTTCGTGGTCCGGGAGGATCCCACATGCCGCAGAGTGGCTGGGCCCATGAGCCATGGCCGCTGGGCCTGCGTGTCCAGAGCCTGTGCTCGGCAACGGGAGAGGCCACAACAGTGAGAGGCCCGCGTACCACAAAAAAAAAAAAAGAGAGAGAGATCAACTGTCTCTTAAAAATGTGTTCTCAACTCAATCTGCAAGACAAAATAGCTACACTCTGATACTTCTTAGGTAGTCTAATTTTGAACTCACTGCTCACCACTGCTTATTAAAAATTGAGTGGAGTGTTACAATATTTAGAGAGAACTGCTCAAAAGTGCACACAGGTCATCCATCCCTCCAGATATTATAAATCTAGCCCTGGTCAAGTCAGAGCAACAGAGACCTGAGAGGCCCACTTAAGAACTACTTTTACTGAATTATACCTTGGTATGACAGCAACAGTCCACACTGAAGACTGGTAACATAAAATTCCAAGAAGCCATGGCTACCAAGATGTTGCCTAGGAAACTGTCCATCACAACATCCAAGAATATCTGTACTTCTGAGCAATGAGTTTTTTATCTTATGAACTCTGTAACCTAGTGTCAAGAACTAGAGAGTTCAGTCAGAGCCAAATTTGCAGAGTATCCATAGACAAGTTTCAGATTACCATGATAAGCTTTCCCTGACTCCATATTTTTCTTCTGCTTCCACTTTTTTAAAAAAATATTTAATTAATTAATTAATTTTTTATTTTTGGCTGTGTCAGGTCTTTGTTGTGGCACATATGATCTTTTGTTGCAGCGCTCAGGCTCTTCAATGCAGCGTGCAGGCTTCTCTCTAGTTGTGGCATGCAGGTTTTTTCTCTCTCTAGTTGTTACGCACGGGCTCCAGAGCACGTGGGCTCTGTTGTTTGTGACACAAGGGCTCTCTAGTTGAGGCGTACGGGCTCAGCAGTTGTGGCACGTGGGCTTAGTTGCCCTGCGGCATGTGGGATCTTAGCTCCCCAACCAGGGTTAGAACCAGCATCCCCTGCATTGGAAGGAGGATTCTTTACCACTGGACCACCAGGGAAGTCCCTGCTTTCACTTTTAACTTCTGTTTTACTGTTTTGTGATAATCTATATGTATAAACTGTTTTAAATCCTGTTTAGAACAAACCAGAGGAACACTGAAATGAATAGATCAAGAGAGTTTCAAGGAGCCATTACAGGATCCTTTGTACGATCCAGATACATGTAATTCTCTGGATAGAATTGTTCATATTTGATCATTAAAGGTTCAGGATAAACTAAAGCCAAGTGCTTTTATCCATAAGAACATAATTAATTACCTAGACTTGATCTTGGTCAGTTGGGCAGGGGCTGGCAAATTTTTTGATTAAGAAGTCTATTGCTATGTGCAGTTAAACTGATGTTTCTAAGAAGTATATATAGGCACGTGATCAAAAAATTGTTAACTGCAACCAGTCAGTAAATTTTACCTGGTATACATTTCCTTCCTAAAGCAAAAGAACTTTTGAAGACAAATCTGACTTAATGATTAAAAGATGAGCAGCAAGACTGGTTGTCTTTTTTATTTATAAGGGCAAGCTGCTATTCCCTTAAGGAGGAAAAGGGAGAGGAAAGCAGAATTTTGAGCGAGTATAAGGCATCTCCAAGACTTGAAAAGGGCTTAGGAAAAGAATGGAGAAAATCTTTCCCTTGGGATAGATAATGGTATACCTAAAGAAGCTAGGGAGCTGAAATTATCTAGGGGCTTACAAATAGTGGCAGAGCCACAAGAAGCATCTTTTCCAAAATATTTAAAGAAATATATTGAGGGCTTCCCTGGTGGCGCAGTGGTTGAGAGTCCGCCTGCCGATGCAGGGGGCGCGGGTTCGTGCCCTGGTCCGGGAGGATCCCACGTGCCGCGGAGCGGCTGGGCCCGTGAGCCATGGCCGCTGGGCCAGCGCGTCCGGAGCCTGTGCTCCGCGGCGGGAGGGGCCACAGCAGTGAGAGGCTCGCGTACCGCAAAAAAAAAAAAAAAAAAAAAAAAGAAATATATTGATAAGGCAGTTTTTAATACCATGATAAGTTTCCCAACTTAAGACATAATTTGGTTAACAAAATAGATTAAAATAAATCTGAATAAGTAAATAGAAACTGTGCATATATTAAGTAAATAGAAACTGTGCATATATTAAGTTTAGTTTAATCTGGTTTCCTTGTGTAAAATCTTCTACTGTACCCTCTTTATTTTTTTTAACTAGCTTAAAAACTTTTCTTTAAAGCGAGGGTAAACTGATAATTTAAAATAGTAATTTAAAATATCAATCAATTCACAGAATTTCCACCCAGCTCACCTCCATAGTTATATCTTACCAACACACTGGCATACATTCAGTAAGAAAAGATAATGATAAAGAATGGTGATACTTCCTTTTAGAGATGATAAATACTATAGAGAACACAAATCAACACACACTCCAAAGAGGAAAATTCATTTAGCATTTTTCTAACCACAAATTAAATATTCACTAACAAGATTTTTAGGACTCAATTTTGTTTGCGTAACCCTTACTAAAAAATAAAGGATATCATTAATATATCAGTAAACACCTGCTATTCTTTACACGCTCCTTAGGCTAAACTTATAAATCAAGATATGATTTGTGTTGAAGGAAATTACTATGACCTCCCTTACAGTCCCATCCTTTCCCCACATAAAGAAAATGCAGGGGACTTCCCTGGTGGCGCAGTGGTTAAGAATCCGCCTTCCAATGCAGGGGACACGCGTTCGAGCCCTGGTCTGGGAAGGTCCCACATGCCGCAGAGCAACTAAGCCCGTGTGCCACAACTATTGAGCCCGCGTGCCACAACTACTGAAGCCTGAGCGCCTAGAGCCCATGCTCTGCAACAAGAGAAGCCACCACGATGAGAAGCCCACACACTACAGTGAAGAGTAGCCCCTGGGCTTCCCTGATGGCGCAGTGGTTGAGAGTCCGCCTGCCGATGCAGGGGACACGGGTTTGTGCCCTGGTCCGGGATGATCCCACATGCCGCGGAGCGGCTGGGCCCGTGAACCATGGCCGCTGCGCCTGCGCGTTCGGAGCCTGCGCGTTCGGAGCCTGTGCTCCGCAACGCGAGAGGCCACAGCAGTGAGAGGCCCGCGTACTGCAAAAAAAAAAAAAAAAAAAAAGAGTAGCCCCTGCTCACCGCAACTAGAGAAAGCCTGTGTGTAGCAACGAAGACCCAACGCAGCCAAAAATAAATAGATTTTTAAAAAAAGAAAATGCAAATGATGCCCAATTTAATATATGTTCTCCAATGACTCTTATCACTTAAAATTACAACATAGCTAAGGAAGGAAGAAAAGAAAAGATAGTGAAGTGTATTTGAAAATAGTGCTTTCTTTTTGTTTTGCGGTACGCAGGCCTCTCACTGCTGTGGCCTCTCCTGTTGCGGAGCAACAGGCTCCGGACACGCAGGCCCTGCGGTCATGGCTCACGGGCACAGCCGCTCCGCGGCATGTGGGATCTTCCCAGACCGGGGCACGAACCCGTGTCCCCTGCATCAGCAGGCGGACTCTCAACCACTGCGCCACCAGGGAAGCCCGAAAATTGTGCTTTCTTACCAATATGTTGCTGTAGAGTCCAAGAGGAGTTTGAGGCACGAGCAGAGAGCATCTTTTCAACAGCTGGAGGAAGCCTCCTCCAATTAGTAAACTCCAAAGTGAAGATAAGGATGTCATCGCTGATTGAGTCAATCCTATATTGGAAAGATATTAACACAAAATTAGACACAAAATACACCAAGGTTCACCCTGAAAACAAACACCACATAACCTATTCTTACAACATCTTGATATGGAAGGCAGACAAAGAACTGCAGCATAGAAAATATTCATGAACCTAGAGGCAAGTTCAGTGGACATGAAAAATCAGCTATAGTTGCTACAGGAAACTCAAGTGACTGTGCATGTTGTTGTCCAATGGATGACAAAAGGAGTTTCTACTCTTACAGAGGGTAGGAATTTTCCTTCCCATTCCCCAGCAGCAGTGGTAAGAAAAGACAGATTCAGTGTCACTGTCATTAGTGGATTTGCCATTATTTCCTCCCAAATGGACCATCTTGCCAAATCTAGATTGGTCATCCTCACAGACACATAATTTAACAGTTCTGAAAGGATAAAGCCCAAACACCCAAAGCTGTCCCTAAACTGAGTGCATGAGAGAGATGGCTTGTTTCTGACCAGCTCTCAGAGATGTACTACAACTGTTCTCCTATAAGAACCTTTCCCATTATATTGTAGATACGGCTCTAAAGGACATATCAGAATAAGTTGTCTTTAAGAACTGAAAGAAGTTGTTGAAGACAAGAAGTTCTCCTTCTATTTTTTAAAAATAATGTCATATTTCCTACCAACCCACCCAAAAGAGACTTCCCAAATTTTATAAGCACTTGAATCCTAATAGAAAGAGCACTGACCCAAGAAAAGCTCTGATTTCTAACATCACCTAAGCCCTAGATCCTGGTCTCTAAAATGAGAATAACACTTAACCTACCTATTTTAGGGGACTATTCATGAAAATAATGGAGACAATATAGTAAACAGACTTTTAAAACTATAAAATGTTATATAAATATTTGATATTACTAGAACTGGTTTGAAATTTTCAGTATTACATTTTCAGTGGGCCTTATAACATTGTACACATGAAATTTAGTCAAAGCTTAAAGAGAACTCTAAATTCTAATAAGATATTTATTTTGTACTCAACTAGATACTCCCCTACCATCACATTGTTTGAAGAAAAATAAAATCATTAGGGTCTCTGGTGATTACTTCAAAAACAGAAATTCTTTTCAAGGTCACTTTTTTGGAGACATTACTGAGCAAGGACAAAATAAGGGAAAAATAGAAGTAAAGAAACTGAATAATACTCTAAACCTGTCATCTCAAAGACAACTTATTTCTCGTAATTCAGGGTCAAAGTATCCTTGAAATGACTGATTAGAGAGTATGAAAATTATTTCCTAAAATCTTAGTTCTCTATTATGCAAACTTATATAAGGAAGAACTTAAACTGTAGCACAAATGCTTTGGGAAACATTTTACTTCTCAAAAAGCTCTCAGTGAAGTCACGATTTATCAGAAAATACTGAGAATAAGTGAAATGATAAAATATATTCAAATGCAAACAACCTCCTTCACTTTCTAGGAACCCCACACCAAAGGTTACTTGGTTCTGGTTGCTAGTTTCTTTTTTAATGGTTTCATTTTTCTACCTTAATGTGCTGTCTCACTGTGGCCAAAAACAAAGTCATTTTTGTGCAGTTATCTAAACACACACATAAGAAATAAATCTATTTACACAGCTTTAGTTAATATAATGTTGAGTTTATTTTACCAATGCTGATAATGGCACTGAAAATGTATTGTTACTGTACTACATTGACTGTTACGTTGTACAAAGCAGTTGTAAAATCATAAACCTGTGACAGTTAATCAACTAAATGCACAGATGACATTTACTTTCTATCATTCATCTACTGCATTGGGGGTGTGAGGGAAACCTAGTCTTGCATTTAAAGCTGAAAAAATATTTCAACTCTGCAGATTATATTGTGACAGGCAATTATTCAGCCAGATACATCTTTAAAGACTGTTTAAGACAACCAATACCTAGGAAAGACATTTATAATTTACATGACAAAGATTAAGCAACAGATTTATATGTTATATAAATAAGATATAACCAAAATCCACTTTAACAACATATTGACGTTTTTATGGGATAATTATTTTATAACAGCTCTTTGAATGTAAATTTGATCAAAGAAAGCAAAACATTCATCACATTCAGCGTAAACACTTGTGTTATTCATTCAATAAAAGATCAGTAAGCAAAAATTTGACCATGTTAAGCATTTTTATTGCTAAAGTGAAATTTTCCATCGTATTTTTTCTAATGAATATAAAGTGACTAAAGTTACTCCTTCAGAGTAAAATGTATGCAACTGGCGTTCTCAATTCAAATAGCTGAAGTTTTACAATTTACTACAAAATAATTTGTAGTTTACGGTTATTAACTCTTTTCTATCCTAATACATCCAATAAATATAACACAAACCCAGTGGCTTATTACCACAAAAATTCTCAAATGGGCTAGTCACATGGGGGGAAGGGAACCCTGTATAAGAACTAGGGATGGGAGAGTATATTTTACAAAGCCTTTTGGGAGGATAAAGCAAATTCCCTTTCCTTCCAGCAGTCTATGTAGTTGTCTGAGGAGGAAAGGAAAAGAAGATACATTTAATTTTTTCCCTGAATAGGTTCTTCCTAATTCAGGAGTAGGAAAGAGCAAGAAAAGTTGGCCCAGATCCCCCTAGGTTAGGCAAGGGATTAAGTGAATCCCTAAAATTAAGTGATAAAAACTACCATATCCCTGGGGATACACAGGGCTAAGGCAGCATAGCACAGGGGTTACAAAGACAGACATGAGTTACACTATTAGACAGCCTGAGTCCAAACCTAAGCTCTCGCACTAACTAGCTGTGTGAGCTTGGGCAAGTATGTTAAATACTTTGTGCCTCAATTCCCTCCTCTATAAAATATGGATAATGGTATCTACTATGTTTTATATTAAATGAGCTAATAGTAAAAAATTTAAAATAGGACTTCCCTGGTGGCACAGTGGTTGAGAGTCCGCCTGCTGATGCAGGGGACATGGGTTCGTGCTCTGGTCTGGAAAGATCCCACATGACGCGGAGCAGCTGGGCCTGTGAGCCATGGCCGCTGAGCCTGCGCGTCCAGAGCCTGTGCTCCACAACGGGAGAGGCCACAACAGTGAGAGGCCCACGTACCGCAAAAAAAAAAAAGAACTTAAAATAGTACCTACTGTGTATCAGGCAATATTTTAAGTGTTGGTTAAAGAAATAAACTAGAAACCAGAATGGAGCATGAAGGCTGAAAGTAATGGGCAAGTAATATGGAGTCGAGTTAGTATCTTCAGTAGAAAAACACAAGAAGCATGGCTGAGAAGAAAGTGGGTGCCTTGGGAATAAGCACTAAGTGAAGTGACAGAGGAAAGGAAGCACACTGTCAGAACTGCCCACAGCTATCTAACGTGTTGGTTGGATTTACAGTAGCATTTTGGGGAGTGAATCCTAGAACGGTGAGGGGTAACTGCTGTTAGCTGTCAGGAGCCCAGACACGACAATAAAATTCACTAAGTAAAAAGTTAAGGGTATTTAAATAGCTTTGTTAATAGCTAGATATAGCATTCATTAGTGAGCGTTTCTATCTCAGTACTGAGTGTATGTGTATGTGTGCACATGTAAAAGGGGATTTGTTAGGACAAGTAAACATGCACAAATAACTTTTAAAAATTAGATTTCTCAATGAATTGTCAATAATTTTTAAATCTCATTCAATTATCTAAAAAATACAATGGATTTTTATAAAATTTTATTGAAATGGTATAGAGGGAATTGCAACAGTGAGTGATTTGACAGATAACTATGTATTAATCAGCTGCTGGAGACAGAAGTAAATACAATCGGGTACTCAAACCACTGGAAACTATAAACAAAAAGTAAAGTGGAGATCAGAACATGTATCTAAACTTTGCTTTACTTCTATATTCCTCAAACCACCTACCAGAAAGCAGTTTTTCCTCACAAGCCACATATCTGAAACATTTAGTATCAGAAAGGGATGATAGTCCTAAGCATAAAACCTCTGCTTAGTGAAAATTCTTGAATTCTATATTATGGCAGACATAATAAAAAGGTGAGATACTGGGATCCTGCCAAACAAAGATATGTTCTTCACTTACAGATGGAGAAGCCACTAGGCAGAAGATGGAGTCCCAGAAATGCAAACAAAATGTACAAGTAGGAACCACTAGTGTTGCCTGCATGAATACCAAAGAGGACCTCTTTTGAAAAGCAAAATTTAAATAACAAAATATCAGAGCACTCTTCTGCTGAAATCCAAAATCTCAGTATTTGTCTAAACATTATTTTGGTAAATGGTAATTTTTGAAGCACAAAAAAGAAATCTTCTAGATGTTTCATTGAAATTTCATAAAATACATTTAATTTTTATGCTCTTTATATTCCTAGAGACTTTTATTCTATTTCCTCATTTGACTCGAATTATCAGGCCAAAAGAGTTCTCTCACCGCTACAATTACCTTCTTGGTCCATCTAGACACATAACTCTTGAAAAGGTTGGTAAAACAGTTTTTATCCTTTTGCCCTAGAAAATTTCTGACTCAACTTTCATATAATCACTCATAGGGGATGCTCTTCTGAGAAACCACTTGAGGTAAAGAGTTATTTACTCAGCTACTTCAGAAATCAGTATTTATTGAGGGAGACTAAGTTCAAGTAGACAAGTTGCTATAGGATAGGAGTATTCAATCTACTTGACTAAGGGATGCTAGAAATCTCCAAAGCAGCTACAACCATTCTGTCACAGACATTTTAAGAGCAGCGTGAAGGATGGCCTAAGTAGAAGAAATAACCCTCTCAGGAGGGTTCACTGGCACCCATTCCTTTCTACTCCCTTCCAGCCACCTCTGACCTTTTTCCAGGACTCTATCCTTACACTCAATCTCACCATTAGCAGCCCCCCCAATTCCTTCACCCCAACCCAACCATCACAGTCAAAACACACACAATAACAACCTCCTCCCAACATACGGATCTCAAGAAATTGGGGGAAATTAAAGGTAGTACACTCACGCAAAAAGAGTAAAGTCCACATGGTAGGATTTCTTACCAAGTACTGCAGAGGAGATTCAGTGGGTCAAATCCAGCAAGCAGCAGAGATGGCAACCATTCTTTATATTTTGTCTGTGCTTTAACTGCATGACTTATAAATTCAGATATGCGGCTCCATGATGTCAATGGGCAACATTTCTTCAAAAAGTAGCGAAATACTGAAAACCTCTCATACTTCAGGCAGTATGCCAAATGAAGTTCATTTAGCTGGGCTCCATATTTCAAAAGAATATTCACAATTCCAAAGAAGTCACAGCTCCACCACAAAAAAGAAAGAAAGGAAGGAAGGAAGGAAGGAAGGAAGGAAGGGAGGGAGGGAGGGAGGAAGGGAGGGAGGAAGGAAGGAAAGAGGAAGGGAGGGAGGAAGGTAAAAGAAGGGAAGGGAAGAGAAGAGAAGTTAGATTTTCACATTAAAAAAATAATTCTTACAAAGTTAACAGTAGTTACAACTGGAAAATAAGAATAGCAAATGGGATAGTGGATGATTTTTACATGTCTCGTGGATTGAGACTAGTGGACCAGAGGAAAGGGAGGGTTTTACTTTTTAATTTACACCATTCTGCATGGTTTTTAGTTTCCAACTATGAACAAGTCGTGTCCTTAGAATTTAAAACATTTATCTTAAATAAGTTAAGTTTTAAAATTATCATTGACAAGTAGAAAACTCTTTTCAAATTGTGATTTTTTTGCACAATTAAGTATCCATAGTACAAAATATTTGCTAAACAAAGTTAATAAAACAATGTGACTGGTCCCTAAAGACAGATGATTCAGTCTAGGAATCTCCAAGATACCACTTCTTCAACAATAGCTTAGTCAATCTCCCTCTTACTTTTAAATTTCTAATGGTAAAAAGCAATCATATAGAAAAGCTTTTTTTTAATGAACAAAAATTTAACTTACAGCTTTAGATTTTTTAATTAATCTTCTTTATAAAGTGTTTTACAGAATAAATGTGTTATCATTTTATACCTATTGAATTGGTTACTTTAAAAAAGAAAACATTATCATCCAATACTGCTAAGTTGTGGTTAAAATGATTGAAAATAAGTGTAACCCTTTTATGAGAGAGCTAATTGGCAAAATGCATCAAAAGAGGGCTTCCCTGGTGGCGCAGTGGTTGAGAGTCCACCTGCCGATACAGGGGACACGCGTTCGTGCCCCGGTCCGGGAAGATCCCACATGCCGCGGAGCGGCTGGGCCAGTGAGCTATGGCCCAGCGTCCGGAGCCTGTGCTCCGCAATGGGAGAGGCCACAACAGTGAGAGGCCCACGTACCGCCAAAGAAAAAAAAAAAAAAAAAAGCATCAAAAGAGGTTTCATAGCAAAGTTATAAGGAGCACACAGACTGGAGCCAGAGTGCTCAGCCACTTACTAGCTGTGTGACTCTGAGCAAGTTATTTAAACTTTCTGGCACACAGAACTAGCATTATGTAAGTATCTGTAAAATAAAATGATATGTAAAGTAAAATACCACACAAATTAAAATACAATATAATGAACATAAATCCTGGGAATTTATCCAAGAGACAAAATAAAAAAGAAATTATATCCTATTTGCACAAATATATTAACCACAGTATTGTCTATAATTTTTTAAAAACAAATTTTTAAAAAACAGAAATTACCTAAATGTTTAACAGAGGAGCAGTAAGTGCAAAATATGAGTCATCAAAAACTACAATTCTGATGGTTGTGTGACCACATTTTAAAAACTGTTTATGATATAATTTTAACTGTAACAAAGCTCAATAAACATGTATGTTCATTACACACACAACTATGAAAGAAAATATGCAAGAATAAAATTAGTCTCCCTCTGAAACTGGCATTAATGCTATTTTAAATAACTAGAAATAAAAAAGAAATATTTCATTAATCATAGTATTATGGAACTCTACATAATGAAGTCATAAAAATAAGAGAAAATGAACATAAAACATTTAAACCATTGTCATGGGAGACCTCCTACTTCTGAGGACTTATGTATAGAACCTGAAATCAAGGTTTTAAGGCAGTTAAAACACTATATACATAAGTAAAATGTCACCTACCCCATGTAAATTTTTGTAAATCTATTTCATTTGTTCTCCAATTTGTGCTCTTTTCTTCAGTTAAAAGAGTAAACGGTAATTCTCTTTATTATTAATAATATGCATAGCAATTAGAAAAGAAAAATCTATAATTATTAAATTTCTTTATAAAAAGTAGTAAATTCATTGTCTGTCTACCATATATTGCTATTTGTTCCAGGAAACTCCCATCATTCATATCAGTGTTCTTGAAAAGAACCCTGTATGCATGTATTTTTTCTTCTGGCTCCTTTCAGATACAGGAAAGCTGAAAGAATTTGTTGCCAACAGTCCTGCACTACAAGAAATGCTAAAGGATATATTGATACTTCTGACCGATGGTTCTAAACAGTTATAACCAATATAATTGGTTTATTTCAACTACTTCGACCTCATTTAACTAGCTTCTCGTTATTACTACAGTTATTACTTGCTGATTCCACTACAGAACAATCAACACATGATATGGACTGTTGAACACATTCCAGTAAACATGTAGGTAAACAGTGGGAAAAGCTCAAGACATTGCCTCATTACAAATGTGATACATAATTCTCAAGAAGACTTAATTTTCAAGGCATCTGTGTTTACATGTATAATTCAGGGACTGGCTAAACTCTTCCCTCAAGCAATTTGAAACCATCAATGGCCTAACCATAGATACTTTAGCTCTTAAAGAGCAGTTTTTCTGCTATAGAATACAAAGGTAAACGGGAGCCCTAAATGCACCCTGTTAGATTAAGTGCTACAGATAGCTAGAGAGCCTTTTTTCTGTTTAGAATAAAACTACAAAACCAAGAGGCTTTCTTATTCAAGTTTCGAATATAGCAACGAGACGTGGCTCATGTTAAGAAAATTTTAAGGACAAGGCCACAGATAAACCAACCATCCATCTCTAAATGTGAGAGGAACATGTGCACATAATTCCCTATAATAACAAACTTTATTGAGTATGTATTCTGTACCAGAATAAATGGTATGTTAAATGTGTTACACCGAAGATTTGCCTTAATCTTCACAATCACCCTAAAAAGTAAGTTTTATTATCATCTCCACTCTAGATGTAAAAACTGGAGCTTAGTCAAGCTAGTAATTGGTAGAATTGGGATAATAATATCAAACCAAAATCTAACAGTGAATATGATAGATACAGCAAATATCTGAAATATCTCTCCTACATTATAAAAACCAAACACTTCATGAAACAGTCAAATTGAGAATTATTTTAAGGCCAGACCTATGTTTCCCAAAGTATGTTCCATGGAACACTAGTCCCTGAAAAATGATATATGAGAAAAAGCCTCCATAATGAAAATATTTGAGAAACACTTTATAATATACACTAGTCCATGAAAGGACAAATACAGGATGAACTTAAATTTTCAACTTATATGGTCAAGTGTTTTTCTTCAACCTCCAGACACCTTTCAGAAGAAGTACCCTTAGAATTAAAGCAATGGATCCAATAGTTAATCTGAAAACAGCCTAATAAAGAGAGTATAAAATGCCCCAAAAGTCTGTAAACACAGGAACAATAGTGTATTTATTGTAAAGTTCATCCCATTTTTCCAAATTTTTCAAACTTTTGTAGATTCATTCCCCCTTAGGAATTCATAAAACACAACACCATAAGAAAAATTGTTAGAAGCCCTCCAGGAAAGAAATCTAATTACCATTGCTTAACCCTGTGTTTCCCAAACTTAATTAACTAAGGAACCCTTTTAATCCTGTGTATTACCTATTAACAATGTATAGAATGAGTACTCTATAAAACACACTTTGGAAAACCCCACTCTAAATTTCTTCCAATTATCACATTGCCTTGTGTTAGAAAGGACAAGCGCATACTCCTAAAAGGCTTATGAAACTGCCTACTGCTACACTATAAACCCTTTTCCAACAAAACTACCATTTATATGGTGAATAATAAAAAAATAAACTGGAGGATCATAAAACTTTCTCAGCATACCCTGAGCTTCTGCAAAGGATATTAAGAAGGTCTCAGATACATGTACAAGCTCCAGAAACTCAAGCAACTTCGGTGCTCTATGATGACCTTGATTATTATATGTCATTGAGCAAGAAGAGTAGACCCTAAGGCTTAGATAAAACTTTGGTTACAATGTAAACTACATGGACATATGCATGTGTTTCTCTTAACACTTAATACAAATTCTCTTTCAAGCCCTGATGGAGAATTGGAAAAACTCATCAAGTCCTAGAGTAGTCCCTCCCATTTAACATAAATATCAAGAACAAATTGTGACACATTAAGAGATTCCACATTATATAACAGTGAAAATCATAAGACACGGAGAAAGAGGAGAAGTTTAAAAACTAAAAATGCGATGTCTAGACCTTATCTGGAGGCATGTACACTTTCCATCATACTGCTCTTTGAAGTTCAAAAATGTGCACAGAAACAGGCCCAGATAAAAAAACACCTTAAAAGGAAATTCAACATGCTAACAAGGTTTCTTTTAAACATATAGAAATGGGCAAATATCTTGAGACTTTTAGTTTCAATTACCCAACAAAATATCCAACTAACTTAACAGCTGAATCATCAAAAGGCCATATAATAAGTTTTACTGAATGACTTTCAGCCGTCAGCTGAAAATAAAATAAAAACATTAGGTTGTGTCAGGTGTATCCATGTGTGATATGATGACAAGAATGGACACAATTATTTTTACAAAACTAATGGGATAACAATGATTAGTATCAATTAGAAAGACAGACAAAATCAGGTCAGTTAAGCCAGGATCTCTTTCTACATTCATATAGAAAAGGCATTAATATTTATTCAAATTGTCCTGAAATTCTCAACTTCCCTCCTCTTCCACCCATTCCAGTTAAAGGAGTCTTTTTCTTCTATTTTCTCATTTGAGTTGAATTACTCAGCTATGCCCTTGAAAGACTGGCTTCATGTCACTAAAGCTGTTAACTTGTTAGCCCCAAAGGACAAAGAATGCTTTTGTATGATGGTGGAGGAGACAAGACATCTTTCTACCATGCTTTGGAGTGTGAGAAGAGCTAAGGGTCACTGCTTCAAATGGAAGCTTATCCTCTCCAAGGGATACCCAGTAAAAATGTTTCAGAATGCTAATCCTGAGCTAAAAAGTTAAATCAGCTGAATAAAATAATAAAGAAGGGAAAACTTAAAACCCAGAGCCATTATTTATATTTATTATTTTCATCACCTTTTGATATTAATTATACTATTTGTAAAAGCAGATATGTTTACTAGAACATAACAGGCCAACAGTGCAAGGAGGGTCACAAGTATTAAATTTCTAGATCTCTGAGAAATACCAGAAAACATACAAATTAAGAAAACAAAAGTTTTTGACTCATTAATACCTGGAGTCAGTTAAGTGCTGATTAAATCTTTCTACAACAATCTTACGCCAAACTAACATTATTGTAACAACACACCATTGCTATAAAAATGAAATTTCAAAACTTATACCACTAAACTTATCTCATTGTCTATTACCAACTCTGAAAATTTGAATATCTAATAATTAATTTTGGAAAATGGAGTCTTCCAAGTTCCCTGGTATCATTACTGTGACTAAAACGCAAATTCTTATTCATAATTGGTAAATGTAATATAGGAAATTCAAACATCATTTGTTAAGGAGAAACAGCACAAAAAAGTTACTTTTAAATGAAAATTTTAGTCCACGGTCCTTTTTTTTAAAATAGTAATTGTAATTAATTTAATTAATTTTAGGTATGCAACCATAGAGAATCCAAATTTTCAGATGCATACTTAATGAAAGAAATTAAAAATTAATGAATTTTTCAACTTCGATATTTTTCCGCAGACACTGGCTATATTACCCTCTGATATACTAAAACAAAACCTACTGGGAGAATGACAGTTTTCTTGCTTGATCAGCTTTACACCGAGTCCCAAAATAATCAAATGATTTTCACATTACATGTACAGTGATGACATGCAAACTAAGAGCCAGACGTTAGCTTAATAATATAGAGACTAAGAATTTAATTGATGCTCTTTTTTAGATAAATGGAGGATGGCAAAATGACTTTCTTCTCCAGAAATGAAGAGAATTAACCTTGATATTTTTCTGTGTGCCAAAAATTGTGCAATGTACTATATTTTTATACACATTAAATGTGAGCATATGTGATTATGATGCTACCATTGCTTAGATTTATTCCTTTGGGAAATGTTTCCCTGTCAATTAAATTCCCCGCAGAGTAGGTAATAACAGCAAAGATATATCAAAATTAAGCCTACTGCCATGGGCCCAGGCAAACAAAAAGTCAACTGGAAAGACTAGGAGAATGTACCCTCATAAAACAGATATTCTGACATTTTGACTTTTTTCCTTTAGACTAACAAATAGTATTTTCCAGTGACTTTTGTTACTGAAAACCTACCTTACTAATTAAAAATACATTTGGTCCAATTACAAGTTCCCACATGAAAGAAAATATCTGACAAGCCCTTTTAAAGCCACCAAAACAGATTTTAGTTATGCTCTACAGGGCCATTTTACAGAGCAAAATTGCCAAGAGTAGCAAAAAACAAAGTTTGTTACCTCATGTCTGTGACCAAAGACCACCATATGCCACACTGTTGCTTCTTTACTTTTAGTTTTCAGCAGTTTGATTATTGGTGAGCATGCTTTTCTTTGGGTTTATCCTATTTTGGTTTGCTGAGCTTCTTAAATCTATAAAACTTACATCTTTATCCAATGTTGGGAAGTTTTCGTCCATTATCAGTTCACAACCTCTTTCTCTTCCCTTCTGGACCCTAATGACATGAATGTCAACCCCAGTCATACTGTCTCTCAGGTCCCTGAGGCTCTGTTCCTTTTTGTCCCCCAAGTCGTCATCTTCTCTGTTCTTCTGTCTGGATAATTTATATTGGTCTATCTTCAAGTTGACTCTTTCCTATCAATTCCATTCTGCTATGGAGCTCATATAGTTAATTTTTCATTTCAGATTTTATATTTCTCAGTTTTAAAAAGTCCATTTGGCTCCAGTTTTTATTTCTCAGCTGAAAATATCTACCTTTCCATTTATTTCAAGTGTTTTTACTTCATTAAGCACCATTATAATAGCTGTTTTCAATTATTTAATATTTCCAACATCTAGATCATCTCAGGGTTGACACCTGTTAATTGTCTTTTCCCTCTAAAACTGGTCATATTTTCTGGTTCTTCATATGTCAAGTCATTTTAGACTGTATCCTGGACATTACAAACAGTAACGCTGTGTGTAAACTCTAGGCCTGGGTCCTGTTATAATCTTTTGAATATAATACTGATTGTGTTTGTTTATTTTAGCAGGCATATAACCTAGTTAGGTTTAGACTACAATTTCTTTTTCACCTCTACAGACTGCTGGTTCAGTTCTCAAGCCTTTGCTATGCTGCTTTGCGTCTGGCCCCATGAAATGTACCATTCAGGGGCCTGAGACTTGGGTGATAGTTCAAATCTTTTCAATGTCTGTCCTGTGCATTCAAAGCTTGGATGGGCTCTGGACATATGCAGGTTTGTACACAGAATTAAGAGAACCCCTTCTCCAGCTCTCTCTTCTCCAGGACTCCCCTCATACGCTCTGTCCCACAGGGTTCTATTTACCTGATTCCTCAGGCCAGAAAAACATTAATTTTAAGGTGTTTCGGGGTTAACAGGGGTACTGCTATGGTTTAATATGTTTAATTTAAATTACACTTATAAGATGATGAGGCATGAGCTTAGGTGCTGTGATCAGGACCAAAAATATTCCTCCAAAAGTAAGATGAACACTAAAACAGATCATTGCTATATTGGACACACAGACATACAACTATACAAAACTATACAAAACCATTACATTCTGATCAAATAAAAAAATGTTCAGGGGCTTCCCTGGTGGCGCAGTGGTTAAGAATCCGCCTGGCAATGCAGGGGACACGGGTTCGATCCCTGGCTGGGGACGATCCCACATGCTGTGGAGCAACTAAGCCCGTGCGCCACAACTACTGAGCCTGCGCTCTAGAGCCTGCGAGCCACAACTACTGAGCCCACGCGCCAAAACCATTGAAGCCTGCGCCACAACCACTGAAGCTCGCGCGCCTAAAGCCTGTGCTCCACAACAAGAGAAGCCATTGCAATGAGAAGCCTGCACACCTCAACGAAGAGTAGCCCCCGCTCGCCACAGCTAGAGAAAGCCCGCACACTTCAACGGAGACCCAAGGCAACCAAAAATAAATAAATTTATTAAAAAAATATTCAATTCTGATCTAATAATAAAATACAATGGAGATAGATATGTACAGAGAAAGGTAAATGAATCAACTAAAGTCATCAGTACAGCCCTAGTGAGGTAAACTAAAATAATTAGGGCTCCTCTGTTTATAAAGACAAAACCTAAGGAGGTATACCATGAAATCATGAAAGATATGCATAGAGTGGATCCCAGATATTCAGATTAACTAAAACCCCAGATACTCAGATTAACCAAAACCCCAAATACTCAGAGTACAGTGTATACATAGAAGCTTAAATTCAGAACAAATGAAATGAACTACTATTTTACATAGCAAATATTACAAGATGGTAGAGACTGAAAAGCTTAGCAAATAAGTTTTTGATAAATGTTTAAATTAAGTCATAGCTAGCAATCCATAATAGTGAATTCAGGAAAGCCAATGAAATTTGAGGTAAGCTTGCAAACTCTTTTGCGTCATTAAAAAACAACAGCAACTACCTGCACAACTTAGTCCATTATTGCATGGACAGATTTTACTCAATATGGCTTTTCTTACACATAGCCTTATTCTTACCGTCTATTTAAAAACCTTAGGAGTCTTATAGACAAGTCTTGGCCAGAATCTAATCAATAATCTATCAGTAATTCTTCATTTATTCTACTCACAGCATCATGGCAGATAAGCAAAAGAAATATTTAAAAAAATTTTAGGGCTTCCTTGGTGGCACAGTGGTTGAGAGTCCGCCTGCTGATGCAGGGGACACGGATTCGTGCCCCGGTCCGGGAGGATCCCACATGCCACGGAGCGGCTAGGCCCGTGAGTCATGGCCGCTGAGCCTGCGCGTCCGGAGCCTGTGCTCCGCAACGGGAGAGGCCACAACAATGAGAGGCCCGCGTACCGCAAAAAAAAAAAAAAAATTTTAAACTGAGTGTGACCTACAGAAATAAACGCTACATACCAAATACATTAAAAATGCAGGAATATCTAGAAAACTAAAGTTTTATTTTAGGTTCATAACAAGTCTTGTAAATATAAATTTCAAATGATAAATAGCCTGACACAGGGTCAATATCATACTTGACAAAGATATTTTTAACTTTTTTATCTTTTTGCCTCCCAGCTTTACTGAGGTATAACTGACAAATAACATTGTAAGATAGTTAAAGTATATAATGTGGTGATTTGACATACACATACATTGTGAAAACATTCATCACCTCAAATATTTACCTCTTTTTTTTAAGAGCATTTAAGTTGTACTCTTAGCAAATTTCAATTATATAATACAGTCACATTATAACTACAGTCACCACATTATACATTAAATCTTCAGCCCTTATTCATTGTGCAACTTAAAGTTTGTTTTAATTCTTAAATTGTTTTGAAGACCAAGGATATCAGAGAATTCCTGCATTTACTTTAATATATTGAAAGTATGCTCTAAAATTGCTACACCAAAAATATAATCCAGAGCCAAAGAAAGAAGGAAAAAAATCTGACATTATCACCTAATTTTTATTATAGTTTGACTTAACAAGGTGCATCACAGAAGGCTTTTGTTTTTGTCTGGTTTTTGTTTTTAAGTTAAAAATTTAGCTCTAAGACATACTGCTTCACAAAAGAAAGTCATTTGGAAATACATCTCCATATAGCAAAAAAGAATAAAAATACAGCAAATATACATACTCCTTTTGGAAAGCCATACACATGGGAGAACTGAATCCGAAGACGAGGCACATCTGGGCATCTGGGCGGTAGCCAGACTGGAGCAACATTTCTAGGCACTCTTCATGCCCTCCAAACACTGCTGAGTACACAGGACTCACTTTGTTTGGCCCAGTGTCACAGACCCGGTTAGTAAGTGGTATTAACAAGTCCAAGATTCTGCAAATACACAAATTCAGGGGTATATAATGCTTTTATATGTACATAAGTGCAGACATTTCTACAGCACATATTTTGAGTCACCCACTGATTGATTTTAAAAAGTCTTTCTGTCTTCAGTGTACTTTCTATCTACAGTAAATTATTACAAGCTACATACTCTGAAATGTTACACTCATTATTGTTGCTTAATAGAAAGATCCTTAAAGGTATCTGAAGCAGAGCTAAATAACATTCCCATAAAAGTAAACAGATAACACACAGTCCTTTATTTTTCACGAATTATTTACCTTCCCACCAACAACCACCTTCCTCCCCAAAATTCAAATTTTATATTAGATATTTTAGGATCTAATAAATTTTTTAAAACTTCATTATACTAAATATAAACTTGTTATCAAGAAAACAAGTTATTTTCCTTCATAGAGTAGCAACCAAAGTTTTATTTTTCTAATCAGTAAGAATTTTTTGGGAGGGAGGGAGACGCAAGAGGGAAGAGATATGGGAACATATGTATATGTATAACTGATTCACTTTGTTATAAAGCAGAAACTAACACACCATTGTAAAGCAATTATACCCCAATAAAGATGTTAAAAAAAAAAAAGAATTTTTTAAGATGGTGAGTGACATGAAATGAATAGTATTGTCATGAGGAAGAAGTCAGAAATTCTGCTAAAATATTGTATTCTCAGAAAAGAAGATGAGCTCTTTAAATATTAAGGCAGATTTATTTAAAAATTGAGAATAAATTAAGAATTGATAACATTCTTTCTCTTTGCTACTTTTCCTTAGGTAAGGTAGGACTAAGATAATATTTAAGGAGAACTTATATTTCACCATGAAGGAAATCATCAGTGACAAACAGAATTCTCAAAATTGAGAACAAATGAGGACAAATTCTCAAGAGGGTTTTGGTATCAATTTAAAGCTCAGAGTATAATTGTACCTAAGATTTATGATTAAATAAACAATCAACAGTTAAGAAAAACATCAAATTTTTAAGCCTAAGTACTTTGTTAAAATAAAGAATCTGTTTAGTGTCTCTCATATGTAATAAATGTGCTAAATTTTTTTAAATGAGTTGGAAAAATTATACTCTTCAACAGGGCACAAACATGATTACAAATATCTTTAAGGAAATAGTAAAATACCATGCCACCTAGTGGCATAATAACCCAATTACAGCATCTGTTTTCCTACTATGTATACATACTAAAGACAAGACCATTTCACTATTACTTTTTAATTAAATAATACTAACAAGAGCTATAAAATTATTATTGTAGTAGTATAACTCTAAAAACTTTAAATATATATTTAAAAAAACTGTACCAATCTATGTTAAGACAGGCTGCCATATTCTCACAGGTATAACCAGGTTTAATAATTTCTGAGATTCCTGGAACCCCCAATTTCAGGGAGTTCCAACTTTCGTTAAGTCTCTCTCTCTTCAGACAATACCAAAAATTTCATTGGAATTTCTGGCTAAGGAAGAAGAGTAATAGAAGCAGGGGAAAGTACCAAGTTGAATTTGAAATAAGACAAAGAGAAGTCCAGTCAAAGGGTTCAAGATGTGGAGGACTACCCAGTCCACACAGAAGAGATCACAAACTCAAAACATTCCTGGGGCCAAGGAGGTAACAAAACTAAGTTGAATAAAGCCATCAGATCAATACCTAAAGATGCCTGGGACAAAACTGGAAAGGAGTGGGAGAGTACAGCCACAGCTTAAGAAGTCAGAGAGAAGACTTACCCTGAGAAAGCCCCTGGGGCCACTCTGCCTCACACTAGGAAAGGGCAAGACTACGAGTTGCTGGGATTGCAAGGGGGACAAATGTGGGGGGTGGATCTAGTCACCCAGCAGATCAGTAGGGAAGGCAATACCAAGGGTTATGCCTGGAGGTAAAGGGTCTGGCCCAGAAGATCTATTTCTATTACCTTTGAATTATGAGAACATTTTTATTTTCCATTTTTAACACTTACTTTGTATGGCCCATTTGTGCGGCTGCATGAATAGGTAACTGCCAATTATCCTCATTACAGTAAAGATCAGGATCTGCCCCACTGGAAAGCAAAAGCTCCACACATTCTGTGTGGCCCTCTTGAGCAGCAATGAACAAGGGAGTAGCTTTGTCCAAGGCTTGACAATTGACATTTGCACCTAAAATAAACATTTAACATATAACCCTCCTTAATGCAAAAAATAATAATAATAATTAACAAAAATTTCAAAGCAGTTGCCTTAAAAGGGTTTCAGAGTACAATAGCTTTTCTTCCTTAGTGGATACTGTTGTTAAAACATATTAATTTTTATAACTTATTGGTAATCATTTACATTGTTTTTACTTTTATGTCAGCATGAAAACAAGTGATTAATATTTTAGAATTCATTTTTAAGCTAAAATAAGAAACTTATTCAATGAAGGATTCATTTCATTCCAACAAGCACTCTGAAGGTCCAGTAAGCAATCATTTAAAAAAGGAAAAATGCAAACCATCAAATATGGATAACATTTCTGATCATTACTGGAAGGATAAGAAAAAAATCTAAATTATGAGACTTTACAGATGCCACTAATTGATTCAGGCTAAGATTTGTGAAAAAAAAATTCCAGTAGATATGATATACATGGGGGCTATGCCTTTAAACTAATGTTGACTATACTCTTCATTATATCACTTTTCTTCATGACCAGTGCATGATAAACAGAGCCCACATTAAAAGGAAAAAGGTCTATTTAAATGGGTTTCTAAGCTGATCTTTTTAAGCATAAATCTAATCAATTATTTAGACCCAAGTGTACAAAGATGTGAAAAAGTTTAGTGACCTCAATTTTTGTGAAGGTTTCAAAAATAGCAGACTTCCTCAAACTTTTCTCATTGACAAATAATGTGTTAAGTATGCTAAGTATGGTGTTAATACATGACCATGAGAATTTTTAAATTTCTGGAATACAGCTCAGTGAAAAATCATCATCATCAAGGGGGAAAAGACTCCTTTTTTATTTAAACGGATGTTCCATAAATATACCTTGAATAAACCGAAGCCCTGAAATTGGTAAAAACAATGCAAAACACAAATGGTAACTTAGAGTTTATGGAACTGTCAGAAATTCCAACTGGATATTCAACATGTCTAGATACACAGAATATTCCTGATTTGTACAAGGTGGCTTCACCTACTGTCAGCCTCAGAAAGAAATGAACACTATAACTGAGAAAATACTAAGTCAAAAAAGAAACCTACTTACTTTCTCTTTTAAGCAATGTTTTGTTTTGATTGACAATTTCAATGTATAAGGAAGAATAAGGAACTAGACCTTGTAAGATTACAGGTAGAAAAGTTGGGAAAATGAGAGATAATTCACTGAAAGGAAAGTCACTTTAAAGAGTTAGAAACATGTATAGTTACATTATAAACATACCTACATACCTTTTCAACTTGCCATTCATAACTATTCAGAGAGGAGAAGAAAAAAAGAACAAAGGAAAACAAAACAGGTGCTTAGTGTTCCAGGAGACAGGCTCAGCATGAGGAGTCATTAGCTGCAGTTTAACCTATTTCATTCTAAATATTACCTACACACTAATAACTGGAACTTACAGACTGGAAGTCGCAGAATACATCATGACAGTCCTTGGGAAGGTACAACATAGAAGAAGGAAGATGAGAAATCACAAGTCCTGGATCCAAGTCCTGATTCTGCCAGGGAATACTTTCTAGCTCTTTGGCAAGGCACTTAAATGCTCAGAGCCTGGGATTCTTTTTTTTTTTAATTAATTAATTAATTAATTTATTTGGCTGTGTCAGGTCTTAGTTGCAGCATGCAGGTTCTTCTTTAGTTGTGGCATGTGGGCTCCAGAGCACACTGGCTCAGTAGTTGCAGCATGCAGCCTCTCTAGTTGTGGTGCATGGGCTCTGCAGTTGTGGCACACGGGCCCAGATGCCCTGTGGCATGTGGGATCCTAGCTCCTCAACCAGGGATCAAACCCATGTCCCCTGCATTAGAAGGCGGATTCCTAACCACTGGACCACCAGGGGAGTCCCCAAGCCTGGGATTCTTTTTTTTTTTTTTTTTTTTTTTGCGGTACGCGGGCCTCTCACTGTTGTGGCCTCTCCTGTTGCGGAGCACAGGCTCTGGACGTGCAGGCTCAGCGGCCATGGCTCACAGGCCCAGCCGCTCCGCGGCACGTGGGATCTTCCCGGACCGGGGCACGAACCTGCGTCCCCTGCATCGGCAGGCGGACGCTCAACCACTGCGCCACCAGGGAAGCCCCTGGGATTCTTAATACAAAAAAAAAAAAAAAAAAAAAAGCTTGAACAAATGATTTGGGGGATTCTCTCAACTTTAAACTTTGTTTTGGTAATTTATTAAAAGTTTAGGTATTACAGAAGATATGTGAAAAGTCTAAGTATTAAAAAAAAATTGTGTGGTGGCAAATCTGGTGTATTTCCCATCGCTCCTGACTATCCATGCTTCGTCAGGTTAGCAGTGTGAGTGCACACGCAGTGTCTGGAAGAACTGAAAAGCTCTTACATAACAAAAGTTTCTGGTCACAGAAATGTCACACAGAGTAAGAATGCCACCTCAACACCATCCTCTCTGACAATGCTGAATGTGTAATCATTGTCACTGAGAATCCTTTAACAGGCTTCTGTTGCTATTTATTAACATAATAAAGTATAAACATGCTTTGAAATAAATCCATTTAAATATCACACAATTGATCAAAACATACAACTCAAAGGGTTAATATACAAAATAACTATCTAAAAAATTAATTAAGCCTATACTAGTCTTTTTTTTTCTTGTACCCTAGAAAGTTGGAATTGCTCAGGTCCCTATAATAAAGGACAGCACCATCATTTAACTTGCCGATAAACCTGCTTTAATGATAGATCATTATGGTCCTACTCAGATAAATTAATAGTTGCGCAATGTATTATGTTAGTAATAGAGACTTAGTAACCAGGCTTATAAATGAACTTGTATGTACTCTTATTTACCACTAACATAAAAGACCATAAATTCCAGAACCTGATTTATATCTGGTCAAGAATTACTCTTCCTAAGAAGATACAAAGTTAAAACTCATGATCTTAACAGTGTAAAGGCTAATGGATTAGTCTTACCCAATGAATTAGTCTTACCCGATGATATAAGTATGCTCAAGCTTTCTAGCTTGCCATACTGAGCAGCCACAAATAGAGGTGTGATTCCAAAGTCATCCTGGCATTCCTTGTTTGCTCCTTTTTTAAGAAGCAATTTTATGATCTCAGCATTTTCCTAAGGCACAGATTCATATTTTAAATAAGAGAAAACAAAGAAAATAGAAGATATCTTTTTTATTGTTGTGTGTGTGTATATTTTTTATCCTCACTAAAGGAAAAAAGTGTATTGGTGGATGGGAAGAAAGTGTTAAACAATCAGATTATTCTGTACCTTTAGCTAGAACATTAAACATAAACAGATAAAACACTGGGAATCTCTAGGAATTATAATCCTTATAAAATCCTGCAAAATTAGTTTGCAAGTACAAGCACTAAGATGTCATCACAGTTTCTAAACACAGTGCTATAAATAAAATAAGCCATTGCTATCAATTTATATCCCAAATATTCTGATGGTCTCTTAACTATGCTATCAACATTTGAAAAACTTAGATAATCCCTGCAGCCCAAAGCTACTAGAACTACTAGAGCAGTTGGCTTATTCAGAATGACGTTAGCATTTAGACTGCCTTTTCTGTACTGCACTAACCATCATAAATCACAGGCAAGCAGGAAGCAAAAACTGTATTGAACTGTCATTTTAAAAGGGTAAAACACACAATTTACAAGGAAATGAAATAATAAATTCAGAGTTTACCTGAAAAGTAGCCTGGTGCAAGGTGTTCCATCCACACATAGAATGGGATCCATTAACATTTGCTCCATATCGAAGTAGCAGCCTTAACACATCTATCTGTCCATTTTCAACAGCTGCAATACAACAGTCAAAAAAATTATTGTCAGTAAAAAGCCATGTTTGTAGGACTGGGCACTTCGGTGATGTTACCATCACTTATTCAGCTTCGAACTCACAATACTGTGATCATTCCTATCAACAAATCAAAACATATATGTACTCCTTATGCAATTCCAAAACATTTATCACAATTGTCTTAGCCCAAACCCATTAATATATACATTCTTTTGGTACACATATAAAATTATTTTCAATTGTATCTTAAAAGATACAAAGGAAATGGAAGCAGGAGGCAAACATATTCTCTTTGATAATGGAGATAATATGTGTTTCTATTTTGTTAAAAATGCAATTGGGAGGGGGATGGGATAAATGGGTCAGAAGAAACAGCAGCAGTGTGGAGAAACAGTCTCAAAAGAATTGAAAGGTTGGCTATTACCATCTGATCACAAATGACAATAGTAAATGACAAGCAAACTGAAAGCACAATACTACAAGTCTGCATCTTAGATATTTTTACCATAATAAACAACAATCATTGTTAAAATGATGTTCTTATATCAACCAATGAAAATTTAGTAGAATCTGTTTCACATCCAATTCATACATCATTATCAGTGACTGCTGGCAAAAATCACTCCATAGCCAAAAGCCTGAGTTGAAGATTATCAGGTTGTCAGTGGTGATATATGAAACAGAGTTTAGATAAGTTTGTTTCCATTAATTAGGGAGACCTTCTAAAAATGAAAGTCGAAAAAATTTGTTTTGATTATTAAATACGCTATAGAAATCAGACAGAGAGAAAATTTTTAATATCATAAATACATTAAGATATCTGATGTCTGCATCTCTAGTGAAAAAAATTTCTCAATGGCAAAATGGCATTTTTACAGCTCTTGCTAATTATTTCAAAATAAGGCAAATGGTTAAGCAATGGTTAATCGTTAAGAAATAGTGGTTTAGGGACTTCCCTGGTGGCACAGTGGTTAAGAATCCACCTGCAAATGCAGGGGACACAGGTCCAAGCCCTGGTCCAGGAAGATCCCACATGCTGCGGAGCAACTAAGCCCATGCGGCACAACTACTGAGCCTGCGCTCTACAGCCACAACTACTGAGCCTGTGTGCCACAACTACTGAAGCCCGCGCACCTATAACCCGTGCTCCGCCATAGGAGAAGCCACTGTAATGAGAAGCCCACACACCACAACGAAGAGTTGCCCCCGCTCACCACAACTAGAGAAAGCCTGTGCACAGCAACAAAGACCCAACACAGCCAAAAATAAAATATTAAATAAATAAATAAACCTTTAAAAAAAAAGAAATAGTGGTTTAGAAAAGTGTATTTACAGCTTACATCCTACTACCAAAGCCTCTCCTTTGGAAGAGTTGGGTTAACTTCTTTGTCCTTATATAATAAGTTACCAAATTGGAGACAGAGTGGGAACCATACTGTGACCAAGTATATTATACTTCAATGAAAGTTATATAAAAAAAAAACCCAGACTCGAACTTACTATTTGTTTGCCTCCTTATCATTAGTAAAGTACGCTTGAGGAGAGAAACTGTGTTCCGTTCCCCTTACGTGCCCAGTGCCAATCGCAAACAGAAGACAGGCAATAAATAAGCACTGACTCAGGAAATGAAAAATAAATGTCTAAAATAAAATATGATTTTCTTTTTAAGAATTCATTCCTCTCCAAACAGAACAGCCTTCAGAACTATACTTCTGGATATGACAAAATAACTGGTACTAAACTAGCCATCATAAGAGTGGGAAATATACATAAAGCAACTTTTTCTAGCATTAAACCATGGGTAAAAGACTGGTTCCTAAGGAAAGGGAAACACATGAGGTGAGCCCCATGATCACCCCAGCTTTCTGCCTGGGGACATTTCTGGATTATGGTGCAATGAGCTGAAGCCCAAGCACAGTAAGGATAAGGTTGAAGAAAGAATACTCCAAGCAGAGGAAATGGTCCAAGCAGAGTGAAGCAGTCCGCTGAACTAAGGAGGAAAATATCAGAGTTTAAGCAGTTGAAATCGGTGGGGCAAACCCCAAGAGAAAAGAGAACTGTGTGGAGGGGAGGCCCCACTGTGGAAGTTCTCCAAGAATCCTTGCCTGAGGTCTGGGCTACACATGTACAAGGCAAGATGAAGCTTACCAGAGAACTGCTAAAGGGTTAAGAATGGAACAGAGGTAAGCAGAAGACTGCTGAGGGGCAATGGAACTCCTAGGAGTTCTGGCCCAGTCAGAGTGGTGAAACCACACTGATACTTTGATAGCTTGTTAACACTCTGGGCATCCAACTGAGACACCCAAAAGGCAGAGCCCTAGGAATAAAGACCACATCTGAGACTAAGGCCTACTCTAGACCTGCTCTAAGGAAGCCTAAAATAAGCCCTGATCAGGAAGGAGGCAGAGGCTGGGAACTGAGTCCTCCTGGGAGTTAGATCTGGGAAATACCTTATGCTCTCAACAAAGCATAAAACCAAACCTAAACAAGTTCAAGGTCATAAGCCAGCAAATAATCTACCTATTATTTAAAAAACAGAAAAAACTCACTATTCTCAGAGGATAAGAGAATTCAAGTCTGTGACATCCTATTCACAATGCCCAGTATACAAGTCAGAAAGCAGTGAGCAGAAACTGATCCCAAGATGGCCCAGACATTGGATTTAACAGATTAACTAATGTAGCTACTATAAATATGCTTTAAAACTTTAAGGAAAATATGTTCAACGATTTTACTTTTTTTGTTTGCTTGTTTGTTTTTTTGCAGTACGCAGGCCTCTCACTGTTGTGGCCTCTCCTGCTGCGGAGCACAGGCTCCGGACGCGCAGACTCAGCGGCCATGGCCCACGGGACCAGCCGCGCCGCGGCATGTGGGATCTTCCCGGACCGGGACACAAACCCGTGTCTGCTGCATCAGCAGGCTGACTCTCAACCACTGCGCCACCAGGGAAGCCCCAAAGATTTTACTTTTAATATCTATGGTATACACACAGCATACACAGAGAATCTGAGTAATGAAACTTTTTTAAAAAAAAGAACCAACTGGAAATTCCAGAACTGAAAAAAGAAATGGATGGGCTTAAAAGAAGATCAGAGATGGTAGAAGAGTGGATGAACTTGAAGACATCAATATAAATCAACCAGGGACTTCCCTGGCGGTCCAGTGGTTAAGACTCCACGCTACCACTTCAGGGGGCATGGGTTCGATCCCTGGTTGGGGAACTAAGATCCTGCATGCCACACAGCATGGCCAAAAAAAGAAAGAAGGAAAATAAAACAAAAAACAAAAACATATATATATGTATATCATCCTATCTGAAGAACTGAGAGAGGAAAAAAAAAGACTACAGGAAAATCAACTGTACACATCAAACAGTCCAGCATACATTAATTGGAGACCCAGAAGGAGAAGAGAGTAAAAACTGGGCAGCAAAAAATACATTTGAAGAGAAAAAAATGCCTGAAATTTTCCAAAATTTGATTTAAAAAACAAAAACAAAAGCCACATTGACTTACAAATCCCAGAAATTCAGTAAACCACAGTGCTTTGGAAGAAGTCAGTATACTTATGACTTCACATTCTATGTAAATTAAGGATGATTATATAAACATACCTGACAGCTCTGTGGAAGAATTTAAATCATTATAAAAGCAGCTGCAAACAACAAGCCATTGAAATCAACTTAGCTATAATAATAGTTTAATTTTTTTTCCAGGGCTCTTATTTGCATTTGAAATAAAATATACCATTTTACCAAGTCCTTTAAGACTCTGCAATAGTTAAATAATTAATCCAATCATTCAACAGTGCCAGGGACTGTACTAAGCACAAGGGGCATAGCAAGCAACCAGACTTACAAAGTAGTTGCCTTCGTGGAACTTCCATTCTAGTGGGAGAGACAGATAATAAACAAGTACACAGATAAAGGAAATAAGTTCTGATAAAAGAAACTGTGAAATTGTTTTTTGTGGGGAAAAAAGTGAAAGAAATTAACAAGGTAAAGTAAAGAGCAGTGTCCGAGTATGAGAGTGCTATGTTAGAAAAGAGGATAGAGGTCATCTCTTTGAAACAGAGACCTCTGAACAGAGAAATGAGAGAGAAGCAGTAAGCCATGCAAAGAGGTGGAAGAAGAGTACTCCAAACAGGAAATAAGAAGTGTAAAGGCAGTGAAGTACAAAAGAGCTGAGTATGTTTGGAATAGCCAAGATGGCCAGTGTGACTGAAGTGAAGTCAAGGAAAGGAAATAAAGCAAGAGAGGTAGAAAGAAGCCAAATTTTGTAAGCCTTGGCAAAAAGTTAGCTTTTTTTTTTTTTTAAAGGAAAAAATGAATTTGTAGTTGGAGCTACTCCTAGAAGCACAGCTCATCACCTGCTCGTTCAGGACATAAATCCTGAGGAGCTGAGTGATCTGCCCAAAGTCACAGAGCCAGAGCCCAGGCTTCCTAGTTAGTCAGGACTCCCTCAACTATACCTGGTAATATTAACAAGAATAGGAGTCAGCAAACTGTTTCTGTAAAGGGCCAGAAAATACAGACAGTCCCCAACTTAAGATGGTCTGACAACAATTTTTCGACTTTACAGCAGTGCAAAAGGGATACACATTCGGGAGAAACTGTACTTCAAATTTTGATATTTTCCTGGGCTAGCAATATGTGGTATGATCATCTCTCACAACGCTGGGCAGTGGCAGCAAGCTGCAGCTCCCAGTCAGCCACAAAATCATGAGGATAAACAGCTGATATACTCACAACCATTCTATACCCATACAACCATTCTGTTTTTCACTTTCAATATAGTTTCAATAAATTACACGAGATATTCAACACTTTATTATAAAATAAGCTTTGTGTTAGATGACTGTGCCTAACGTAAGGCACATGTAGGCTAATGTAAGTGTTCTGAGCACATATAAGGTAGGCTAGACTAAACGATGATGTTTGGTAGGCTAGGTGTATTAAGTGCATTCTTGACTTACAACATTTTCAGCTTACAATGGGCTTATTGGGATGTAACCCCATCCTAAGTTGAGGAAAATCTGTACTCTATTACATCTAGTTTCTCTGGTTCAACATTATGCTTGTAAAATTTATCAATATTGTTGCCTCTAGCTGCAGATCATTCCTCTTCATTGCTGTGTAGTAATCCATTGTGTAAATAGAACACAATTTATTTACCTGTTCTATTGCTGGCAGATGCTCTTTGGATAGCTTCCTGTTTGGGGCTGTAATAGAGTGCTACAACAAGACTATTATAGTACTTCTTTTTTTTTTTTGTCGTACGCGGGCCTCTCACTGTTGTGGCCTCTCCCGTTGCGGAGCACAGGCTCCGGACGCACAGGCTCAGCGGCCATGGCTCACGGACCCAGCCACGCCACGGCATGTGGGATCTTCCCGGACCGGGGCACGAACCCGTGTCCCTGCATCAGCAGGCGGACTCTCGACCACTGTGCCACCAGGGAAGCCCTCTAGTACGTCTTTTACTGAACACTGATACACATTACTGTTGACTATATGCCTAGGAATGGAATTGCTGGGACAGAGAGTATGTATATACTCAGCTTTAGTAAGTTCTTCCAAACCGTTTTTCAAAGTGGCTATACAAACTTCACACTCCCATCAGTAATCTATCTTCTGGTTGCTTCACATCCTCATAAACACTTGGCACTTTCAATCTTTTTCTTTTTAGCCGTTCTGGTAGGTGTGTAGTGTTTACTCTTACCTTAATCATCAGTCACTTCAAATTCTCTTTGGAAGTAGTTGAGATACGAATAAATAAACAAAATATAACATTGTCTTTATCCTGAGCTCCTTTGGGACTCACTAGCCTGGGAGTACAAGTGAAGTTATGTTAAACTGTAAACTAAAATTTCAAATCCTGACATTGGGGTTACAGAAGAAACAAGCTGATAACAGCTATAGCTGGCTGACGGTACAAAGGAGTTCACTATATTATGTTCTCTACTTTTGTATATATTTTAAATGTTTCACAATAAAAGTTTTTAGTATTTTTCACCAGTTCATGGCCCCACTTGCATAATATGGAAGCTATATCTCCTGACAAATTCTACCCCACTAAGGACTTCTGATCTTCTAAATAATCCTGTCATCTTCTCTGAGACACCTTCCTGATGTCCACAGTTGTAAAGGCCACTTGAAGGTTATAACTGGCACAGTGTCAATGAGAATGATGTCACCCAAGCCATAGGTGCCATTTATTTCCCAATTCTGAATATGCAAGATGCCAAAGTGATGCTGGTTTCCCTGCAGTGCCCACTGTATAGGCAACATGCTACATCTGAGCAGCAGCGGAGAAGATGCCCTGTTCCCAACCTAACCCACAACATGCTCTGTCACCGAGCTTCCTACAGAGCAGGGCTGCTCATATCCCTGCGCCTCTCAGAGGTGCTCATGGAAACGGATCCTTCACCTTCCGCCTTCAGCTCCTCTCACTACAGGGCTCAAATATGAATCCCGGAAGCTGGAAAACCAGGCTGTTCTTCCACCCTTGTCTCCCAGAAGCCCCTCTACCACCCAGTTACTCAAATAAAAATCTCCTCCTGAAAACCATTCATTTTGCTCCTGAATTTGCCACCTACTTATTCATGACACAAGTGCTCAGGCATCTCAGACATATCTGAATTATAATTTAGGATCACAAGATGATGCCCTAACTCTAGCGGAAAGAACACAGATAGTGTAGTCAGGCACTCTGTCCAGCTGTGAGCAAGTTAGTCTCTCAACCTCATTACACATATAAAATAAGGATAATCTACTTACCTATGGGCTTTTAGTTGATTGAATAATTAATATAAGTGAATATAGTAGGTGCTCAATAAATGTTCCTTCTTTCTCTCCCTCAGTCTCCCTTACCCCTTTCCTGATATATAACTGGTCAACTTCTTTTCCTAATAAACTCCACAAATAGGATACTCAGAAGGTTAGCTTTTCAATCATGAGGAGTTAGGCCATAATTACAGTTCCCTCAATACTAATACAACTCTCTGACTAAACTCATATTGGTCACCTTCACTCCATGCACCCAAAGGACTGCCTCTTCCCTTTGCAGGATCAATCCTTTTGTCCAACAACCCGATTAACTGCAACCATCATTCAGCACTACAAGAAGTGCATATCCAGGTTCCCTCCTAAGTGAGAGTGCAGACCCTCAGGTTTACCCAATTTATTGTCCAATTTACTTCCTCCATGATAATTACCCACAAACCAGTCTTATTAGTTTAAATAAATGTTTATGTTTATCTTTCCTCCTCCACAGCCATACTGATCTTGTCTTACAAACATATACACTATTTCCCATCCTCAAAAAAGGAATCCAAAGCCCATAATCCTCTATCTTTCCATGGCCACCACCTGTATTCACTTGCCAGATTTTTCTCTCTTCCAAAAAACAGAACTAGGTCTATAGGCAGATGCTGCTTATACAGAACTTTTATGCTCTTTCTTTTCCTTCCACTTCTTGTCCAAGTTTGCAGAGACCTAAAGACATTTCCTTAGACTGGAGCGTGAGTCTGATAATCACCTAATCAACCATGGATAATGAGGGAAATTCAGCTGCAATTTCTACCATCCCACTGATAAGCAAGCTGATTGGCTAAGCTGGTGTTTCTTTGCTCCCTCACCTCTCTACATGGGACCCATCTAGTACCGCACGCTACAGCAAAGGAGGCCAACATTTCAAGGACAGAAGAGGACTACAGCTCAGTTAAGGGTATACAGAGAGCTGTGCTCTCTGATACAGAAGCCAGTAGCCATATGTGGCTATTTAAATCTAATTAATTAAAATTAAATTAAATTAAAATTTGAGTACCTCAATCAAACTAGCTTCATTTGAAGTGCTCAAGAGCCACACTTGGCTAGTGACTGGACGGTACAGATTTAGGACACTTCCAAATTCTATTGGACGGCTCTGGTCTAGAGTTTAGAATTTAACTAAATTGGAATTTAACCTAGAATACTAGGCATATCTATCTCCAAGATACACGCCTGGCAATGAGGACAGGGAGCCAGGCCATTAGTTGTGGCTCCTATGGTTTGGGGCAGGTGTTCAAGGACAGAAAGGAAATGAGTAATTCTGGAACCTGGAAAAGTACTGTGGATTCCCAGAGAGAAAAAGAAAGCAGAATCATAGGATCTGGTATTACACTGGCATTGAACAGAGACCAGAGCCCAAGGATAAAGAATAAACATGAAATAAAACACCCCATTTGGAAGACAGAGCTCAAAAGTGTCTGGGGTACACACAAAGATGGGAGAAAGGCTTTCCTCCCTTCAATCCAAACAGGTATTGTCTGTAAGACTCTAGCTGAGACAGCAGAAAAGAAAAAACAGAAGCTCTGATGGCAGGGACACTGCCCCTCCCACAACAGGTCAGGTTATTGTGCTGAAGAAACCTGTAACATCAAAAGTCTAACAAAGTAAAAATGATATGAGAACATCATTACCTGCAATAATTTCTAGGGAGACATTTATATTTTTGAAGAAACACATCTTTCCATTTCCTATATTTAAGAGGGAAAAAGAAGTAATCTGGGATAACATAACCTGAATAACAAAATATTGTTGAAAAGGAGAAATCAAGGAAGTAGAAGCAGCTGCTGACCCACATATAACTTCTAACCAAAATCAAAACTCAGTTGAGGCATGTAGCACACTGAGTGCAGTCACAAGCCCCACATGAAGATTTCATGAAGACATGGACTTAACATAGGATTCTCATCTGGGAGAAATATGGCAGAGCTATACATACATGTAAGTAATAAATCTAACTAGGATTACTAAACTCTAACTAAAAATAGTAAACAATGATCATTATTTAATGCAGCACTCATTAAACAATAAATTTCTAAAGGAGGGATTTTTTAAAACGTAATTATCCTATTGAATACTCTTTTGGAAAAATGCCTAATGTGACTATGTGTTTTAGGGAATTACCGTAGACAAGTTCTGTACCAAATGCAAATTGCAGTGAGCTGAGTTTTACATCTATAAGCTAGAATATACTCTTTCATCTTGAGGCTCAGATTGTGACAGTAGTTCTACTGAGAAACATCACAGTCAGCAAGGCTGTAATGAACAGTTTAACCACAGGCTGTCCATCTCCTCTAGTTATAGCAACAGGTTGGTGATTTCTGAGGGCCTCAGAGATCACCTACGTATTCTATTAGTACATTTGATTTATATATGAATTTTTAACTGTATCTATGCTTCTTAAATTCTACATGTACTCTATTCTCCATTATGCACTTCATTTTCCTCTACAATTCACTGAAAATAATCTTTCCATTGTATATCTAATTTGAATAAAACTTTTTTCCCTACCTCTTTCACAAAGCAAAAAAGAATGTTCGTAGCCATTTTATCTACTGTGTATTTCTTTGGTCCTGTGGTTACACTGACACCTGGTGGCACTAGAAAAGAAACTAGACTGCAATGACAAGTGATTTTTTTTTCTAGTGTTTTGAATTTATTCTATGTCACCTCAGATTTTATGTTTTTCTAAGACTACCTATACCCAGGACAGGAGAACTATTAAAGTACTATACTAACTCCACTGACAGCATATGTTAGTTTCAACTTTTTACTCCGACAAAGTGACTGGCAAGGATGGAGAATTATTTCAAGAATGTCACTGGGTAAGTAGGACTACCCACAGTTATTTATTTCATAATTAAATTTTATAATCAGAATGGTTATAAAGTAAGGCTTTCCCATCAAAGACATATATCATAATTTCAAACCACTCTCCCTATATATACAGATATATTTCTATAATGTGTCTTGGCCATGAATCCTTAGTCTGAAATGTAGTATTTGATTGCTACTTAGAAAAATTTTTTCTAAAACTGTAATGAAAAGTTACACTTCTTTCTTACAAAGGACCTCGTGTCTGCTCAACGACTAACAATCTTAAAGATGTATACTGATGGTAAAAACCATGACCAAATGGACAAAATTCATTATGTTAGGAATATAACAGAAAGATTGTGGTCAGTACCCCAATCTAATTCTACATGTTGCCAATGACATGTCTCTGTTTCTGACAGAAAGAAGTCAAATGGGCAATAAGCCATCAGAGATCATATCCAGAAAAACACATCTTTCAATCACATGAAAGTCTTAGAAGACAAAAACCTTATCATTTTTCCATATGTCTCCCCACCAACAGAGTCAAGAGAAACGTTTGATTTAGATAGCTGAGCTAGAAAAGTGAATTCTACCACTTTCTGTAATTATCCAATTCACGTTTTTGAAGTACTCATATAGCAGTAGTTTCCTTATAGGAGCCACCTCTGTATGATCTCCACAGTATGGCTTAGAGAAACAGATCATTACACTGCGGAGTCCCTATCAAAGAAAAAGTATGTGGCAAAACATCCCTCATCCCAAGGACCACTCCAGTGTTTAGGACCCTGCACTCTCACTGCCAAGGGCCTGGGTTCAATCCATAGTTGAGGAACTAAGATACCACAAGCTGCAGCGTGGCACGGCCAAAAAGTAAATTAATTCATTAATTTAATTTAATTAATTATTCAATTATGAACATGCAAGAACTCAAGGAACATTATTCCCATGGGTCCTTTCAGAGGACTCTGTTAAAGGAAGAATTTAGTTAACCAAACAAGACTGGAAAAACCATGGCAAAATAACTGATGATAAACTTCTAAGCTACTGAACCACATAACTATAAGAATAAAATAAAATGAAGGTATTAAGATGCCAGAATAGGATACAAAATGTTATTTCCACTGACAACGTTAATACAATATAACTAACAAAATTTGGCAAAGGACAGAAAAAAGAAAAAGAGTTACACAGGAGAATACAGGGATATTGATTTCTTCATTTTTAAAAGCCAGAAGTTTAATTCTATCAATCAAACGTGACTAATAAAATGACAGATAGCGTAAATACATTTAATTATACGAAGGTAACACAAGAAAGATAATAAATATACTAGCTTCAAACTGCTTATCTTAAGGAATGAAAAGATACAGTCTTAAAGCACTGAAGAGTATGATATAAAATAATAAAAAGTTACATCAAGAAAGTAAATAGAACATGAAATTAACATTTTTAAAATGTAACTTTTTAGTGAACAGCCATACTTCAGACCTGAGAAAACTCAAACTCCTATTTTCAAGAACATGTCCTCAAATAAAAATGCTTAAGTTATAATCCTTAAGGAAGATGATTAATCTTTCCATTGAAAGATCTAAAAATAACTCCAAAGATTAAGTTTAATTAATATAATACATATTAAATATACGAATGCTACACCTCAAAGTTCATAGCACCTCAAAAAATAACTCTATGAATGATCACTAATCCATGAAAATACTAGTGAAAAGTGAAATACAAGTTGGTTTGTTCAACTCTGGAATATATCAACTGAGTCAGAGTTAAAGGATAGGCCACACGAGCTAAAGTATGACATATTTTACAATTCAATATTGAAATAGGCGGCCTCACATAACACTGCTTATAAAAAACTTTGTTCCTAATAAACATTACAGCTATGTTTAACGTTGAAGTTTACACAGACTAAGCAGAGACTCAGAAGAACAAAAAATGAAAAATAATCCATCAAAAGCCAAAACAGCATGCTGTGCAGTTCTCATAGAAATTGTTCTGTGAGGTCGCACTGGGTTGGATTTGAGCCTCCAATTTATCAGTGCTGTTTTAAATACAGCAAAATAAAAAGAAAATCTATTTCCTATATAATCAGCTATATTTTCACTTAAATCTACTATATTTATAAATAATGGTATTCATATTTCCAAAGCAGTTTTTACAAATCTATCCTTAGAATATTTACTGTGTATGCATTTATAAGGCAAGGGAAGGGGAGTGGAGAGAGAAGACAAGAGTAAAGAAAGGAAATAAGAGGTAGACTCCTTGTTAAACATAAACTTTAAATTGCATGTTAGCAAATGATGTTCTATAAGAACAATTTTCACGTGGAAAGATACGGAGGAGAAGTTTCCTGAATTTGTGGGATTTTCTCATTTTAATTCTTACTGTCATTGAACTGAAAAGCTTCCTTCTAAACTCCATTTTATGAAAATCTTGGTGAGTTCTGTGTAGGAAAGATATTCCCATTATAAACAGTGGAGTAGTAAAATTTCTTACTGTCTGCATTTAGCCTTTAGTTCAATCATAATGACACACCACTGATGTTGATGACTTTTGCAGTCACCTGAAAGTTTCCATAGTTCTGTATTCATTTTCTATCCCTTCATCCCCCAGTTTAGGTGTTAACTGGGCCACAGGATAGGTACTACAACATGCAAGGGAATATAGCTTCCCTAGTGGGGAGGGGTAACATACTCCAAAGTTTCAGCAATGAACAGTTTGGAAAGATAAAGCTACAGATGGGGAAGGAAGCTATACTAGACAGGCAGTCCCCCTTTCTCACTTTAAGTCCAGGTGGTCCAACCACTCTTCCTTACCTAGAGATTATCATCTATAGCTTGGTGCAAACCTTGAAGTGTTCTGGATTTTGTTTTAATAAAAAAACCTCTTCCATTATAGATGGAAACACAGATCACTATGGTTATTTAAAAGAGGGAGAAATATACAGGTAAGTAAAGCACATTGCTAAAGTTTGTCATATTATTTATGGGTCAGAGCAGACACTAGAGCCCACAACACCTAACTAAACAAAACACCTAACTGAAGAGTCACATATCCATTCTTTGTCACTATGTTTTTGAAAAAGCTCAGCCTGCACTTTTCCTTTTCTCTTCCTTTTTAAAAAGTACTCTACTTCCGGGCTTCACTGGTGGTACAGTGGTTGAGAATCTGCCTGCCAATGCAGGGGACACGGGTTCGAGCCCTGGTCTGGGAAGATCCCACATGCCGCAGAGCAACTAGGCCCGTGAGCCACAACTACCGAGCCTGCGCGTCTGGAGCTTGTGCTCCGCAACAAGAGAGGCCACGACAGTGAGAGGCCCGCCCACCGCAACTAGAGAAAGCCCTCGCACAGAAACTAAGACCAAACACAGCCAAAAATAAATAAATAAATAAATAAATAAATAAACAAAAAAACCCTCTACTTCCAAACAAGGACCTAATACAATTGATACAGTACTTGAGCATGCTGAGTACTCTATGTACTATATATCCTTGGGCTTAAACTCTCTGCTTGAGTCAAAATATTTTTTGTATTAGCCAATACAAAACATAATTAGGATGGTAGTTTGCTGCCAAAGAAACTAAATAAATCCTATTACTAAAAATAAGTGATTTAAACTTTTTCACTGGTGTGAATTATCCTGGCAACTCTTCCTTCATTAACATAAAAAACAGCAAGTATATCCTGAAATATAAATCACTAAAAACTCTGCATCTCTAATTTTCTCCAAATAGTTATATAATAAGTAAGCACGATGCTGAATTTAGTAAATGGGACTATTATATTTTGAAACTGTAAACTAAGTGATCAAGCTAGCATTTCTCAAATAGTCCCATGGAATATTAATGTTTTTTGAGATAGTCCCCCTAAGTGTTCCACAAATAAAAATAATATTAAGGTCAAATACATTTCAAAATGCTGGATTAAAGTTAACATAAGTGATATTTAAAAAAAATAAGTGATATTTTATAAGAAGCTATTTCAGAGACCTTCATTCTTTCATTCAACAAATAATTTACTGCATGCCTACCATATACCAGACACTGATCTGAGTTTGGGAGTTACAACAGTGAACAAGATAAATAAAATCCCTGCTCTCATGGAACATTCTTTCTAGTGAGAGGAGTCAATAAACAAAGTAGCAAATAAATAAAATAATTGCAGCCAGTGATAAGAACTATGAAAATACTAAAACAGGATAACATAGAGTACAGAGGATACTGCAGACTAGGTGGACACATAAAGCTACATGGCTACTAATTTTTGTTTTTCTACACTGGGGAATACAGAACATAGCATTTCCCAAACATATGTTGATCAGGAATACTTCTGTCAATGAACATCTATTAATAGCTCACTGAATCAATTCAGGAAATGCTATTCTAACCAATACACAGACAGTAGAAAGATCAAAACTTAAATACAGAACTTCTGATCCTAAATACAGTGTTTTCACACTTCCTCATCTGTGATAGTAGAAATAATAATAGTACATATGTCATAGAATCATGGTGAAAATTAAACAAGGTAATTCATGTAAAACATCTGACACAGGGTTTGGTACACATTCTCTGCTTAATAAATTTTGCTGTTACTATTAATACAGTACTCTGCACATGATATCTTCCTCTGTCATCCCAGGGTGACTTATTTTTCCCTCTTTTAATACATTGAACACGTTATTTCTAACTCTTTTACAGGACTTAATTCCTTTTGTTCACGCCTCTATGTTAGATTCCTTGAAGATAACAACTAGAATAGAGATTGCACTTAGCACGGCTTCAGTGAAAGCTTAAGCTTACTATGTAGTTGTACAGAATATCTGAAGTGGGTTAAATGTGGATGTGGTACAAAAAAAAGAAACTTTACATAAAAAGTAATCTCCCCTCTAGGAAACTCAAACCATATTACAGCAAGGCTTCCATGAAACATCTTCATAATAGTATATATCACATATTTAAAACACTTTTATAAATTAACATCACCAGTAATGGATCATTTTCTTCCTGATAAGATGCACTAAGATACCATTTCACTTCTGTGGTATTCCTGGAGAAATGTATAACCTGTACTTTATCAAGAAAAAACATCGAACAAACCCAAATTGAAAGACATTCTACAAAATAAATGGCCTGAACTCTTCAAAAATGCTAAAATCATAACAGATAAAGACTGAAAAACTGTTCCAAATTACGGGAGGCTAAAGAGACATAACATCTAAATATAATAAATAATCCTGGACTGATCCTGAACCAATTAAAAAAATTTTTTTTTATTTGCTAAAAAGGACATTAGTGGAGCAACTAGCAAACCTGAATAAAATCTGTAGATTAAACAACAGTACTGTATCAGTGTTAACTTCCTGATTTTGATTATTTTATGGCAGTTACATAAAAGAATTTCATTGCTTCTAGGAAGTTCACACAGAAGTATTTATGGGTAAAGAAGCTTTATGTCTACAATTTAATCTCAAAGGGTTCCAAAAAAATAATACATGGATAAATATATAGGGAGAAAAAATGATATAGTGAACAGGGCAAAAGAACAGACTTTGGGTGAAAGGTACACAAGAATCCTTTGTACTGTTATTTCCATAAGTCTGAAATTATTTCAAAACAAAACACTTGTCTAAGAACAGAAAAAAAAGGAAAGATGGCAAATAATCATATGAAAAGATGGTCAACATCATTAGCAATCAGGAAAAACACAAATTAAAATCACAATGAGATACCACTAAATCCCTATTAAAATGACTAAAATGTAAAAAAAGAAAAAAAGAAAAATTTGTCAATACCAAGTGATACGGTGAGGATGTGCGACAACTGAAACTCTCAAACATTACTGGAGGGGATGCAAAATGGGAGAGTCACTATATAAGAAACTTACAAATTGTTTTCCAAAATTAAACATACACTTACCACACTAACCAACAATCCTAAATATTAATTCAAGAGAAATGAAAACTTATATTCAAACAAAACCTGTGTGCAAAAGTTTGTGGCAATTTATTCATAATCACCAAACACTGAAAACTCAGATGTCTATCAACTGGTAAATAGATAAATTGTGGTGCATTCATACAATGGAATACTACTTAGAAAGAAAGGAATGAATTACTGATACATGCAACAACATGTATGAATCTCAATAGCATTATGCTAAGTGAAAGAAGTCAGTCTCAAAGGTTACATGTTGTATTGTTTCATATATATTTATGACATTCTGTAAAAAAAACAAACTACAGGGGAGTTCCCTGGTGGCCCAGGATTCTGGGCTTCCACTGCTGTGGCCCAGGTTCAATCCCTGGTCAAGGAACTGAGATCCCACAAGCTGCAAGGCACAGCCAAAAAAGAAAAAAGCAAACTACAGGCATGAAAACAGAAAACAGATCAGTGGTTATCAGGGGTGAGGTAGGGGGAAAAGGTTGATTAAAAATAGGCAGCATGATGGAATTTTGCAAGGTGATGGAACTGTTCTGTGTCTTGACTGTCATTGTCATTACACATTTTTATGCATACATCAAAACTCGTAAAACTGTACACTAAAAAGAATGAATTCTACTGCACATAACTTTAAGAATATATATTCTTAAGTTTACAAGGAAAAAATTATTTTCATAGATATTTTATTCTCAGCCCAATAAAGACTAGGTAGGTACTATTATTCTCATTTTATAAGTGAGGAAACTGAAGCATACAGTAAATAAATGAACATATGAATTACATGTGGCAGGACCAAAACTATAATCCAAATACACTGATTCTGTACAAATGTTTTATTCTCTTAACTTTCTCATGTTCCACTAAACTTTATGGGCCACAATGTCCCCAAAGACAAACAGGATGAAAGGGAGGGAGGAAGCTAAAAAGACAGGTATTAGAAGTATGCCCTTCAGAATTTGGCCTTTGTTTTTTTTTTTTAATATTTACTTATTTGTTTGTTTGTTTATTATTTATTTTGGCTGCGCCGGGTCTTACTTGCAGAACACGGACTCTTAGTTGCGGCATGTGGACTTCTTAGTTGCAGCACGTGAACTCTTAGTTACTGCATGCGGATTTCTTACCTGCAGTATGCAGGATCTAGTTCCCCAACCAGGAATCGAACCCAGGCCCCCTGCATTGGGAACACAGAGTCTTACCCACTGGACCACCAGGGAAGTCCCTGGCCTTTGTTCTTAATGAATTAAAAAACGACCATAGGGCTTCCCTGGTGGCGCAGTGGTTGAGAGTCCACCTGCTGATGCAGGGGACACGGGTTCGTGCCCCGGTCCGGGAAGATCCAACATGCCACGGAGCGGCTAGGCCCGTGAGCCATGGCCACAGAGCCTGCGCGTCCGGAGCCTGTGCTCCGCGACGGGAGAGGCCACAACAGTGAGAGGCCCAAGTACCGCAAAAAAAAAAACCAAAAAAAGAAAACCAGACCATAACTGAAGAAGTCTGAATAGTGATCCATATAGGCAACAAATTAACTAGCGTTAAAGGTTTAGCTCATGATTTCTTCCATAAAACATTCTTAATTTCTTAATGCTGAGAAAAAGCAAAAGCAAACATAAAACATTCACAGGTAACCCTGTAACTAATGCTACAATTTAAACTCTACCTGGTCTTCAGAACAACATTGAGAACAATGATAATGACTACAATTCAGAACAGGTTTTACAACTTTAAGTAAATATTTAAAAGATATTCTCAAATGCTATCACCCAAGGGTAGAAAACAAAAAAGAACCTTTAAAAATACCTTTTGGTTTCAAAATCAAAGAAGTGACAGTATAATATTTGCCAGAGAACATACTATAAATACAACAGCTTTAGGGAAAATTAAGCTTAGTTTCTTTAGCAAAAAATAAAAAATTGTATCTGTACCACAAATAATATACTTCACCTAAAAACAGTGGTGTGGTTTCCTCTAAAGTAGTGGCATTAGGATCTGCCCCAGCTTCTAAAAGAATCTGTATGATCTTCCAATGTCCTTGACTTGCAGCAAGATGTAACGCACAGAAACCCTCAAAAGTCTTTGTCTTAATGTAGTTTTTAGATGAATCTATGAAAGAATAAAAAACTATCAATTAGAAGGTATCACTTCTATTTCTTGGATTAAAAAGCAAAGATTCCAAGAAGAATTTAACAAACTATTAAAAGATAATTATAAATGGGAGGTCTCATAGTTTAAAACTCTCTAGAAAATCAAGAAAAAGTTCTACAAGGGTCACAGTATAAACAGCTTCCCAGTAGTCTTAATACAAATTCTGCCCACACACTCATTTTCTCTTCTCTAATTTTTGGTAAGTGGGGGAAGGAGAGCAGCAGGAATTGAAAAGTAATAACACAAAAGCAAGATCCAAAATTTACTGAAATATTAATAAATTTGATTCTTTTATTTCTAAATTTCCATGAGGAAAATGGTCTCACCTGTAGCATTACTTCCTTGTACTCAACTAATAAGATGAAGGTATTTCAAATACTCCTTTTCTAACCTAAAACTACATTCTAATCATTAATGAAGCCTACATTTCTAAAATAATAAAATGCACTCCAAAGAAACTGAACAATGGCATACGATTTATAAGGAACTTATGAGTTGACTTAAGTTTTCTGGGTTTGTTATGAAAATCTCAAAGTTTTGGTAACATTCAAATTATGTAAACAATGTCCACATTAAATTTTTTGTAAGTCCACAGCAAAAGATAATATTAAGTGACTTTCTTACCTTTGCTTCCAAAACAATAAAATTCTAAACCCACAATAGAACGGTGGGTTGAATGGGGGAGGCATTTCTGAGACCATTGATAAACAAAAACAAAAAATAAACAAGTAAAAAAAGCTTTAAATAATATTTTCTTGAAATACCAGAATTAAAACTAACGCTCCTGACTACAATAATCATCTGTTTTAAGTAATTCCTGCAATCATAACTGCTGAAACTGTCAGTCTAAGCCATAATAATATTCAACTAACAGCTTGTAAGCATAAATAAACAGCCTCCAACTTTACCAGATACACAACTAAATTGCAAGATAGGGTAGTTATGTTTTAAAAGTTCCTATCACGAAAACAGTGTTCCCAGATTAGTCAGAAGCTGACATATATTCAGATATCCACAAAACTATAAGGTTAAGACATGAAAAACTAGGAACACACAGATATATATAGATACAGATATGTAAATAGCTCCCAAATAGAAAATTTCAACATTATAAAGAAGCTGATTCTTCCCAAAATAATAATAAATTTATTATAATTCTAATCAAAATGTCAACAGAGCTGGGTATTAGTTCATTGATTGGTTTTATACTTGTAAAGTGACTCAAGTTGATGGGGTTACGGAGGGCAGGTAAGTATAACAAAGAATTTAGAAAAATAAAAGAAGGAATATATTGGGGGGAAGCTAGACTTACTATTAAACCATGTGTTAAAGTTAGAATAAGTAAAATAACATGGTCCATCTGAACACAACACTTGATCACTACACTACACTGCCTTATTTATCTAAGGATTTCCAATATCTGTTATCATGCCCAGTATAACAGTGTAATATTTTCTTAACATGAACTAATAAAAAGTACTATGAATTATTAGATCATATATTGGCCACATAAAAGTACTTGTTCACAGTATGTTATAATTAATTGCAAGAGTTTAAGTGACCTTTCGTCAGCAAATGGTTTAATATAGAATGGCATGATTAACTGTCACTGAAGATCATTATTGTTCTTCAAGATTTAATAAACTTCATGAAATCTCAGTACCTATTACACTAAACTGCCAATACAGAAGAACAGCAAATTTGTTATTTGTGCTAATACTTTATACAGAAAGCTAAAGTGAAATATATATACATATATATATATGCATATTAAATTTCTAAGTAATCCATACTTCAGTGTTCTTCTCCAACTTGAATGAAAAGGCCATGTATGATTTCTAGGCTAGATTCTGGATCTAAAATGAAGACAGTAAAGCAAAGCCTTTCTAACCTTTTAAGACTCTTCCATCCTTTTTGTCTAGGCCTGAGCACCTTCATACTTTAGTACACTAATAAAAAGTATGTTTCAGGAATCTCTGGCAGTTAACTAATATTAGATGAATTTAAGGAGGCAGAAATTATATAATAAAAGACAATTTTATGTATACCAGCTGAGCTACAAGGGACAAGAGAATTATGAATCATATAAAACACAGGTATAGCAAGTATAAAGAATGACAGAAATGTCAAACTTGCTTTTGAAACTTTTAAGATTAACCCATAATAACAAGTTAACTGGTTACAGATATGAAGATGCTACTGTCATCATTAAGCGGAAGAGACCTCACTTCACTCTTCAAGACTAGAAATGTTTGTACGTCACCAGCACTTTAAAATACCTCCCTACGTGAAGCTGTATGTTAGCTAGACATTTTACAAAGTAGTCAGCTACCATTCCCCACTGGTAAATATTTATGAACTTGAACTAACCAGAAAAGTTTAAATTATAATCTTTTTTAGAAGGCAGTGGATCTGAGTTAAGTATGGACTTTAATTTACAAAAGAAGGGATGAGCCAGGGGAATATAGAAAACATTTTTGAAAGTGACCAATAGGCTATATAGCCCTTTTGCTTCATTTTAGTTTGATTTTTCTAGTGAATCAAGTAACCAAATCTGACAGAATTTTGGACATTAGTTCCAACTACACAGAACAACCAAACTCATGGAAAACTGAGACCAAAAATGTCACCACCTCCTAGAATAAGTCATATAGCTGCTTCCTACCCTCTGCAAACCCTATTTCCTAGCTCCCTACCCCTACCCTAATCTTTGTGTATGTACTGCACATAAATTAGATTTATCCAAAATTTATTTCATAATAGTGAACTCTAATACAAATTGTGAGAAATTTTTATTTGACCATTTATATCAACTATTCACACAGTTAACTATGAGTGACTTACCCTCCAAAAACATCAAGCCTAAAAAAGAATAGTCATTAACAATGAAGGTGATACTTTTAACTTCTAAAAGAAAACACAGATGACTTAAATAGCCAGTTCAAACACATTAAGTCAAAAGCCTGCCTAATTTTATTCAGCAGCTAAAAGGAAAAAAAATTATAACATAAAACTGATGTGGGAAGAGATAACAGTATATCTGGAATGAACTTTTTGACTAGAAACAAATATTCAAATTCATGCCTTTGGGGACTTCCCTGGTGGCGCAGTGGTTAAGAATCTGCCTGCCAATGCAGGGGACACGGGTTCGAGCCCTGGTCCGGGAAGATCCCACATGCCGGGGAGCAACTAAGCCCATGTGCCACAGCTACTGAAGCCCGTGCGCCTAGAGACCGTGCTCCGCAACAACAGAAGCCACTGCAATGAGAAGCCCACGTGCTGCAACGAAGACCCAACACAGCCAAAAATAAATAAATAAAATAAATATATAACAACAACAAAAAATCCATGCCTTTGTCACTAGAGATAGTTTGGGAATTCAAGCTATAGAATTAACTTCAAACAAATTCTGAAAACATGTATTTTTACATTTGAGGCATAAACTCTATTTTTCCAATGTCTTTAAACATTCAACTATAATAGACTCTAGAACACGTGATTTAAAAAGCATTCATGATAAACTTCCTGTATTATGATTTGGAGAATTTAGCCTTGTCATCTCTCATCCCTTAAAACAAAACAAACAAAAAGCCACACCAAAAACATTTTGAGGATTACTTTCTTTCCCATCCATGAAGTAACGAGTTAGTAATTTTGATGAGCTATGGTCCCAAAAGTCTACCTTCTAAGTGACTGGTGATGGTAAGTACACAGGGGAGAAAAATATGAATGTCCATGATTAATGAAATGTAAATGGTACACTGAGTGTCATAACATGGAGTGTTATATTCAAACTCAGTTTAAATTAACTGAATGTTAAAAATGTTTACTTTGATTAAACGCTGGAAACATACTACAGTGGAAAAGCATGGGCTTTAGAGTCAGAGAGAAATGGGTTCAAATCAAATATCCTGGTTTATTACATAACTTTTGACAAGTCAATTTCTCTGAGCCTTGGTCTTTTCAATAAAATGGGGGTAACATGTTCTCAATAGCAGTTTTGCATATTTAGATAAATAATGTAAATCAAGCATCTAGTACAATGACTGCTACAAAGCAGTGCTCAATCACCATTAATTCTCTTCCCACACCCCGCTTCCTGAGGGTCACACTGTCTCATTTAGTCTCATTTACTGAGCCCCTCACTCAGTTGTGTGCTGGCTGTGTAACTGGCTCTGAGGGAGTGAAAAAAGAAAAAAGAAAAGTTTATAGAATTGGTTTGTAACACTGGCTGATTTCTATGGTGTAACTACTCCCACATGGCTGATCTCAACCTACCAGCTTTGAAGTCTACCCAATACAGAGCTGGAAAGAGATGTACATGATTACTCTCTGTCCCATTACTCTGTTTTATTTTTTCCACAACACTTTTACCTTTTGAAATTACCTTGTTTAACTGTTTAGGTATTTATTCTGTTCCCACCCCTACCCCCAAAGGGAATAAAAACACTATGGCAGGGACCTTGTCTGTCCTGTTCTCTTCTGTGTCCTCAGCAAGTACAAAATCAAACTAATTGGTAAAAGTCCCCAAATTCAGGAAACTGAAAAGTATTAAAAAAAAAAAAAAGACTAATTCAAGGAAAACACTCATACCCTCAATTTCGGCAGCACTGTTCTTTTTCTTTGGAGAAGGAATAAAAAATAAACATGACCAGTAAGTACCAAATGCTTAAATTAAAACAGCAGATTACTTCTGCCACATCACCTAGCTTAGCAATAAAAATCGGCCAGGCATAAGCACTTCCATATAAAGGGCAACATTTCTAAATGTCCAGCTGGAACACCATACTTATATAATTCAAGGTAGGCAATCTTACCATTCTTAATAACACAGAAGCAGTTACTGTATGGTTATACAAAGGTAAACAAATACTACTGTTAATAAGTCATGTATTACCATTTTTTTTCTTTTATTAATCCAGCTTGCAAGCCCAGCCTCCCACACCCCGAATTTACTTTACCTGCACGAATTAACATCCGCAAACATTCTATAGAGTTGTGATAAGCTGCTTCATGAATTGGCATCCATCCCCTGTTATCAGCAACATCAACACTACATCCGTTTTTGAGTAGTTTTCTTAAGACTTTAACATTGCCTTCCCTGGCAGCAAGTCCAACCGTGGAGCATGTGTCAGAGTAAGCCTCTGTAAAATCCATTCTTTTGACCAGTCTACAAAACAAGGCAGAAAGAAAACACTATCGTCAATAAAACAACACTGCACTCCTAGATATTAGCAGATCACTGTGGATCTGTCTAGCATCTCTCACATAACTGCTGGGGAACAGCCTGAGGTGGAGATAGCAACCTGTCAGGCCATAGCCTCTGCCAGTCTAAACCAGGAAGTCTCTCTGTTTGGGGGACTGGGCCTCCTTAGAATCCTCTTATTAAAGATATCAAGGGAGTTTTAAGCGTTCTATCACTCCTTGTCTGAGCAGCTCCTTCCTGCAGGCTTCTGCTCCCATTCATACTCCAACAAAATGCACTCACTGGAACACTGTTGATGAGAGAGTGAAATTCCTTCAGTTAATCCCAAATGTATATAGTCTACTGTGCAGAGATGGCCATTTAACGACCAGCAACACTCAGCCTCAAGAACTAATTTTATAGCCCTCTACAGGGAAAAGCTAAACCCAAAAAAGCCAGAAAGGAGTGAAGGACATTTTTTTAAAAGAACAAAAATAAGTAGTAATTCTAGTTTTTATGTCCCTGGTGGTTCTTTCCAGAAGGAGCAAAACACTTGGGTTTTCTTTCCTTGATGAAACAGTCCCACTGACTGAATATAATAAAATGAACAAAGACCATCATAGATGGGTCCAGCTTTCCTACACTAGCCCAGAAAGTTTTTCACAGCATTATTAGCCTCTTCCTCACAATCTCCCTTCAAAGTTCAAGTTCCCCTGGAGTCAGTGTCCAGTATAGCTCAGCATATGACTCTTACAAAGACAATTTCTTGTTAGTCACACTATGAGGCAGGTTGGGATAAGACCCAGGATTCTCAGGGCAACAGTTATCTCTCAAAAGGTAGTCCCTCTCAGTAACATTTCAGTTCCATTCTTCCTTTTAGTTTTTCTAAATATCTTACGAGGTAGGTCAGGAAATACCAACAACATGTCTAGTCCAATACAGGTAAAAAACTTTCTAGAGTGATATTCTAAATAATTTAATCAGAACGGGAGGTTTGAGGGAAGAGGTTAAAAGTCAGCACACAGCAGTTCCTGTAGTAAGTTTAAACTTATCTATGGTCATGTTTAAATATAAAGCTGTATCTGCAGAACCTGATTCTACAGAGAGCTAATATTAGCTATGAATTAATTTGATTAAATCAACCAGTCCATTACTAAGGAAGCGAAGATATTTATTACAGAACATTTAATTATTCAGTTAATAATTATTTACTGAGTACCAATTAAATGATCAGCAATGTGGAGGATATAAAGATGACACAGAAGTTGCAAGGAGGGGGAATGAAAAAGACACTGAAGGAGACCTTCAACATGGTGGAGGAGTAAGACGCAGAGATCACCTTCCTCCATACAGATACATCAGAAATACATCTACACGTGGAACAACTCCTACAGAACACCTATTGAACGGTGGCAGAAGACCTCAGACTTCCCAAAAGGCAAGAAACTCCCCACGTACCTGGGCAGGGCAAAAGAAAAAAGAAACAACAGAGACAAAAGAAAAAACAGAGGCAAAAGAATAGGGACAGGACCTGCACCTCTGGGAGGGACCTGTGAAGGAGGAGAAGTTTCCACACGCTAGGAAGCCCCTTCACTGGCGGAGATGGGGGGTGGCAGAGGGGAAGCTTCAGAGCCACGGAGGAGAGCACAGCAACAGGGCTGCAGAGGGCAAAGCGAAGAGATTCCCACACAGGGGATCCGTGCCGAACAGCACTCACCAGCCTGAGAGGCTTGTCTGCTCACCCGCCGGGGTGGGTGGTGGCTGAGAGCTGAGGCTCGGGCTTTGGAGGTCAGATCCCAGGGAGAGAACTGGAGTTGGCTGCGGGAACACAGCCTTAAGGGGGCTAGTGAGCCACAGCTAGCCGGGAGGGAGTCTGGGAAAAAGTCTGGAACTGCCGAAGAGGCAAGAGACCATTGTTGCGTGGTGCGCGAGGAGACGGGATTCAGAGCACCGCCTAAACAAGCTCCAGAGTTGGGCGCGAGGCGCGGCTACCAGCGCAGACACCAGAGACGGGCATGAGATGCTAAGGCTGCCACTGCAGCCACCAAGAAGCCTGTGTGCAAGCACAGGTCGCTATCCACACCGCCCCTCCCGGGGGCCTGTGCAGCCCGCCACTTCCAGGGTCCCATGATCCAGGGACAACTTTCCTGGGAGAAGACACAGCGCACCTGAGGCTGTTACAACGTCACTATGGCCTCTGCCGCCGCAGGCTCGCCCCACATTCCGTACTCCTCCCTCCCCCGGGCCTGAGTGAGCCAGAGCCCCCGAATCAGCTGCTCCTTTAACCCCGTCCTGTCTGAGCAGAGAACAGACGCCCTCAGGCGACCTACACGCAGAGGCGCGGCCAAATCCAAAGCTGAACCCCAGGAGCTGTGCGAACAAAGAAGAGAAAGGGAAATTTCTCCCAGCAGCCTCAGGAGCAGCGGATTAAATCTCCACAATCAACTTGATGTACCCTGCATATGTGGAATACTTGAACAGACAACGAATCATCCCAAAATTGAGGAAGAGGACTTTGGGAGCAACTGTAGACTTGGAGTTTCCTTTTAATTTGTTTCAGGTTTTATGTTTACCTTAGTTTAGTATTTAGAGTTTATTATCATTGGTAGATTTGTTTATTGATTTGGTTGCTCTTTTTTAATATATATATATGTTTTTCCTTTTTTTCTTTTCGTGAGTGTGTATGTGTATGCTTCTTTGTCTGATTTTGTCTGTAGAGCTTTGCTTTTACCATTTGTTCTAAAGTTCTATCCGTTTTTCGTTTTTTCCTTTTTTTTAAGTATAGTTTTTTGTGCTTGTTATCATGGGTAGATTTGTTTTTTGATTTGGTTGCTCTTTTCTTTCTTTCTTTTTTATTAGTTTTTAATTTTTTATTTTTAATAATTTTTTATTTTAATAACTTTATTTTATTTTTTTCTTACTTTCTTTCTTTTTTTCTCCCTCTTCTTCTGAGCCATGTGGCTGACAGGGTCCTGGTGCTTCTGCGGGGTGTCAGGCCTGTGCCTCTGAGGTGGGAGAGCCAAGTTCAGGACACTGGTCCACCAGAGACCTCCTGGCTCCAAGTAATATCAAACAGTGAAAGCTCTCCCAGAGATCTCCATCTCAACACTAACACCCAGCTCCACTCAACGACCAGCAAGCTACAGTGCTGGACACCCTATGCAAAACAACTAGAAAGACAGGAACACAACCCCACCCATTAGCAGAGAGGCTACGTAAAATCATAATAAGGTCACAGACAACCCAAAACAAACCACCGGACTTGGTCCTGCCCACCAGAAAGACAAGATCCAACCTCATCCACCAGAACACAGGCACTAGTCCCCTGCACCAGGAAGCCTACACAACCCACTGAATCAACGTTAGCCACTGGGGGCAGATACAAAAACAACAGGAACTACGAACCTGCAGCCAGCGAAAAAGAGAACCCAAACACAGTAAGCAAAATGAGAAGACAAAGAAAGACACAGCAGATGAAGGAGCAAGGTAAAAACCCATCAGACCAAAAAAATGAAGAGGAAATAGGCAGTCTACCTGAAAAAGAATTCAGAGTAATGATAGTAGAGATGATCCAAAATCTTGGAAATAGAATGGAGAAAATACAAGAAACGTTTAACAAGGACCTAGAAGAACTAAAGAGCAAAGAAACAATGATGAACAACACAATAAATGAAATTAAAAATTCTCTAGAAGGAATCAATAGCAGAATGACTGAGGGAGAAAAACAGATAAGTGACCTGAAAGATAAAATAGTGGAAATAACTACCACAGAGCAGAATAAAGAATGAAAAGAATTGAGGACAGCCTCAGAGACCTCTGGGACAATATTAAATGCACCAACATTCGAATTATAGGGGTTCCAGAAAACAACAGAAAAAGAAAGTGACTGAGAAAATATTTGAAGAGATTATAGTTGAAACTTCCCTAATATGGGAAAGGAAATAGTCAATCAAGTCCAGGAAGCGCAGAGAGTCCCATACAGGATAAATCCAAGGAGAAATACGCCAAGACACATATTAATCAAACGATCAAAAATTAAATACAAAGAAAAAATATTAAAAGCAGCAAGGGAAAAACAACAAATAACATACAACAGAATCCCCATAAGGTTAACAGCTTATCTTTCAACAGAAACTCTGCAAGCCAGAAGGGAGTGGCAGGACATATTTAAAGTGATGAAAGGGGAACATCTACAACCAAGATTACTCTACCCAGCTAGGATCTCATTCAGATTCGACAGAGAAATTAAAATCTTTACCAACAAGCAAAAGCTAAGAGAATTCAGCACCACCAAACCAGCTTCACAACAAATGCTAAAGGAACATCTCTAGGCAGGAAACACAAGAGAAGGAAAAGACCTACAATAACAAACCCAAAACAATTAAGAAAATGGTCATAGGAACATACATATTGACAATTACCTTAAATGTAAATGGATTAAATGCTCCAACCAAAAGACACAGACTGGCTGAATGGATAGAAAAACAAGACCCATTTATATGCTGTCTACAGAGACCCACTTCAGACGTAGGGACACATACAGACTGAAAGTGAGGGGATGGAAAAAGATATTCCATGCGAATGGAAATCAAAAGAAAGCAGGAGTAACAATTCTCATATCAGACAAAATAGACTTTAAAATAAAGACTGTTAAAGAGACAAAGGAGGCCACTACATAATGATTAAGGGATCAATCCAATAAGAAGGTATAACAGCTGTAAATATTTATGCACCCAACATAGGAGCACCTCAATACATAAGGCAAATGCTAACACCCATTAAAAGGGGAAATCGACAGTAACACCATCACAATAGGGGACTTTAACACCCCACTTTCACCAATGGAGAGATCAACCAAAATGAAAATAAATAAGGAAACACAAGCTTTAAATGACACATTAAACAAGATGGACCTAACTGATATTTATAGGATATTCCATCCAAAAACAACAGAATACACTTTCTTCTCAAGTGCTCATAGAACATTCTCCAAAACAGATCATATCTTGGGTCACAAATCAAGCCCTGGCAAATTTAAGAAAACTAAAATCGTATCAAGTATCTTTTCCGACCACAATGCTATTAGACTAGATATCAATTACAGGAAAAAAACCGTAAAAAAGACAGACACATGGAGGGTACACAATACACTACTTAATAACCAAGAGATCACTGAAGAAATCAAAAAGGAAATCAATAAATACCTAGAAACAAATGACAATGAAAACATAACGACCCAAAACCTATGGGATGCAGCATAAGCACTTCTAAGAGGGAAGTTTATAGCAATACAATTCTACCTCAAGGAACAAGAAACATCTCAAATAAACAACCTAACCTTACATCTAAAGCAATTAGAGAAAGAATTAAAAAACCCCAAAGTCAGCAGAAGAAAAGAAATCAAAAAGATCAGATCAGAAATAAATGAAAAATATATGAAGGAAATAGCAAAGATCAATAAAACTAAAAGCTGGTTCTTTGAGAAGATAAACAAAATTGATAAACCATTAGCCAGACTCATCAAGAAAAAAAGGGATAAGACTCAAATCAAAAGAATTAGAAATAAAAACGGAGAAGTAACAACTGACACTGCAGAAATACAAAGGATCATGAGAGATTACTACAAGCAACTCTATGCCAATAAAATGGACAACCTGGAAGAAATGGACAAATTCTTAGAAAAGCACAACCTTCCAAGACTGAACCAGGGAGAAATAGAAAATATAAACAGACCAATCACAAGCACTGAAATTAAGACTGTGATTAAAAATCTTCCAACAAACAACAGTCCTGGACTAGATGGCTTCACAGGCGAATTCTATCAAACATTTAGAGAAGAGCTAACACCTATCCTTTTCAAACTCTTCCAAAATATAGTAGAGGGAAGAACACTCTCAAACTCATTCTACAAGGCAACATCATCACCCTGATAACAAAACCAGACAAAGATGTCACCAAGAAAGACAACTACAGGCCAATATCACTGATGAACATAGATGCAAAAATCCTCAATAAAATACTAGCAAACAGAATCCAACAGAACATTAAAAGGATCATACACCATAATCAAATGGGGTTTATCCCAAGAATACAAAGATTCTTCAATATATGCAAATCAATCAATGTGATACTCCATATTAACAAACTGAAGGAGTAAACCATATGATCATCTCAAATGATGCAGACAAAGCTTTTGACAAAATTCAACACCCATTTATGATAAAAACCCTCCAGAAAGTAGGCATAGAGGGAACTTACCTCAACATAATAAAGGCCATATATGACAAACTCACAGCCAACATCGTTCTCAATGGTGAAAAACTGAAAGCATTTCTTCTAAGATCAGGAACAAGACAAGGCTGTCCACTCCCACCACTAGTATTCAACATAGATTTGGAAGTTTTAGTCACAGCAATCAGAGATGAAAAGAAATAAAGGGAATCCAAATCAGTAAAGAAAAAGTAAAGCTGTCACTGTTTGCAGATGACATGATACTATACAAAGAGAATGCTAAAGATGCTGCCAGAAAACTACTACAGCTGATCAATGAATTTGTTAAAGTAGAAGGATACAAAATTAATGCTCAGAAATCTCTTGCATTCCTATACTCTAATGATGAAAAATCTGAAAGAGAAATTAAGGGAACACTCCCATTTACCACTGCAACGAAAAGAATAAAATACCTAGGAATAAATCTACCTAAGGAGACAAAAGACCTGTATGCAGAAAACTATAAGACACTCATGAAAGAAATTAAAGATGATACAAACAGATGGAGAGATATACCACGTTCTTGGACTGGAAGAATCAACATTGTGAAAATAACTATACAACCTGAAGCAAACTACAGATTCAATGCAATCCCTATCAAACTACCACTAGCATTTTTCACAGAACTAGAACAAAAAATTTCACAATTTGTATGGAAACACAAGACCCCAAGTAGCCAAAGCAATTGAGAGAGAAAAACGGAGCTGGAGGAATCAGGCTCCCAGACTTCAGACTATACTATAAAGCGATAGTAATCAAGCAGTATGGTACTGGCAAAATAACAGAAATATAGATCAATGTAACAGGACAGAAAGCCCAGAGATAAACCCACGCACATATGGTCACCTTATTTTTGATAAAGGAGTCAAGAATATACAATGGAGAAAAGACAGCCTCTTCAATAAGTGGGGCTGGGCAAACTGGACAGCTACATGTAAAAGAATAAAATTAGAATACTCCCTAACACCATATACAAAAATAAACTCAAAATGGATTAAAGACCTAAATGTAAGGCCAGACACTATAAAACTCTTAGAGGCAAACATAGGCAGAACACTCTATGACATAAATCACAGCAAGATCCTTTTTGACCCACCTCCTACAGAAATGGAAATAAAAACAAAAATAAACAGATGGGACCTAATGAAACGTAAATGCTTTTGCACAGCAAAAGAAGCCACAAACAAGACGAAAAAACAACCCTCAGAATGGGAAAAAATATTTGCAAATGAAGCAACTGACAAAGGATTAATTTCCAAAATTTACAAGCAGCTCATGCAGCTCAATATCCAAAAAACAAACAACCCAATCCAAAAATGGGCAGAAGACCTACATAGACATTTCTCCAAAGAAGACATACAGATTGCCAATAAACACATGAAAGGATGCTCAACATCACTAAGCATTAGAGAAATGCAAATCAAAACTACAATGAGGTATCACCTCACACCAGTCAGAATGGCCATCATCAAAAAAATGTACAAACAATAAATGCTGGAAAGAGTGTGGAGAAAAGGGAACCCTCTTGCACTGTTGGTGGGAATGTATATTGATACAGCCACTATGGAGAACAGTATGGAGGTTCCCTAAACAACTACAAATAGAACTACCATATGACCCAGCTATCCCACTACTGGGCATATACCCTGAGAAAACCATAATTCAAAAAAAGGCATGTTCCACAATGTTCATTGCAGCATTATGTACAATAGCCAGGACATGGAAGCAACCTAAGTGTCCATCAACAGATGAATGGATAAAGAAGATGTGGTACATATATACAATGGAATATTACTCAGTCATAAAAAGAAACGAAATTGAGTTATTTGTAGTGAAGTGGATGGACCTAAAGTCTGTCATACAGAGTGAAGTAAGTCAGAAAGAGAAAAACAAATACCATATGCTAACACATATATATGGAACCTTAAAAATAAGTGGTTCTGAGGAACCTAGGGGCAGGACAGGAATAAAGATACAGACGTAGAGAACGGACTTGAGGACGTGGGGAGGGGGAAGAGTAAGCTGGGACGAAGTGAGAGAGTGGCATAGACTTATATATACTACCAAATGTAAAACAGCTAGCTAGTGGGAAGCAGCTGCAAAGCACAGGGAGATCAGCGCCTGCTTTGTGACCACCTAGAGGGGTGGGATAGGGAGGGTGGGAGGGAGACACAAGCGGGAGGAGATATGGGGATGTATGTATATGTACAGCTGATTCACTTTGTTATAAAGCAGAAAGTAACACACCATTGTGAAGCAACTGTACTCTAATAAAGATGGTAAAATAAATAAATAAAATTTTTTGGATGTCTTAAAAAAAAAGAGATGACATAGACACAGATTCTATCTCAAGTTATGTACTGTCTCACAGAAATGATAAATATACGTGATTCAAAATAGCATAAAGTGCCATAAGAGAAGTACAGATAAAGAGCCATGAGTAATCAAAGAAGGGGAAAACTACTTCAACTTGGTGGGGGATATGAGCTGTGCCTAAAAGATAAGGGAGGCTGTGACAATGAGATAACATGTAAAATAGCATTTCTTGGGCAGAAGAAAAAATATAACCAAAATTATGGAAATGAACAAGCAAGGGTGAGTAAGGTTCAGTGAATAATGGAAACAATTTACTTTGGAAGGAGGATTAGGTTAAAAAAAAGAATAGTAGAAAAATGAGGTTACAGACATAGCCAAACTATGGAAAATCTTGAATGGTAAACTGTATGTTTTTAAATATATTACTTCTAGCCAAGGCCATTACATCCAAATTTCACAAAAAAGAACAAATCACACATTTTAGGTCTATTTATAAGCATATTCATCTAATAGAAGAAAACTTTTTTCATACATAGGAAAACCACACACAAACACACATATAAGAATACTATTCCAAAGACATGAAAAACAACTTCAAGTAAAAACAGATAAGAATCCCCTTCTAAATTTACTGGGTTTTCTCACAGTTACAAATAATGTTAACAGATCCAGATTAATACACAATAATCTGAAAAAATTAACAGAACTGGATAATATCTTTCTGCTTAAGGGAAAGAGAAGCCAAAAGACATGTACTATAATAGCAGGATCGTTCTCTTCAACCTTTAATACCAACTAGTCAACAAGAATAAACTGTTAAGATCTCCCTTAATAAAACCTCCCTATGTTCTAGACTAAAATAGAGAGTACAGACTCAAACAACAAAATACATACAATGTAATAACAAATATGTATGATACATAAACATCACCTAGACCTGAACTGGTAAACAAAATATCAGCTACAAAAATAAATTTTCAGGCAATTAAGGTAATTTGAAGATGGAATAGATATTTGATGATGTAATTATCGTTAGTATTCTTAGATGTGATAATGGCATTATGGTTATCAGGAACATGTCCTTATTCTTATAAGTATTTAGCAGTGAAGTCACAACACATGCAGCTTATTTCAAAGGTTTTATTTATTTTTTCTTTTTTTGGTGGTATGCGGGCCTCTCACTGTTGTGGCCTCTCCCGTTGCAGAGCACAGGCTCCGGACGCGCAGGCTCAGCGGCCATGGCTCACGGGCCCAGCCGCTCCGCGGCATGCGGGATCCTCCCGGACCGGGGCACGAACCCGTGTCCCCTGCATCAACAGGCGGACTCTCAACCACTGCGCCACCAGGGAAGCCCAAAAGGTTTTAGATTTAAAAGTATATAAAGAGAAAAAGAGTAAAGCAACTATGGCATAATGTTAATTATCGGACCCATGTGGAGAGTATATAAATGGTCACCATATTCTTTTTTTCTAACTTTTCTGTATGTTTGAAATTTTTCGAAAAATTTGGGGGGGAACTAACCATTCCAGGCAATGTGAAACCACAGCTTGGAGAAAATTAAAAGACCTGGTTATTCTTTTTTTTATATATAAATTTATTTATTTTATTTTTGGCTGCGTGGGTCTTCGTTGCTGTGCACAGGCTTTTCTTCAGCTGTGGGGAGCGGGGGCTACTCTTCATTGCAGGTTCGCGGGGCTTCACATAGCACTGGCTTCTCTTGTTGCGAAGCATGGGCTCTAGGCGCACGGGCTTCAGTAGTTGTGGCACGTGGGCTCAGTAGTTGTGGTTCGCAGGCTTTAGAGCGTAGGCTCAGTAGTTGTGACTCATGAGCTTAGTTGCTCCGCAGTACGTGGGATCTTCCCGGACCAGGGCTCGAACCCGTGTTCCCTGCATTAGCAGGCGCATTCTTAACCACTGCGTTACCAGGGGAGCCCAGACCTGATTATTCCTAAATTAAGTTTTTCTTTGTGACATTTTCCTGTTGATTTCTTAAGAGCATAAATAATACTCCTTGAACCTGGATGTTCTAGCATTCTTTTATAAAGCTAAAGACTACCAAACAGAAATCCTCAAGAAAGAATAATCATTTGTTAAGGTTTCTGCTTTCACATACAGAAACACTGCACTGATGGTCCAAGTGAGCTTCCTAAACAGTATTTTGGAGCAGTAGCTCTAGCCTTCAGATCAAAACATTTTTTAGGATACTTGACCTGTTGGATAAACTCATGAAAGCTATTAAATTTCTCCCCAGAAAAATGTACACAGATCCCAAATCTTGTATACAACTTCAGGAGGTCTCACATATGGCTTCCAAAGCCTATACACGAGCTAAAAACCTTTGCCTACTCTTTTCTGAGTGACTCCTGAGAATACTAAAGATGAATAAGGTCGTTTCACGCAGAAAATTTAAATATGCAAGCAATTTTTGTTGAAATAATATTCAACAGCTCTTCTACAGGCACAAAACTCCTGTAGTAAACTTTCTGCTTTTATTCGACAGGTAGAAAGATTTTTTTTAATGTAAAAATAGATTACACTCCCTGCAAATCCAGTTTTCAAACCATAACAAAATGTCTTTCTACGTACCAACTGCGGTACCAATAAACAGCTCGCCTCCGTATCTAGACCACACCAGCCACGATTCCCACCCTCTCTCTTCTTCCTCTCTGCATTTGAAAAACAGAAGACAGTTCCAATCTTAGAACCACAAAACCCATAAAAGGATTGTGGGTAATGTAGTCCTCTGACCACGCGCACCTCAGGAAAAGTAGGGTGATTTACAGAGGCTGCTGAAAAAATCCATTGCTTAGTTCAGAGGAAGTCAATGCTTCCGGATACCCTAAGCAAGCAAAAAAATAATAATAACAACTGACTGAGCTGGAGTAAGAAAACATTCTTCGAACTGCAAGTCCCAGTGTGCTTTGCGTCCCCAAGCAGGGAGTGCAGACTTTGCACCTGCGCAGCCGGTTTCTTGCGTCCGGAAAGCTGTAGTCCCTGCCTGCAGTTCAGAGACCACGCCGAGGGGACAGCCGCCGCCACCACCAAGGAGGAAGAACAAGGGAAGGATGTGGGTTTTTGGTTACGGGTCCCTCATCTGGAAGGTGGACTTCCCCTATCAGGACAAGGTGGTTGGATATATCTCAGGCTACAGCAGGCGCTTCTGGCAGGGCAGCATCGACCACCGCGGGGTTCCCGGCAAGGTGAGGCGCTAACCAGTCCCCCACACTTACTGACCCCGGCTCACTGCTCCCCATCTCCTGGCCCAGCTCTGTGGGACTTAACACCCCAACGGCCGAGTAAACTCATGAAATAGTTTATAATGCTTCTACCTCTCTCTGTGTACCTTCCTCGGCCACCTGCCCCCAACTCCCTCTCAAACCAAAGGCAGTCCTTCCGAAGCCACTTGACATGCTTGGTGGTAGGTAGTTCTTGAAGAGGAAGAAGCGTGGGCGTAAACTCGCACAAGGCTAACGTGCTGGGAGGGGACCCCATCTCTTGGCAACAACTGCCCCCCCCCAAAAGGTGGGAAGATAAACCTTCCTGTCACCACGGAGTTGAAATACTAAAATCAACTAGCAAATTCAGCTTTTTTGCAATTAAGTTTATTGGCATTTCTGCATTCTGCCAGGCTTTGACTGGTCTGAGGTTAAACGTGCATGTTATTTCTGGGGTTTTTTAGTATCTTTCCAAAGGTTTTATTTTATGACACCTAAGGTCACAGAAGAACTAGTTTCCAAAATTACCTTACTTTGATCACGTTGGTTGTCCGGTACTTCCCAAGTTAAGTGAGTCCCGCTTTGTTACCTAAATAGCAAAGTACCAATACTATGTCCAGCATTATTTTAATGTTTTTTTCTCAGTGGTTCTCCTCTAAATTATAAATGCAAAATGTAAGTTCTTTGATCCATTTTTCAGTCAGCCATGCAGAGACATTTATCTTAATATATGTGAAAAGAGAGTAAGAGCTCACTGCTTATGCAAATCAGCCTCATTTTGGCTGCAAAACAACTAATCCATAAGGAAAACTAAATTTTGAGTAACTGATAATTTGGATAAGTTGAACACTTCTTATAGTTAACCTCCTAACTTTTAGAAGAGTACAAAGTGTTTAATTGCTTACATATTCTCTAAAATACTCTGAGAGTTATATGAGCTTGATTACCACTTTTTTAAAAAAGAAATTAATATTGGCTCAAAAGCACAATATCTAAAATGCTAGAAATCAGATGTAGCAAGAGATTGAGGTTAATTCCAAAGAAATACCTGTAGCCTTGCATCATGGAAAAGGGAAGAGAGGAAGGCTGTAGTTTGCACCTGCTCATCAATGAGACATAGGATGGAAATCACAAAAAGTTAAAAGCTGTTCTACCTCAACTAGAGTTGGTGAATTAAGAATTTGGCTTTAAGGTAGACAGATGACTTGAAAACAGAGGGCTGATTTACCACAAATGCACATTTACAGGCCAACAGAAACTTCATGGCCAAGGTATCTCCAGGAGTGTTATAAAATAATATTTAAGACTTCAAAGAACTAAGTTAAATAAAATGCCTTTTGAGTTGTCAGATATGGGCACTTAAAACTGCCATTCTGAAGAAGAATGCCTTAACCCAGGCTTCAATTTCAATGACCAAGTATTAATTACTTACGAGCACGGTTATATAGCATATTTTACTACTCTAGTCTCAACCAAAATGTTTGTTTGGTACACAGCATAATGAGTTATGTACACCGTCAAAACAAACCGATGATAAGAAACTGTCATGCCAATACAACAGTTCATGAGTCTTTAAAAAAGAAGAAGGTAGCTATAAAAGCCAATATCTCTCTTTTTACTTAAATATACTAAAATATAGGGCAGGAAATTTGGGGGAAAAAACTGCAGTGGCTAATAGTTTGATACCTACTTTTATTTAAAGAATCCATCTTAGCATATTAAAGGAAAGCCTAAGGCACTAAACATTTTCTAAATATAATGTTCTATTAAGAAAACTGGAAAGAACATTATCTTACTTCACATTTTTTATTATAATGGATCACCAGCCTTTTATAAATATTAACTGTCTGACAAACAAGAATATAAAAGGCTACAGAAATATCTAGCAAATTAGAATAACGTAAATGCTATATAGGACTATGTTTTTACAGCAACATATGCTTCTAGTGAGCATATGATCATTACATATGAAACGTGATATTATTAAACAAATGTTGGACTCATTTCCACATAGTGCAATGTGACATTTGTAGGAAAAATACCAAACTTACTTTCTTTACTAAATTATGCTTTCTTTTTAGCTTCATTTAACTTTAGTATCTTCCTAAGTTTAATTAAGCATCTCATTTATTTCTAACAAAACTGGCCAGTTCTCATCAAATTAAGGATTTATTTAAATGTGAAAAAATTTTCATATCAGAAAGAATATATTTCAATTTCAAAAAGAGAAAACATTTTAACACAAGAGATAATCATGAATATTTACTAAATCCCTCACTTTTCTAGATATAGATCAGAAACATTACTCATTACCCAATGAAAGCACCCATCATGACTCATATTTCACAGCATACTCCAATCCCATTCAGCTTCCAAGACCCCTTCTTCAGTTTCAATACCCCCAAAACACATTTAAGTGCATTTACAAATTTACATTGTTTCCCAATAATATATTTTATTTTAGGGACAAACAGCTTAAATTTTAGAAAATATTTCTGAGTCAATATATCAGTAGTGCCAAGAGTCAATGTCTGTTTCATCCATAAGCAGTCACAGGGACAAATCTATTTTCCCTTAATGACTCCCTATATATGCTCTTTGTTTTCTGTTTCAATTGCCACCACCTACATCGAGGACTTTACTACCTCTCCTCCTTTCAACAATTACTACTGAGTACTCACATGTAAGTGGGAGACACCTATGCAAACAACAATACCTGATAAGTGCTATAAGGGAAATGAATAAAAGGAGCAATGAGAGTTTAGAAGGAGCTGCTGCAAAGTCATCTGGGCAGACAGCCAAGCCTTTATGGAGAGAGTGGTGGGAGGATATCCAAGGGATTCTAAAGAAGGAAAGGCATTCCACACTGGGAACTAGTAAATCCAAAGATGTGAGTGTCTGTAAAAGTTATAAATAATTCATTACAGCTTGAGAGGGAAAGTGGTTAAGAAATGAGGTTTGTAGTTAACTCATGCAAAATAATTATTTTATCCTGTAGAATATTACAACCCTGAAAAATTCAAAGCACAGAAGTGAGTGGCCCAATTTTTGCACCAGAAAGTCAATCTAGGGCCAAGTAGAGAACAGTCTGGAGGCAGGCAGCGAAATCCCTAAGGAGACAACTGAAGGATGAAGAGAAACCAGATTCAGAAGATAATCAGAAGATAGAGCTACCAAAAATTGGTGACTAGTCTGGTGAAAGGGGAAGGAAAGAAAAGGTGGAATGCAGAACTTGTCCCCTCCACCACTAACATTTCTTACGCACAGTCCACCTCCTTCGCACTTGAACATGCATACTATATACTTTACCACACCATCTTCCCAAAGCACTTCTTTTATCATGCCAGTCACCTACTACTCAAGTGCTACAGTAGCTCTTCATTTCCTTTTTCTCCCAAATTTCAGTGGCTTCTTCTTTTCCATTGACCCCCAGTTTCAACTCCAATCTCAAATCTGACTCTATCCTATTTCTCCAGTTATGTTTCTGAGTCATCTTCCATACATGGAGGACCCTCTGCTAAAGTCAGACACTTGGCCTGGTATAATCTTGCTTCTAGACCCTCACTCATCAATCATGAGTCACAGTGCCCTTTTGCCAGAATTTTGTCCTTCTTTCTGACCACCCAAGACTCAGAATTCTTACTGCACTTAATAAATAGTATACATCATAGCCCTTAAGTATTCTCTACCTATTTCACATGTTAAGTTCATATTCCAGAATTACAATATAAGCTCTTGAAAGCAGGAATCAAGGTTTTATCTTCTCTACAGCACAGAATGGGTATTCAATAAATAGCTCCATATTCACTTTGACATTGAAGGTAACATGGCAATAACTACATGACCCACACCAATATATGTATCTTCACTTTAGCATTATCTTAAATAGAAAATAAGTCAAATATAAATGTCCAACAATACAAGAATGTTTAAATTATAGTTGACAGTAGAATATTATACAACTATTAAAATGGATGAGAAGACAAACAGTAAAATATAATTAAATAAAAAACATAATCCAAAATTCTATGTGTTCCGTGATTATGAATTATCTATACAAATGGACAAAGACTAGAAGGAAATAGCAACAAGGATGACACAAATATCTGAATGATGTAAGTTCGCTATGTGCCACACAATAGGCATACAAGTAGGTAAAATTGTGGCTTACAACTCAACTTTCTCACTAATGATAACATGTCAGTAGACACAGACTTTGGCACCAGGTAGGAATTGTATTTGAAAAAAAAAAAATGCAAATTCTTAGACTGCTCCATACCTACAGAATCAGGAACTACCTCCAGGTAATTCTGATCTACACTTAAGTTTGAGAACCACTTCCCAATAGGAAAGCACCCTGGAATGTCATGTTTTGCTCCTCAGTGAAACTATAGCAATCTTTTTTTCCTGAAGAGAAAAAAGTGATCACAACATTTATTTATAATTGCTTCTTCCTTTTGCTTTTCATTTTAGATGAGCCTTAGTTAGTCACATGTGTGTGTTTTTTAATATATCCATTCTAAGTGAACATAATATACCTGTTATATACAAATTAAAGAGAATCTTTTAGAAAGGCCAAGATAATTTGGATAAGGTAGACTCTCTTAATTCATTTTAAAATTTATCATAAAAAATAAGTACTTTTGAAAAAGTGTTTAGTATAAGCAAACAAAGTTAAAATATTCCATGTCAACAGTAAGTTGCTAATGCTCAGTTATTGAACTTTAATTCGGGAAAAAAAATATTTTTTTTTTTTACTTTTTTAAAACAGCCCGGAAGAGTTGTGACTCTTGTTGAAGATCCTGCGGTATGGTATAATTATTCTTTTTTGTATAGTCTTTAATCATAAAATGTTAAGATGTTTCTCAGTTTTAATAATCAATGAAATTTTATTAGCAGTCATCACAGACAATTTGAACTACACTGGGTCTAGAATTCCTCTCTGTATTTGTTGTATTTCTTTTCATCTGTTGGGAAAAGCTGAAATACAGAATTCAAGGTAGACAACAAAAAAAACAATGGCATATAGTCTCATTTTTCCTTTCTTGATGAGTTTATCGACTGAGAATTTTGTGGTCTCCTTTGAAATTAATGGAGCCTGCCCTCAGACAGACTACCACTAAGAATCAAATGAAACCCTAAAGCTTTCCTCACATTTGCTAGGATTCTAATATTTCAGCAAAAATCCCAGTCATGAACTATCACTTTCTTTACTGCCTAATTTTATCAAGAGCACAAGAGGTTTTTTAAAGTTTAGAGCACTAGAAAACTTTTATTTACCTGGTAGTTCTCTGTTTCTTAAATATTTTCAATCATTTTACTGAGATCCAAATTTTATATTATGAAGTTAAATATTTAACTTTAGAAAGGACTCTGATATATAAAATCAAGCAGCTAGCAACAGCAGATGAATGGTGAAATTATGAAACGCTTTCATAACTTACATTAGGAAAAGCATCTATAAAAATGGCTTCAAACTGGTAAAACTCCTAATTAGAGTTAATAAAACCACTTTGTTTCTATAGAATGTTAATTTATTCAAGATGCTTAGCAACCTAAAGTTTAATAATCAAGTTAATAATTAAAGGTTGTCAAGAAACTAGAAAATCTGTGTTACAAACTATAAATCTTGCTTATATCACAGATATTTTATTAATACTACAAAGAATCTTTGCAGCTGAAGTACACTGCTTTTACTGACACTGTTCATGGGCTCTCTTGACAAAGAGGTTGCCATTTAGTATTCTGGATGGAGTAATTTACAAAGGATATTTGAAAGTTTAGGCAGTGAAGAAATGAACAGATAAATGAACCTATCGCCTTAATAGTTGATTACTTTATTACAGAGCTTTTAAAATACACAACACTTTCTGCAAATAAGGGAACACCAAATATATAAGTGATACTCACCTCCAGCTGAAGGGGGTTGGGGGTCAAACCCCTCCCAGCCAGCACGCCAACACTTATATCCAGAAGCCCTGAAGTAGGCTTCAGGGTGGCTACAACACTCCCTGAAGCAGTTTGGAAACTGCTGCCCCTATACCATCAGTGAAATGTTTATGGATTTAAAGCTTTAGAACTATATTTAATGACTAAATGAAGACCTGGTATTTTAATTTCAGTCCCATTAGTTAAAAGACAAAATTTGAAATACTTAAACAAAGATAAATATCCTGGTATACAAGGAAATCATTTATTCAGATTGAAGAATGTAAAATGCTGATTTCCTTTACTGTTTAGTATATACCTGTTTGGTGCACATTAAGTGAGGCAAAACTGCACTGATTTCTAAGAATATACAAGATATTTTCTTACATCATAATATATCTTCACCTATTTTAGCCTTGTAAAAACTAAATAATATATTCTTTTCATTTTTCAACAGGGTTGTGTATGGGGTGTTGCTTACAAACTGCCAGTAGGAAAGGAAGAAGAAGTAAAAGCATACCTTGACTTCAGAGAGAAAGGAGGCTACAGGACCACAACAGTCAATTTTTATCCAAAAGATTCCACAACAGAACCATTCACTGTGTTGCTATATATTGGAACATGTGATAATCCTAATTATCTTGGTCCTGCACCTCTGGAAGACATTGCTGAACAAATTTTTAATGCAGCTGGTCCAAGTGGAAAAAATACAGAATATCTTTTTGAACTTGCAAATTCCATTAGAAGCCTTGTGCCAGAAGATGCAGATGAGCATCTTTTCTCTTTGGAAAAATTAGTAAAGGAACGTTTAGAAGGAAAACAGAACTTCAATTGCTTAAAAAGACCTAACTGACTTTTCCCAACAAGCAGAGCTTTTAGTCCTCAGAGAACAGCACAATGGCATTATGATTTGTAAACGTGTTTACTTGAAAATCTTAGTTGTGTTTAATGTTGTAGTCAAGATATCATCTAAATTTATAGTTTAATTGCAAGTGGCCTGAAACACATACATATTCAAGATATTGGGGTATAGTTAAAGAAAAAATTTGTTTCAATAATATAATGATTTTCCAGCTATGTGATATTAAATACTTGCTCATGAGAAGTGAGTTCTTTAGAAAAATATGATGAAGGACTCAGTTCAGAACTTGTTTTTACCTGAGTAAATATAATTCTGTTATTTCATACCACAGTACTATTTTGAAGTTGTAGAGAATTAAACCAAAAGACCAGTAAACATAATAAGGTTATACCTTCAATATATTCCCATACATCAACTCTGTAATCATGGTTTAAAATAAATAAGCTTAAAATAACATGTAATTAGAAACGTATGGTAATATAGATAAGATTTGGGCCTTGAATGTGAATCTCCTTATGTAGGTATTAAATGAAATCCTTTCCAATTTAAGCCAAAATATGCATTTTAATATAAAAATTTCCTTGGAATTATAATGTACTATACCTCTCCATTTTTGAATAAATGTATTTTACTACATGGAAAAAACCCTTTCAGCAAGAAAAGCACAAATTATACAAATCATGTCTACTAACAATGTAGTCTAGTCTGTCACTCACTTTGTATTAATCTTATACTGAAACTTAAAAAAAAAAAGATGGGCTATCTGATATTACAAATTAACAGAAACATATAATGAAAGTTTGCTGTTTGAAATGGTGTTTAGAATTGTAATATTTTAAAGAAGTGGTATTACCTGATCATTTGCTACACAGCTTTTTTTTTCCTTCTTACATCTTGTCACCTAAAGGTATCCACTAAGTAGTGTTGATGATGCCACTCAAGTAGGAAACATATATGTGCATTATTAACTCATGTAAAAGTAACTTTGATTCAAACTAATCAGATTATTTCTTATTATAGGTGATATCCTTCTCAACAGGACATATAGTCTCTGTTATACAGTCAACATGAAAAGAATTTCAGTATCACATTAAGTCTAATGTGAAACTAATAATTAGTACAGAAGTTTTTCATGTAAAATAAAATAAAGCTGTCCTACATAGTAGGAACAGTAGTCCTTTTCAGGTTTTTTTAAATCTGTTAACACATTACTTGATAATTTACTCAGCTACATGACTATTTTAAATATTTTCCAACATCTTCAATATTAGTTTTCTAGAAGGCATTTCACTTGTCCTGTACAACAGGAAGAATACTAACATTCATTAATGAATACCTCATAAGGATGTACTAGGCACTATACATACAGAATCATCCTCTGAGCATGTTTCCATAGTAACTTGCACACAATTAACACATCTAGTAAGCAGCAGAAGTCCATGTCTCTGCTAAAGCACAAGATCTTTCTACAATATATTTAAAAATCCACTTGAATTTAACTGTCTTTACTAACCTGCATCTCTTTTTCAAGAGGTAAACAAGATTTAACTTTTTGTGTAACGACATAGTACGTGACTTGTTACATAGAGATGTTAATTTTGATAGATGCATACAGATTTCCACAAATATAATGAGCCTATCCAAGATTCACATGCCATAGCTCAGAATCACATAGGTGTATTCAGAGATCCAGCCTTAGTGACTCTTCTACCATTTAATGTATAACTATATTATGAAATATCAAGGGAGAGGGATTACTTTGGGTTCCCCATTTATGTGTCTTTCTAGACTCTCAGTTAGAAGTTAATTAGAAAATACACATGTGGTATACCATCAATATTTATAGGGAAGCCATGATCCAAATAGCCCAGGGACAGGGACCTTTCATTTTCAGTGGGATGGAGAGAAACATGACTCAAATGGAGAAGATAAACAATACTGAATTAGAGAGAAGCTAGGGTTTGGAGCCCACAAGCTAGTAAGAATCATAAAGGTACTAAGTTATCTAGAGCATAACATTTTTGTTAGCAAAACTGCAAGTCTCTTTATAGCCCTTGGAGGTCACTTTCAAAACAGTCTCTCTAATTCTGCCCTCATCACACACACATAACTCAGACTCTCATTCCTCAGAGAATAAATCTTATTAGCTAGGTGTTCAGTTTTAGGAATTCAAGAAAAGTATGAATGTAAACCCTACATAGAGAAAATAAACCTTTAATGTAAATCTCTAATGGAGTAGATTTTTTAAAGTAGGTCTTTCTACTCCTACTCCAGGCCACTATTATATTTCCTTTCCCCACTCCCAAACAAATAATACATTCACTCTTCAGTCTACCAAGAACTGTAAGCACAGTCTAGATACCACCTGCATACATAAAAAGTTATCACTTAGGGAAACGAAGGTTGCTGTGATGTCAACTCTGAATATTTGAAAGCATGAAGGTGATCTATTCCTTCAAGACTGATTTTAAAACATTTTATAGTCAACATTTTATTCTATTATATTAGATTCCTCTTTTCCATAAAAACATATCTTTTTTATTTTTTATTTATTTTTTTTTATTTTTTTATTTTTTTTTGTCGGTACGCGGGCCTCTCAACGTTGTGGCCTCTCCCGTTGCGGAGCACAGGCTCCGGACGCGCAGGCTCCGGACGCGCAGGCTCAGCGGCCATGGCTCACGGGCCCAGCCGCTCCGTGGCATGTGGGATCTTCCCGGACCGGGGCACGAACCTGTGTCCCCTGCATCGGCAGGTGGACTCTCAACCACTGCGCCACCAGGGAAGCCCAACATATCTTTTTAAAATTATAACTTTGGAAGAGTTGTGAATATAAATGTAAGCATCATCCTCCTATAATTTACATCCCTGATTCTAAGTCAGTTATATGATAAATGTGCTTAAAATTCCCTCTCATCATATCACATCGAAATCTACGTATCAAATAGGGTATTCCAATTATGCCTATCTTTTTCAACAAAAATACTGTGACTATATTTTCTATGAATTTATTCAGCTTTTAACAATCTATTTTTATGAATTTCTAAAACTTTAAAATAAACTCACCCTAGGCACACATTAAAAATTCAACGAGGGGGCTTCCCTGGTGGCACAGTGGTTGAGAGTCCACCTGCCGGTGCAGGGGACACGGGTTCGTGCCCCGGTCTGGGAAGATCCCACATGCCGTAGCCTGCGCATCCGGAGCCTGTGTTCCGCAACGGGAGAGGCCACAACAGTGAGAGCCCCGCATACCGCAAAAAAAAAAAAAAAAAAAAAAAAAAAATTCAACGATTAGCAAATGATTTTTTAATCCTGTGGCTACTCTTCAAAGAATTTGAACTCCTGAAAAAGTACTAAAATTATTCTTCTAAATGTCAAATTTATATGATGAAAATTAGCTTTACTGAATTTCAGGGTTGTTTAATTCTTCTTAATGTTCATTTTACCTTTTTAAAATATTATATAGTTCAGTACCAACTTCTGGGGAGTTTTATTTAACTGTACTGAACCTCCCTGTCTTTATAAGTGGTTAGCCAATGCACATACATCTGGAAAAACCACCACTTAACCCTACAATTTCTTTCACTCTTCTAGCTTTCCTATCCTTTGCAGGAATTCTTAAACTACAGTGTTCTATTTCCTTATCAACTCATTTCAGTGTCCCTCCAATCTAATTTTACTCTGCTGTACTCTACCCAATCAGTGTAGTCTCAGGTCTCCAATGACCCCTTTCTGATTCAACCCAAAGATCTCAGTCCTTCATTCTTCTTTACAACTCTGACACATCAGACACTAGTGACTGTATCACTAAGGCCAAAAAAGCAGAACATTTCACTGCATTTCTATTTACATCTTTGACTACTGTTTATCAGATGCACAAACTCATCGAACCCTAGGCTTCAATTACCATCTTTATTTAGAAAACTTCCAATCTCTAGCCTACTCCCTCAAACTCTTTACAAATCTATACGTCTTATATGTAAGGTACCTCCAGTTGAGCTATATAAACACCTGAAACTTAGTGTATTAAAAACATAATTCATCTCCTTTCCCAAAGAAAACTGTTGTCCCACATTACTTCCCTGTACATGACACACATTAAATGTTGAACAATGGACAGACCAGAAAATACAACAAACAAGTTTAAAATATCACCAATTCACAGGCTTTTGCAGAAAATATTTTCACAATTTTTACAAAATGTAGTTGTGTTCCTTGTTTATAATAAATTTTAGCATTTTATTTAAAATTTTATATAACTCAAAGCAAAGTGAGCAGGGAAGCCCTGAAGCCTATCTGTGATACGACTTAAAAGTTATGTGTTGGTAAGACCTATCCTTCAAGTATGAGCTGCAACGTTTCTCAACTAAAATAAGAACCTTATAATACGGCAAGAGCCAAGAGTTTCTTACACCTTCTGCTTGCCTCCAATCTTATTTCTTCTTTCCAGCACATATTCTTCTCTGTACTCAGAATTATCTTTCTAAAATATGAAACTAATCTAGTCAGTAATCAAAATGCCTCCCAGGGCATACAAAATAAAGTTCAAATTCTTTAATCTGGTATTCAGCTACATACAACCTGGTGTCAGCATATTTGTCACATTTCACTTCCCACTAGTGCACATCCCCCATGTTCCAGTCACACCATCATCCTCAACCATTAAGACCTAGCAAAAAAGAGGGACTAATGATAGGTGGCAAGCAATCACTATGCAGCAAGACTACTAAGATAAAAAAGATAGCTCCCAGCTATCAAGAACCACATTTGGTGGAGAGACACACAAGCAAGCAAATCAATGTTACTTACCACAAAGGCTGGGACATAAGATCAGAGAAAGCTTCACAGAAAAAAATAAATTGTTGCTCATGTATCAAAGAATAGTAGTTAACACTTATGGAGCACTTACTATAAATGCCAAAATCTATTCCTAGTACTTTACACATATTATTCCCCAATGAGAGACAAAAAGAGTTTAACTTAAACAAACATTAATAATAACTATCATTGAATACTTACAACATGCCAGGCACTGTGCTAAGCACTAAAAAGGAACAAAATGGAATTAAGGTCTTTAATTTTGGGGAAAGAAAAAAAAAAACAGTGAGAGATGGCAGGTTTTTCATTTTGTACCTCCACTGTTAAGTTTTAACCCCAATGAGATTCTTTCCTGAAACAGGACAAAGTTAAAAGAATTTTTTAAAAAGATTCATTTAATTACCCGTATTCTAAAGTCATAATTTTTTAAAATTTAAACAGATGTGTTTTGCCCAATATTCTCAACAACATTGATTGATTTATTCAACATATACCTATCAATTACCTACTTTGTGTAAGACAAACTAAGCATATGCATTTTCTTCCACTTCCTAGCAAAATCCCACTGAAGTGCATTCATGCATTCTAGAAGGAGAGCAGATGGGATTATATTGAGGATTAAGCCAGTGCAGAGAAAACCACAGTCTAGAACAAACATGCAGGTGCACCTATATGCATGTGTACACACAAGAAAGCTGCAGCCATGCAGAAGCCTTTCCTGCCAGCAGAGTCTGAAGAAATACCAAACCTAGATACAGCAGAAAGGGGCTGTAGGACAAAAATCAGGATTCTTATAATATGTATATTAGATAGCCAAGCCAAACCTTTTATCTTACTCCTTTACACACAGAATGTCTAGGAGCAACAATGCTGGTTTTCAGCTAAAACCACAACTTTTTTTTTTTTTTTTAATTTAACAATCTACCCTGAAAGCATTAGAACATCTTCATGCTCCACAACAAAGCCTTCCTTACTTGGGCACAGGGTGGAGGGAGAAGAGGAAGAGGCAGCTGTTTTCCTGCGTTTCACCCATGGACTCTAAAGTGAGGCACAACAGTTGATACCCTGCTCACTTACAAAGAGTTCAAGAATCCTTTGTTTGTTTTTTTAATTTTTGAGGAAGAGGAAAAGCAAAAGCACAAAAGGGTGAAAATAATCAACTCACCTTAAGGAAGCAGAGCTTTTAAACTTATAGATGTTTAAAGTTTGTAAGTGCTATCCTCAAAGAAATTCATGAAGACATTGCATCTATTAAAAATGAGCAACTGGAAACTATGGAAACAGGAAAAAAAAGAAACACTGACGAAAGATATTCAAAAAGGAGAACTGATAGTCAAAGGAAATAGATCTCTTGAATTGATCTTCCACATTACCTAATTTTTTTTGTCCTTTTTCTCTCTGTTTGGAAGAATCTATCTAAATGGTATTCTGAATAGAAAAGAGAAAATGAAGGAGAACAAAATTTAATAAGTGAACAAATGGGACTCATGGAGTGCAATGAAGGATAAATGAAAAAAGATCCACATCTAGAAAGAAATACTCTCATAAAGTATGATAAAACCAATGATAAAGAAAAAGAGTCTAATAAAACATTCCAGAGGAAAAAGTATATTACTTGCAAAAAAGAAGCAGAATCAACTGGCTTTAGTATTCTCGTCAGATATACTAGATGGTAAAAGGCAAAGGAATGATGTCTTCAAAGTTTCAAGCAAAACGAAATGATTGAACTATGAATTCTATTCACAAACTATTAACTGAGAAGGCAAGATAAATACATTTGCATATTATAGGCCTGTGAAAATTAAATTACCTGCTTTATATCTTTTCCCAAAAAAATTACTTCTAATTAGGTATACCCCAACAAGCTGGGAGGGAAATGTGAGACAAGGAGGACACGGAATAACATAAAACAGTAGATTTAACCCAGGAGAGTTACCCTAAAAAAACAAACATAGATAGATGGATAGACCCAATATAGATAGGTAGATATGCAACAGACTTGGAAAGCAACTAGTGTAAATTAGAACAAAGTGTTTGAGAGCTCAAAATATATCTTCAAGGGCTTCCCTGGTGGCGCAGTGGTTGAGAATCTGCCTGCCAATGCAGGGGACACGGGTTCGAGCCCTGGTCTGGGAAGATCCCACATGCCGCAGAGCAACTGAGCCCGTGAGCCACAATTACTGAGCCTGTGCGTCTGGAGCCTGTGCTCCGCAACAAGAGAGGCCGCGACAGTGAGAGGCCCGCGCATCGGGATGAAGAGTGGCCCCGCTTGCCACAACTAGAGAAAGCCCTCGCACAGAAACGAAGACCCAACACAGCCATAAATAAATTAATTAATTAAAAAAAAATTAAAAATATATATATCTTCAAGAACAAAATGGATTCATTTTAGCAAATATAGTACTAATTTTAGGGAGCTAAAAGGACACTTTAAGTGGCAGAGGATTAATACAATTACATTTCTTTCTCTGCAGTTCCAATTACACCTCTTGATTTTATACTGACTTGTACTTGCATAAGTACAATATTGTAAAGTTTATAGGTTTTCAATGCTTGAGAATCAACCTATAAACAAAGCACAGAAAAACTGAATAAAGTCACAGAACGTAGATGTTATAAACATATAGTAGTAGCCAATTGCAGAAGCAGTGAAAATGATAATAAAAGCTAACACATATTACATATTTAATATGTAATTAAAGCACTATGCTGAAAAAGCCTTACATGCAATAACTCATTGATTACAAAATGGCAACACTGAGAAGTGGCCAAAAGAATGTATTCAGGAGCAAGACTGTTTGGGTTTGATATCCAGTTCCACTGCTTACCAGTGTTATGACCTTGGGCAAGTTGCCATATTTTGTCAATATATTTATTTCATTTTAAGACTTCTGAAATTGAGATGAGTCTTACACTAGATGGCATGTCATAAATGTAACTGGTAGTGGTTATTTTCTTTGTTAGTAGTACAAAAAAAAAATAGTGAGCCCTAGAATCAATGGCAAAGGGGAACTGCTATAGTTTTAAACAGACTTTAAATTGGGATTGACATATATATACTATATATAAAATAGAAAACTAATAAGGACCTACTGTACAGCACAGGGAACTCTACTCAATACTCTGTAATGGCCTATATGGGAAAAGAATCTGAAAAAGAGTGGATATATGCATAACTGATTCACTTTGCTGTACACCTGAAACTAAAACAACATTGTAAATCAACTATACTCCAATAAACTTCTTTTAAAAATAAAAATAAAACAGCCTTTATGACAACAATTAAATGCAAGGCATGACCCCTGATTGGATCCTGAATGGGGGGAAAAAGGCCAATAAATGGTGAAAGTTGAAATCATTGTTATTTTTCTAAGATGTGATAGTAGTATACATCTTTGGTTATAGAGGAATCTTTTTATTCCTAGTCATTGATTTTTTTCAAGGTTCAGGACAGCTGTCTTGTAGAATGAGCCACATTTTTTGTTTGATAATTTTCTTATACCCAGGCTTGACAAGAATACTACACAGGTATGGTTATATATAGGTGTTGTACACATGAAGTTTTAAAAACTCATTCTTATACAAAATTCTTAACAGAAAATCCTTAGGAAAAACCATAAACAAAAATATAAAGCATAGGATTAAAAAAAGAAACATTCTAGCTTGATTTGAAATCAAATTTCCAATCTCCTTTCTTTTTCCTTGTACCTAAGAAATGAGTATGTACAATATTCACATTTGCACCTGGATATTTGCTAGCATTCTGTCACCTGTGAACATGATGTATTTTAACCAAAAATCTCTGAAGGCCAAAACTTTTCTCCTCATTTATTTTTCCCAAAATGTGTATCCCAGTCCTCTTAAGTCTTCTTGTTACCACAGAGTAAATTATATTTAAAGGAGTGATTGGAGGGGAAAAAAGATCAATATTGGAAATTAACAGAAATGGTCAATTACTATCTTAGGCAGCCTCTGGAGTAATTAGTGTTAAACAACCTCATTGCATACCAGCTGTTAATTTGAACAAATGTCTTTATTTTTATCGGTTTTTGCCCTTTATATCTCTAAATGAGAAAGTATTATAGAGATATGGGATAACTTTTAACTCAAAGCCCAAGTGGTTGGTTCTCATTTCTGTCTCAGAAAAATTTCAACTAGAAAAAAAATTTAAAGTTTTATTCAACCATATTTTATAACATGGCACAGATATACAATTTTATACCTGTGTGTGAATTATATTAGAACATATTAACCTCTCTTGAGTTTCAGTTTCCTAATCAGTAAAATGAGGAAACAATAAAATTTAACTTCTGAGGTTATTACAAGGAATAAATCAATTATATAAATTTGTATCTATAAAGCGCTTAAAATAGTGCCTGGACACATCTATTAAATGAATGAAATACATAATAAATCTCAATCTTCATAATAGTTCTTACATCTCATATTTGTTATTTTCTCCATTTTAAAGGTAAGAAAACTGAGCTCTAAAGAGGTTAAGTAACGTGCCCAAGGTCACACATGTAGTAGGTAGGATCAGAATCTCACTAGCCTAACTCTTGAGCCCCTGCTCCTAACCACCTCACTATTCAGTTGTACAGAGTTTGCATATAGTTATTCAGCCATTGCCTTATTATTAGAAAATCAGATATCCAGTGTTTTTTTTTGCCATTACAGCTAATGCCACAATGAATTATCTTTATACATACATCCTTATGTGTCAGGGCTTTTGTATTTAAAGGAGAAAGTCCAAAAAGTAAAATCACTAGGCCAAAAGGTTTGCGTATTTTTAACTTTAAAAATTACTAATTTTGGGCTTCCCTGGTGGCGCAGTGGTTGAGAGTCCGCCTGCCAATGCAGGGGACACGGGTTCGTGCCCCGGTCCGGGAAGATCCCACATGCCGCAGAGCGGCTGGGCCAGTGAGCCATGGCCGCTAAGCCTGTGCGTCCGGAGCCTGTGCTCCGCAACAGGACAGGCCACAACAGTGAGAGGCCCGCGTACCGCAAAAAAAAAAAAAAAAAATTGCGAACTTAAAAAAGTTTATTATAGCAGGTCTGTCTTTCCTTTTACAGTATCTGGATTTCCTGTCTTACTAAAAAATACCATCCCTACTCCAATTATATGAATATTCTCCTAATTGCTTCATAGGGAAATATCTTTAACTCATTTACAATTTATTTGCTTTTTTTTGGCAGCGCTGCCTGGCTTACAGTCCCCGACCAGGGATCGAACACGGGCCCTCAGCAGTGAAAGCGTGGAGTCCTGACCACTGGACCACCAGGGAATTCTCACAATTTACTTTTTATATAATTTATGATAAGGTGATCTAGTTGGTTTTCCTATAGATGAATAGCAAATTCCACTATCAGCATTTATTGATTAAAACATCCTTTTCCCACAAAAGTGAAATAACACCCTTGTCACATATTAAATTCCTTATGTCATTCTCATACTCAAACCAAATTATTTTTGATCTCTATGTCTTGGGTTCATGCTCCTTCATCCCTTAGAATAGGCCTCTCCCAGCTCTGTAAATCCGATTCCTACCATCCATTAAGGTCCTATACAAATGCCGAGACTATTTTATTGGTTTCCACGCTTCCTTCTTCTCATCCCTTGCTAGAGGTAATCACCCCCTCCTTTGAATGTCTGCAATACTTTATCTGCACAGTACTTCTCTAACAACGCTTCTCACTTTTAATATAATTAGTTATTTACAAGTCCTGTCTCCCTTCTTAGGTGGTAATATTTTGGTGGACTTGATCTATATCTAAGTCATTTTTTTAATATCTAAGTCATTTTTATAGCACCCTTAGTACTTTGGACAGTGCTTCCAAACCACATTTATTAGATGAATAACTGCACAACTTTCTTGATCTCTCCCCAGATCTGTAGTTCTGCAGCTAATTGAAAACTGCCACATTAAGACTAACTCCCTTGTGTGCAGAAAAGCGTAGTTTTGCCAAATAAAGGGGAATTTTTCTGGAATCCATGAAGCAGAAATTTAAAATAAACAAAATTTAAGATTGTGTATTCTGTACCATATTTACATGAGAAAAAATCAAGAGACTATTAAATGAAGTAATTGACTATTTTTTCAAAATAATTTCTAGGCAATGATGGTGTTAATACAGATTCAGGACAATCTTCTACATAGTTACATTCAAAATTCTCTATGATGATAACTGCATAATGATGACATCAGTGCGAGGTAAGATTAAGTGCCTTATGGAATCATCAAAAGATACAACACAAACAGGCATCATAGGCAAAGTAGGTGTTCACTACACTGCAAAATTTTTAGAGTGCTAGAAAGGTCCCCTGCTTGCCTCTAAATATCTTCCCACTCAGTGAGCTAATGCCTAAAACTTTACCATCAATATTCAAGCCTCTCATTTAAAAGTCTAAACCAGTGATTCTCAACCATGGGCCATTTTGCCTGCCAAGGGACATTTGGCAATGTGTGCAGACATTTCTGGTTGTCACAACTTGGCTGGGGGTAGGGGGGAGGGCGGGGTTGCTATTAGCATCTAGTGGACACAAGCCAGGTATGCTCCTAAACGTTATACGACACACAAGATAGCCCCTCACAACAAGGATTTTCCTGGCCCAACATGTCAACATTGCCAAGGTTTTGAGAAACTGGTGTATATTCTGCTGAAATGCAAAAACATAATGTCTTTAATTTAACATACACATAAAAAAGCCTCCACTTCAATCCAATCAAGCCTTTCTTCCCCTCTGCTCCTCCTCCATGCTGTCAAATCCAGTGGTTACCTGCTTATCCTCATCTTCCACAACTCCTCAGCAGCATTTACTTGACTGAGCTAGCTGGTCATTCCCATGGTACACTTCTTTCTCTTGACTTCCTTGATATCTCAGTTTTCTGATTTTCTTTCTGCTTTACTGGGCACACCTCCCCAGTCCATTTCGTTAATTCTTCAATGCTGTTCAGTATCTAATGTTGCAATGACTCATCTTCCCTTTGTTATCCTCATTTTTTCCCTAAATGATGTCAGCCAGAACCAGTAAATCTATATGCTAATAACGCCAAAATTTATAACTCCAGCTCTGACCTCCTTACCTGAGCTTCAGGTTTATTTAACCAACATGTTAGCTGCAGTTGGATGTCTAACTGATATCTACAACTTAACATGTCCAGTAAATAAACTATACTCCAATAAAAATTTAAAAAAAATAATAAAACTTAACATGTCCAAAACAGAACCCTTGATTCAGAAATTACTCTTATTGTAATCAAACCACATATGTAAGATGTTAACAACTGGGGAAATCTAGGTTTGATTCTTGCAACTATTATATAAGTTTGAAATCACTTCAAAATAAAAAGTAAAACAGACAAAAACACAGGGCTCCCATCAGTCCACATTCTTCTCTTCCCTTTTTCAGTAAACTGCACCACCAGTTCCTCATAAAACATATCTAGACATCATCATTAATTCATCTCTGTAAGAACATGTCACATCTAATCCACCAGCAAATTCAAGATGCTGTAGCTGAAAAATATATCCAAATTAGGCCACTTCTCCCCACCTCTGCTGCTACCAGCTTCCTAACTGGTCTCCCTGTTGCCATACTTGCCCCTCCATTAGTTTCCTAGGGCTGCCATACAACTAAGCCCACATGCTGAGGGCTTAGTTGCTCCACGGCATGTGGCATCTTCCGAGACCCAGGCTCGAACCCATGTCCCCTGCATTGGCAGACAGATTCTTAACCACTGTGCCACCAGGAAAGTCCCAGGTCTGGGGGTTAGAAGTCTGAAATCAAGGTGTCAGCAGAGCCACGATCTCTATGAAACCTCTATGGGAGGATTTGTCCTTACCTCTTGCTAACTTCTGGTGGTTGCTGGCAAACTTTAGCGTTCCTTGGTTTGTAGACACATCACTTCAATCTCTGCCTCCATCCTCACAAAGCATTCTCTCTGTATATCTGTCTGTGTCCAAATATCCCTCTTCTTATAAAGACACTAGTCATTGTATTAGGGCCCACCCGAGTTCAATGATCTTAACTTTCCATCTGCAAAGACCCTATTTCCAAATAAGTTCACACTCACAGGTTCCAGGAGTTAGGACTTCAGCATATCCTTTTGGGGAACACAGTTCAGCCAATAACATTCTCTATAATCGGTTTTCCACACAGCAACCATAATGATCTTCACGAATGTACATCAGGCCACATTACTCTCCTACTTACAGATCTGTGTCCAGCTGGCCATCTCCTACCACTTTGCTCTTACACTCCAGCAACATTAGCCTTCTTTCTGTCCCTCCAACACACCAAGCTTTTCCTGCTGGAAATTGCTGTGTGGCTTCCTCTTCACCATTTCAAGTCACAACTCAAATGTCACTTCCTCACACAAGTCTGACCATCTACCTGAGCAGCATGTCCCAGAAGCATTCTCTTTCACACAACCCTAGTTTCTAAGCAGCAGTGACCATTACCAGAAATTATCTTACTTGTTTTTTATCTGTTACTTGAACATAAGCTCTATTGAGGCAGCTTCCATCACTATAGACCCAGAGACTAAACCAGGGCAGACAAATATTTTTCATTTTTATTTAGTCAAATACATCTCTTTTCCTTCATGACTTCAGGATTTCCTATCTTACACACCAAGATCATTGAATTATTCTCCTAAGTTTTCTTCTATTGTTTTCTTTTTGTTGTTCATTTAAATACCTAATCCATTTGGAATTAATCTTGAACTGAATGAACTGAATTAATCTGAACTGACTGCCTCTGTTCCTCTAAGAGAGCACTAATCTCCTGCTGTTGATTCCATCCCACACTATCTGCTGACTACACCGAAAAGCCCTAACGGACCATCTAGAAGGATGGTGCTGGAAATGCACTTCCCCACCTGCCTGATGAACTCCTATAAATCCTTAAAACCTCAATTCTAATGTCACCTCTCCTGGGAAGCCTTTCCTGTCCAATCTCTGCCCTTCTTTATATCTTCACTCTAACATCTCTCTACTGTATAATCTATAGTACCTGCCTCATAACATATATAAAGTACTTACACTAGTGCACGGAAGAAAGGCTATATAAATGTTAACTACTTTATTATATCACAATAGCTTACCATTATTTGTCTGTGTAATCTCCCTTGTTAGACCATGAGAGAAAGAGGACAGAGACCCATTTATTTGCCATTTAACAATCCCGGTGTTTGCACACGTATTAAGCATTAATAAGTAAATAAATTAATGAACAACACCTCAATTCTGGAAAAAAGTAATTTTCTTTGATGCTGCGGATTCCTTTTGTTTTAAAAAAGGAAATTTTTAAAACAAAAAATAGAAAAACAGACTGTTCTTCCTGCTTTTTGATTTGGCTCAAATTGCGCGGGGGGTGGGAGGGACGACGACACACAAGGGGCGACACAGTCTTTAGCAGATCTAGCACGGAGGTCTAGCTTTTCCCACCTCCAGAAAGACAATGACAGGTGCTATAGAACTAACACTGTATAACCCATTATATTAGAAATGAAAACAACGGCTTTTTTTTTAAGATGGGGAGGGGAATCCAAAACTTTTTGTGTTTTGAATAAAGTCAGAGATATCTGAACCTCATGTGAGTTCATAACCTCACATTCACCTGACCCTGAACCCCACATAAAGCAACTTATCGGCTTCCTTAAAAAAACAGCAACACCCCCCCCCCCAAAAAAAAACAGCAACCCAACACTTCAACTCTGGGATGAAAGAGACTCCCGTAAAGCAAAATATGTAGGGGCTGAGCTATCTAGCTGCCCTTCCCACAAGGAGATTCTCCGTCTAGGCCATCCTCGGAGAATTGCAGTATTCTTATACGAGGGGACGACAGGTTTCCTCGGCTCGGGTATCCCCGAAACCATGGCTGCGGAGACTGAGCCGACCCCCGCCCTGCGTTAGTCAGGAGCTGGAAGTAGTGAGGTGACCGCGGCCCACAGCAAAAGAAGCGGAGAGAAACTTCCAGCGGGAAAGATGAAGTGTACAGAAGCTACGTGCGAAGAAAAGGAAAAGCAGCGAGAGGGTAGAGCAGTCAGGAACACCGCCACTTCTCACTTCTCCTCGCCACCTCGAATTTTCTCATCTGAAGACCAGCACCCGCCCCGCTCACACTCTCCTGTAGCTGCTCCACGAGCGCCAAGCCGCTGCCCAGCCGGTGGAGAGCCGCGCGGGTGGCGGAAGGGAACAGCCGCCGCCTCCCGGACTCACCAGCTCTCCGTGCCGCCACTTCGCCGCCGCCGAAAGGGCTGGTCCGAGGCCCGTTCTTTGCGCGTCCGCTCCCGGGAAGCCGCTGCCTTCGCTCCCAGCCACGAGACTGCGGTTGCGCGCGACAAGGTAAGCCCGGCCGGCGTCCCGGCTTCCGTAGGCGGACGGCTCGGCGGCCCCGGATGTTGATATACCGCCTGCCCCGGAAACGGTGGCGGGAAGTCCAAGGGGGCGGGGGTGGTGTTGCTGGGCTCTCCGGAAGGAGACGTGGCGGCTGTTGGGGCCCGGGTTGCCTGGGCGCTTGGTAGTCCCGCCGCCTCCTCCTCCTCCTCCTCCTCCTTCCCCCTCTCCTCTCCACTGTGGGCCGAGGGGGTTGTGGCGGCGGCTGGAGAGCTCGGCGGCGGAGGATGGAGGAAGGAGGCGGCGGCGCGCGGAGTCTGGTCCCAGGCGGGCCGCTGTTACTGGTACTCTGCGGTCTCCTAGAGGCGTCCGGCGGCGGCCGAGCGCTCCCCCAGCTCAGCGATGACATCCCTTTCCGCGTCAACTGGCCCGGCACCGAGTTCTCTCTGGTCAGTGCCCTCGCGAACTCGGTAGCCATCTCTCTTCCTCCTGGCACTTAAGGGTTCGGCCCCTTCCCTCAGTATTCTGCGTTTTTTCCCCCTAGAACCTCCTCTGCGGGCGCATGCCTCCTTCCCCAATCCAAAGCTTCATCGACCCCGCGTTCATTCATTCAAACGGCAAGTGTTATCAGACACGTTCTGTGGATGTGCCCTCCATGCTACGCATTCCGGGATCCAGCGGTCACTTGCTCTCCCCTTTAAAAATCTGTCGCACTATACCTTAGCAACACTCCCACCCTGTGGAAGAAGCTTTTCTAGAACCACGTCAGGCGCACACATTTGTCTTCTTTGGAAAGTCCTCTGCAGCTCTTAACTCCACCAGCAGCCTTCTGTCCTTCAAGGAGTATTACACACCCTACCTACACAACCAGTTGTACTGCGGATATGAGTTCCCTCTCTCATATTCGTTCTTTCTCCCTTGTATACACACACAGTACATAACATATACGCACAGCTCTTTTTCCTTCAGAGTTGTTTCTGAGAGGGCTGTTTGGCCTGTGAGATGTTAACGACGCTCTATGCAGAATATCCTTTACAGTTTTGATGTATTACGGCTGTTATTTAAGACCCCAAAACATGAGATTTTATGATCGGTTTTCCTACATTGAAAAACATATTTATAATCTCAAAGTAATGAATATTTGCAGTCCTTCTTCCTTTCGGGAGTGCACTGCTGAGAAGTCTTGCTATCCACGGGAGGCCAGTAGAAATTGGGCTCTTGTGATACTTACCGTATGGTAATTAATTCATTTATTTCAAATGGAAGTCGGGGAAAATGCAACAGTTCCCCCCACCCCGCTCCGCCCTGCAGAATTTTTTTAAAATTCTTATTCCAGTTACCTGCAGTCGTTCTACTTGGAAGACTGTTTTAGTATATTGTTCTATTACTATTTCACTGAAACGTGAATACGTGATACTAGGATGTCTGCACAGAATGTCCCAGGATAACGGATGTCATCAGTACCACAACAGACTTCTATTTGCAGATGTTAGTTTTTGCCAATATTTCACACCTGGTTTGTTTCTCCACCTGTCTTCAGTTCTTCCATTCTGGTAGTTCAGTGGTTCTTAAGTATTTCTTTGGGAAGCCAGATTAATCTTTGCATTAATGCCAAGAAATATTTTTAAAATTAATTTTTATTGGAGCATAGTTGGTTTACAATGTTGTGTTAGTTTCTGCTTTACAGCAAAGTGAATCAGTTATACATATATACACTTTTTTTAAGATTCTATTCCCATATAGGTCATTACGGAGTATTGAGTAGTGTTCCCTGTGCTATACAATTGGTTCTTATTCAGGAAATATTGATATATTAAAATACTTATATGAAAGTTTGTTACAAGTCAGATATAACTAAGAGGCTTGGGATAAGAATATTTTAGTCCAGCCTCTGTTATTATTTCCAAAGAGCACACTTGGCATGAACTTGGCAAATGTTTAAAGAATGTGGTCATTAAAATTTTTTACTCTTGCACCTGTGTTTTGCTTTTTTTTTTAATTTAAAAAGGCATGCGGATATGTGGCCCTAAAAATTTACTGACCTATACGTAGATGACTAAAACTAGCCTTTTTAGAAGTTACTACTAAATTGTTCAGTTTTCTTTCTGGCACTGGTGTTTGCTGGCTAAAAAGAGGTTATGGTAGAAGATCTCGGTCTTAACGTATGCTGTACCAACCTTTTCTATATCTAACAATTTTATTTTGACATTTTGTTTTTAATTACTTTTCTTTGACAATGAAGCATAATCTAAGATGGACACATTTGAAAATTTGGAGAGAAATTCTTTTTCTTTTCTTTTTTTAAGTTTGAGTTATTTTGAGAAAAATCTAGAAACATTTTCCTATAAGTTGGCAAAAGATCTGTGGCCCTCACACAAAAATAAGCCCCAAGAGTGATTATCATTGATCTTCGGTTTGTTTTTTTTTTTTTTTAGTATTTTTCTAATCTCAGGGCTTCCCTTCCCTACTTTGTGTAATTGAAACTACAGCCCTCCACACCTGGCACTGTCATTTTGTTTTATAGGCCAGTTGGATGGACATTTGTGTGTAACTAAGCAGCTGTATGAACTAGGATAAAGGTCTTTATCTCTCTCCCACCTGAAATTGGAAGGGACTTGATTAGAAGATTTGAATTTTCTTTATCTTTAAAATTCTTCTGTGCTTTAAATCATCTTCCCCTTCATGTATATCAAAATAATACATAATCTTTCAAATTTGCTTAGAAAAGTATTAAGCACCAAAATTGTGTACATTTTTAAATGTTTACAATAATTAATGATTATGATATTCTTTCTTTACTGGTTTTTAGAAGTCAGTTTTGTTTTTGTGTATATTTTCCTTCGGAAATAACATCTCTGTGTCATTAAAATGTTCGATTATTCATTACTTCACAGAGTTTATGAATTTCACCGAAGGAAAACCACAAAATAAGTCTCATTTTCTTTCTACTTCTTTTGTAAGTATAGAAATGTATTCCCACTCAAAAACTTTCCCCAGACACTACTCTTGGGAAAAATGGTGACCAACTCCATGGTTTGAAGCATGTTATATATATTAACAAGTAGTGCCATTGAGTTTATTTTACAGCCTCTCCAAGGATAGTTTTCTCTCTCATCCTGTATCTTAATTCTTCCAGACTCATGTCAAACATTAGGAATTTCTCCCCTGCCAAGATACTTTTTAAATTCCTTAATCTTAAAGACCACACCCCCCTTGATTAGTTTCATTATATTAAAATCTGATTTTTATCAAATCACTAATCTTACACTAGAAATACTTTAAGGTATTAAGTTATATAGAACAAGTTTTTTTACACTATCTGTGATTCTGTGCATTCAGAATTATATTTTTTTAAGTAAAAACATGTTTTACAAAATCAGAAGGAAGCATTTTAGTAGTAGATCAAAAAAAAATTTTTAACTTAGAAAATCACAAAAGGTTAACTTTTCCCCTGTAATTTCTATTATTAAAAATTAGGGTAAAGTTTGTTAAAATTTTTACTTCATGATCCCAATAAGTGATGCACTATTTCAGCAAAGAGTTTTCAGATAGAAGAGTTGCCACTTGGTCTGTTTTATCAAAGAAGAAAGTAGCCCTTCCTAAACTAATGAAAAATGAATCTTTGCAGCAACAACAAATCTTCAAATAAGAATAGTGATGGTTTCTACTTCTGTTACCTTTTACCTAAACCTTAAAAGCGATAGGCAGAGGAATGAATTTCTTCACATAGACGTAAAACCCAAGATTAGTTTTAATTACAAAGAAAGAATTGTCTTCCTTTCTTTGCCGTTGCTCTAGACAAGCAGTTTCTTTTTCCATTGTTAGCATTGTGGTAAATATTTTAGTAAATGAGTCAATATTGCTGTAGAATCCAGTTCTGAATATTAAGTTGCAGGTACTTCACAAATAGAGAGAGGATTAGATTTAAGTCATATGCTACTGTCCACCTTCCCTACAGTACAGGAATGATTTGACAAGACTAAGACTTCAAGGCCATCCATTGCTAGCTAAATGAATGTAAGTCATGCTTTGTACAACTCACTATCATATGTTCTGAATATATCCAGAAAACACCGAGAGACATTATAAGTGCTTTGTCTTACAGCAGTTTGTTGGCTCAACTGAATAAATGTTTCTAAGGATCCCTTTATCACAAATTTGGCTTTACAACTCTGACTTTCAAATCTCTTTGATTTCTCTCTTCACTTGTGATGATCTTTTAAATAAGGATCTTTGGCCATAGTCCAGGAGTCTATATAGTAATCTAAGAAAATGTTAACAAAAGTTAGTTCAAACATGTTAAAACAGTTAAGAGCACATAGAATATGGAATCAGTCTGCTAGGGTTCATGTCTGGGCTGTGCTACTTACTGGCTATATTACCTTGGACAAATTATTTAAGCCCTGGGCTTCAGTTTCCTTTTCGGTGAGATGGGTACAATGCTTGCTTCGAGCATCAATCAGACAATAAATGTAAAGAACTTAATTTGGTAGTGTCATATAGCTAATACAGCTAGTATTTACTGCTCTGTTTTGTTTTGTTTTATTGTCTTGGGAAAACATCTCCTAATTTGTATTTGTGTTTAAGATAACATCAGTTTCAAGTAGTACTGGTTTTATTATAGTTAGGAATTGTTTTTATCAAACTGAGAAAAGAGCAGAGATATGTAATAAGGGTGGTTCTTTCCTTGCCAGGGATAGCCAAATAGTATAGTGGGTTTACAATGCTGTAAGAAGAGAAAAGTTAAGAGAGAATTGAATTGTCAGAGAACACCTCTCATAGACTTTGAAAACTTCTGCCTTAGTAGTTAGTGACATATTTGCTATCACAAAGCAGAGATTTCTTTTTAGTTAAATAATATCAGTTATATTAATTGAAATGTTCATTTGAATTACATTGGTTCATTTTGATTTGTGAATTTGTTTGGTTTTATACTGTAGACCGCTTTAAGGATAGTTTTGTTGATATATACCATGAATCCGCAAACTATACCTTTGGGCTGGCCCACTCCAAACTTTATTTTTGTAAAGCTGTTTGTTTTCTCAGAATACAACCATGCTTTTTCATTTACATATTGCCTGTGCACTTACTTCCTACAGTGCAGAATTGAGTAGTTGCAGTAAAGACCATATGTTATCCAAATATGAAAACTACTACATTATATTATGTTCAGGTGTCCCATCCAACAGAATTGAGAGTATGTTTATAAAGTGCTGTAAATTCTCATATATAGGTGGTAACTGTTAGTCGGAGTAATAAGTATTCAGTGATGATGTATCCATGAACATTGACACCTCTTACTGCTTTTTAATCTGTATTATAACTTCAGTCTGTTGCATTACTACTTTTTTCTTTTTACTCCAAACTTTATTTTTGTTCCTTATTTTTCTGTTACATTGTAACACCAGGATAAAGTTTGTCATCTTCATTTTGTCATTAAAAAATATGTAGAATCTTTTCCCTGCCTTTGCAAGTATGTTTAAAAATCCTGTTGAAGTGATGAATTAGTTTAACCTGGGACTGTAAGTTAGTATAGTTCAGTTTAATCAGCTAAAGTAATGTACATTTTTTTGTTCTATTTCTAGCCTACAACTGGAGTTCTGTATAAAGAAGATAATTATGTCATCATGACAACTACACATAAAGAAAAATATAAATGCATTCTTCCCCTTGTGACAAGTGGTGATGAGGTAAGTTTTTATAAATACATTGATAATCCCTGTCACCAAAGATATTTATTTAAAACATCGCAACTCCATACCTTAAAATAAAATTGAGTGACAGGTTTCTCAATTATTCTGTCTTACTAAAAATATAGTAATCACTTTTTTATTGAAGTATAGTGATTTACAATGTTAGTAATCCTTATTATTCCTGAATTCTTTGAGTTTTACAGTTCAACTTGGAAAAACTAGCAACCAGTTATTAATGTTTTAGATGAAAATCTAACTCCATGGATGTTTTCTTTTATAGAAATGAAGGTTTTGAAACAAGATAAAATTTTAAATGTGTATGTGACATTTTTTATAAAGAATTGCTAATAAGTAAATCTATAGGTACCTTGTGCTTTCTTACTACCTTAGCTCATACCCGTTTCTTCCACCTAAAATGCCCTAACTGCCTCTTATCCATCCTTCAAGGCAATTACTTCTTTCAAGATGAAACACGAGAGGCAGCATGGTAAAATGGAAAGGACACCAGCCTAGGAGCCAGGAGGCTGAGGTATAGGCTATAGTTAGCTGTGGAGCCTTGAACAAATTTGAAACTCAGTTCCTCCACTCAATACGTTTATTGAGCTAATTACATAATATTTTCACAATCTGTAAAATGGAAGTATTAAACTCAGTGAGTTTAGGTTTCTTAGGTTTTGTTCAGACTTAAAATCTGTGAAAGACAGCTATCTTGTTTTAAACCACCTTAAGACACAAATACACACATATGCAATTACACACGTATTTATGGCATTCAAGTCTGAAATGTAAAAATATATGGAAAACTGAGAAGTATATTAAAACTTTCCAGTGTATTCTATAAGATTCAACTATTCTGAGGCTTTCATAGATAGAATTTGTTTGGATACAAGCATTTAATAATTCTGAAGTAGGTTTATAAGAATTGTTCAGGAAACTGATACTTAACCTTTTTCTAAGAGAAGAAAGAATGGAAGATTATTCTATGGCTCCATATTTTATACTTCAATTCTTTTTCTTTTGGATTATAGTTGATTTACAATGTTGTGTTAGTTTCAGGTGTACAGCAAAGTGAATCAGTTATACATATACATACAGATATATGTATATATGTATGTATATATATATGTATATATACATGTATATATACATACAGATATATGTATACAGATATACATATCTACTCTTTTTCAGATTCCTTTCCCATATAGGTCATTACAGAGTATTGAGTAGAGTTCCCTATGCTATATAGTAGGTCCTTATTAGTTGTCTATTTTATATATAGTAATGTGTATATGTCAATTCCAATCCCCCAATTTATCCCTCACCCCACCGCTTTCCTCCTGGTAGCCATAAATTTATTTTCTACATATGTTACTATTTTGTTTTGTAAATAAGTTCATGTGTACCATTTTTTTTTTAGATTCCGCATATAAGTGATATTATATGATAGTTGTCTTTCTCTGTCTGACTTACTTCACTCAGTACGAAAATCTCTAGGTCCATCCATGTTGCTGCATATACTTCAATTCTTTTGAAAGAAGTGGCATGCCATAGGATCTTATTAAAGGTTTTGACTTTTTTCACCCTTTTATTTCCAAGCATTTGTGGTTTGACCAATGAGTTAATACCTAAACAGCAGAGTTGGGTGAAGTTCCAGAATAATTGTATTAAACTCTAATTCTTTCATAGGAAGAAGAAAAGGATTATAAAGGCCCAAATCCAAGAGAGCTATTGGAGCCACTATTTAAACAGAGCAGTTGTTCCTACAGAGTATGTATTTTATGTTCACTTGATAACTAGAAAATAAATTTCCAGCAGCCAATAGGCCCTTGAAAATAATTCTGTTTCTTTTTACTTTATTATGTTGTATCACATTTTAAGTTAGTTGTAAAACTAAACTGTTGCTTAATAGTATTTTGTTCATTTAAATTCCTGTATAGTATATGCAGCAAACACCCAATAATATCAATTATCAAATAATATCACCAAACTGCTTTGAATGTTTTTCAGATCAAAAGAAAGTTTCTTTATATACAATTTTAATAAAAACTGCTCATGGTTATTTTTTTAGGCTGTGTAAAAAATGATCCCTTGGCCAGGTGTTTATTGTAGACCCCAGGTATATTTAGACCTATTTCCTTCATAGAATTTTCACATTTAGCTAATTAGTGAAAACAATGAATAAGCTTCAGTAATTTCATGTTTTCTGAGGCATAATAATAACTTTCATTTAATGAAAGCTTGCTGTAAATCTTCAGAGAAATCTTCAGTTGCTTAAAATATCAAAAAGGAATTCAGTTGAGTTGTGTGGCTTTTGTACATAAATACATCCATCTGTCTTAGATTGAGTCTTATTGGACTTACGAAGTATGTCACGGAAAACACATTCGGCAGTACCATGAAGAGAAAGAAAGTGGTCAGGTATTTTTTTCTTCAAAATATGAAATGTAGAACATTATAAAATGAAAACTTTAATAATGAGGTGGATGGTTTTAAACTGTATTCTTTAAAAATGTATTTGCCAAATACTTACTATATTTTTATTTTATTTTTAAATATAGAAAGTAAATATTCACGAGTACTACCTTGGGAATATGTTGGCTAAGAATCTTCTATCCGAAAAAGGTTTGTTTCTACAGAGTGATTTAGTAGTAATGCTGGTATTTGGTTTAAAGTATATGTTCAAATTGGAATTTAAAAGATTTTCTTGGAGACTGTATGAATTTTAAAACACTAAAATAAACTTCTGAACAATCCCATAGAAAACTTTTTCAAAGAGATCTTTTCATTACTTTCTGTTTTAGCAAACATTATGCTTTTTTTCTACCTATTAATAAATTTTTAAAATCTGGTGAGCCATACATATCAGTGTTATTTTATATAGTGTTAGTCTTTTGCTTGGTTTAAACAACTTTTTATATATGGAAATAGACATGTAGATGTATCCCTCAAATTATGAAATATTTTTATTCATCTATATTATTCAAATTGGTCAACTCATTTAAGATTAAACCTTTCACTGAGATAAAAACACTTCAGAAGAAAACTGTCGTGGCCAGTTCTTATGCCTCAAATAGAGTATTTCCTAAATAAAGATGTAATGATTAAATATGACTGTTCTTTCAAAAGAAACCATTTCAAGGAATCTAGCTAAAAGTATGTGTATGTTTTGGGTCTTATTTTTATTTAATTTAATTTATTTATTTATTGGCTGTGTTGGGTCTTTGTTGCTGTGCGCAGACTTTTCTCTAGTTGCGGTGAGCGGGAGGTACTCTTCATTGCGGGGCTCAAGCTTCTCATTGCGGTGGCTTCTCTTGTTGCGGAGCACGGGCTCTAGGCACGCAGGCTCAGTAGTTGTGGCTCACGGGCTCTAGAGCACAGGCTCAGTAGTTGTGGCACACGAGCTTAGTTGCTCCACGGCATGTGGGATCTTCCCAGACCAGGGACCAGACCCGTGTCCCCTGCACTGGCAGGTGGATTCTTAACCACTGCACCACCAGGGAAGTCCAGGTTTTCTTTAGAAAGAAGTTTAAGATTACAAAGTTGATGAAAACTTAGTCATTTATATCTTGTATATAAGTCACTGGTCATTATTTAACTTACTTTTGTATTAATCCACAGAACAAGAAGCGGAAGAAAAGGAAAAATCAAAAGAGGCAAGTGATAATTGGTGATTTTCAGTCTTAACATCTATTGTTAGACATGAATTTATAAAACTTAATTGACAGAATATAGCCATGTGTTCTTTATCTCTCAACTACCTCAAAGGATTTAGTCAAAGAAAATTTGCAATATGTTAGATTTTTATGAGAAAAGTTATGCTATAATACTTTTATTTACTTTAAGATCATACAAAAATAAATGAATTTATCAAAGATGTGTCTGGGAAAGTTTCTATAACAGCATTATATCACTTCTGTGCTTCGCAGTGGTTCTTTCCCTCTGTTCAACATTGGAGCTTTTGCATTTTTTCTGTTGTTTGGACCCTATTTCCTATGGGTAAAACAGATAAATCATAAATGTAAATAACAAGCTACCAGACTGCAAGCATCTTAAAAGCAGGGACTGTCTTTTTTCTCTTTACCCCACAGTGCAAAGCAGAGTGCCAGACATAATGTAGGCCCTTCGTGAATGCTTATTGAATGTGAATGCATAATTGATGACTGAAAAATAGGATTGTTTAAAAAGAACTATTCCTTAGGGTGACCAGTTACAGTTTTTAAATGCCCCTGTGGTTCAAGGAATGCTTTATGAATCCTAAGAATTTCCATAAAGTTAAATAACTTATTGGTAGAGGATATTTCTATAAATGGTTTCATACCATAATGATTCTTTCATTAGAAGTAAAGTTAAACGGCAAAAGGCCTTAAAGATTACTTAAAAGGGATGCCCATAACTTAAAAGGGTGGCTTTGGGGGAGTTGGTAAGCTATGCATAGACACACACAGCATTGCTATTTTAAAAGGTTTTAATTTTACAGACTACCTTTGAGATAAAATATTTATCTCAAAATATTTTTGGCTCTGGAGGATAGCAAGATGGAATTCAAAGTGTGAAATGATCAAGGAAGAGGAAGAAAAGGGTAAGGGAAGAAAACTAACATTTATTGAGCCCCAATTCATAAGCCAGATGCTGTGCCAGGCATGTAACAAAGGGTAATGTTTAATTCTCCCTACAGCCTTTGAGTATATATTATTATTCTACTTTTATGAATGACAAAAACTGAAATTTGGTCAAAGTCATAAGGCTAGTGAATGCAAAGCTTGGATTTTAACCCAGGATTTTCTAATTCTAGACACTAGGATGAAACTAGCATACAAGAAATCTCAAAATACTTTCCCCTGGAAACATTTATTTATTGCCTGTTTTGGGACCGAAGTGATACAAGATGAGCTCCCTGCCTCCAAAGAGCTTGCTTGGAGATGATATTAACAATATCTTTTAAAGCCCTTCCATTTAATTCTTCTTGTGTTTATGTCGATAAAAGTATGGGAGCTAACTCCTTAATAATCCTTGTCTTCTGGGGTGATCTCCTTTATTCCCCCATTCCGTGAAAATTTCTTCATCTGTCTTTTGCTGGCCATGAATGGATTTGTACAGGAGTTTATATGCTGAGAAGTATGTCTGTTAATAACAGGGAAGAAGAGTAAGCAGATCAGTGAACCAGCACAATATTTAGATTTCTGTTTTAGAACATAGTGTTAACTCTGTAGCCCTACTTTTTGACAAATCAAACTTCAAATCTCTAGAATCTAAATTCTAACATAGGCATTCACTTGAGAGTTTAGTGAAGAAAGCTCTGACCAGCCCAAGTATAGTAAGTTTCTATATTTTATCTTAGTCACTTTATTTAGAACTTTTGAAAATAATTCATATTAATTATGTTATTATAGCCTTTTTTATGTAAGTGTACATCTTAATTTTAGCACCAAATAAAAATTTTCTTTTATTCTGTATTAAATTAGCTCTGAAAATATGTATTTGCTCAAATAAGAATATGAATGAAAAGAATAGTAGAGGGAGAGCTTATAGAAAGTACAGAAATGTTACCTTTATAAATGTTAGTTTATGAATAAAATGTAGTTTTCTTCCTTTCAGAATAAGTGCTTCTCCATCCTCACCCCACCTCTATTTCTAATGAAAAGTCTGTCTTATACTCTTTTTTTAAGATTCCCACTAAAAATATCGAAGGTCAGATGACACCCTACTATCCAGTGGGAATGGGAAATGGTACACCTTGTAGTTTGAAACAGAACCGGCCCAGATCAAGTACTGTGATGTACATATGTCATCCTGAATCTAAGCATGAAATTCTTTCAGTAGCTGAAGTTACAACTTGTGAATATGAAGTTGTCATTTTGACACCACTCTTGTGCAGTCATCCTAAATATAGGTAGGATGTGGATTTAATATTTTAAACATGAAATGCACACATGCTTTAAAGTGTCGTTTGCTTAGGTTTAATGCTTTGTTCTCACTGAATAGATTCAGAGCATCTCCTGTGAATGACATATTTTGCCAGTCACTACCAGGATCACCATTTAAACCCCTCACCCTGAGACAGTTGGAACAGCAGGAAGAAATACTGAGGGTGCCTTTTAGGAGAAATAAAGAGGTATGAGAATTATCTAACAGTATTTCTTTCAGTGCTTCCTTTTCCAAATTTCAGAGCATATATCAGTATTTTAATGATTTCTGTAGTATAGTAGTAGTCATTTATTTTCCTGACTCAAAATTGTCAATTCCAGTTCTTTTGATTTTAATTCTTTTCCTTATTCTAATACTTCTCAGAAACTATTTTAGCATTCTCTTACACTCATGATTCCATAATTTTCTTTTTTATTAATTTGGCTGCATTGGGTCTTAGTTGCAGCGCGCGGGATCTTCACTGCGGCTTGCGGGATCTTTCATTGCAGAGCACGGGCTTCTCTCTAGTTGTGGCACATGGGCTCCAGAGCGCACGGGCTCAATAGTTGCGGTACGTGGGCTCAGTATTTTGGCATGCAGGCTTTGTTATCCCATGGCATGTGGGATCTTAGTTCCCCAACCAGGGACTGAACCCATGTCCCCTGCATTGGAAGGCAGATTCTTAACCACTGGACCACCAAGAAAGTCCCCCATGATTCCATAGTATTTTAAAGTTTGCCATCCTGTTCATTTCAGTTAAGTTTAATTTTTAGCTAGTTAACTGGATTTACCAGCTAAGCCTCTTGAAAAAATAGACTGCAGCCCATCTCCTAATGCTTTATTTATTCTTCAGCTCATTGCTATTTATTATGAAACCATATTTCTGTCATTCTTCTTAAACTGTTCTTATTAAGGTCAACAGCAATCTTTTGCTTCTAAATTTGCTGAACATATGCATAACTTGATCTTAGCTGAGCGTTAGAAGCTTGAACTTTTTCTCCTTTCTTTACTACAGGTCATTATCTCTGGTTCTCTCTGGTTCTGATCTCTCGTGTACTAGTTCTTTCTCTGATTCCTGCTCCTTAAAATGTTGAACTTCCCCTGGTTCTGTCCATAGCTGCTTTCTCTCCTTATTGTACATAGTCTCCTTAAGTAAGCTCATCCATGAGTTATAAATATACATCTGCAACACTGATCTTTCTCCTGAACTCAAATCACAATCAAATAATTAACATGTATTGAGTCTTTACAACTATTATCTAATCCTTACAATAGCGTATAAGATTTACTATTATCCACCTTAACAGGTTAAGGAACTGAGGTTCAGAGAGGGGAAGTGACAAGTGATGGGTTAGAGATTAGAATCAAAGTAGTCTGATTCTAGAACCTGTCCTCTTAACCACCTCTCTCTGCTGCTTCTCCCTTTTGATATGCTATCTTCCCTTTTCATCTGCATATTGGATGTATATACATTTTCAGTAATCTCAAACTTAACCATTTTTTTCTCTTTCACACTGACCCTTTTGTAGTCTTCCCCATTGCTTTCAAAGCAGTGTTCTCTACCCAGTTGTCCAAGTCAGAAACGTGAGTCATTTTTCTTACCCATCTCTTAATTCATCTCTAACTCTAATCATTTACTCAGTGCTATCAGTGTTATCCACTGACTGCTTTTCAACTCTGTCCTGTCATTAGTTCAGGACCCCATCATTTTCTAAGACCAGAAACTAATGTCCTCATGCATCTTCTTTCTAATTCCTCCCACACAGCTGATAAAATGTTCTTTCTGAAGTGAACATTTGATTATTTATTTAATCTTTTGGTAGTTAACATGATCTATACCTCAGGATAAAATCATTGCTCATACAATGATATTATCAAAGGAGAGTCAAGGCCATTTGTGGGGACTTCCCTGGCAGTCCAGTGGTCAAGACTCCGCGCTGCCAATGCAGGGGGCACAGGTCAATCCCTGGTCAGGGAAGTAAGGTCTCACATGCCATGTGGCATGGCCAAAAGATTAAAAAAAAAAAAAAAAAGACCACTTGTGATCTACCTTCAGCTTCATCTCTCATCACCATTCCCTTGATCCCAGCTATTTTGAACAACTTAAGAGTTTCAGAAAAGTACCACATTCTTTCCAACCTCCTTGCCTTAGAATATACTGTTTTGCCTCTTCCTCTGTTGTCTTCTCCCCTCCCTCCCTATATCTGATGAACTAATAGAAGGTCAACACGTGTATGCTTGAAGATATGCTTCCAGTGTCACTTCCTTTGCAAATGAGCCATGACTTCTAATGGATTACCCACGGAAGAGATCAGTGTTTCCTCTTCTGTGGTCTTGTGTTTTATTCAGTCCTCCATTATAGCACTTTTATGGCTAAAATTTGTTCTTTTTCCTATGGTTCTTCATTTAAACGGAGGGAAAATAAACTATGCTTTTGTTACTTGGGGTTTCCAGCTCCTTGCATGATACCTAGTATGCTGTTAGTACTTTATAGTGGGTTAATTAACATTTAACTGCAAAGCCTTCTTCTCCCCTTCCTCTTGGATACTTACTGCGAAAGTATTGCCAGACTCTTTGTGGATGTTGTGAACCCTGCCATTCTGAGAGGAGGAAAAATTTATCTTAAACTTAATCTGCATTTTATTTGAAGTGATGTATTGAAAGATTAGAGATGGAATTCAGTTCTCATCTTCTTCTTGATAGTAGTTTAAGTACTGACAGGTACTTAAAGTCAGCTTGATCAAAATGATTCACAAGTCCAACTTTAACTGTTCTTCAAGGTAGAAGTACCAGTTTATTTTTCTTTAATTAATGTGTTTAATCTGCAAGTTGAGAAAAATTATTTTTAAAAAGCTACATATGGAGCGCTACCCACCACCAGTCCCTCCCATCAGGAAACTTGCACAAGCCTCATAGATAGCCACATCAACCAGAGGGCAGACAGCAGAAGCAAGAAGAACTACAGTCCTGCAGCTGGTGGAACAAAAACTACATTCACAGAAAGAGAGACAAGATGAAAAGGCAGAGGGCTATGTACCAGATGAAGGAACAAGATAAAGCCCCAGAAAAACAACTAAATGAAGTGGAGATAGGAAACCTTCCAGAAAAAGAATTCAGAATAATGATAGTGAAGATGATCCAGGACCTCGGAAAAAGAATGGAGGCAAAGATCGAGAAGATGCAAGAAATGTTTAACAAAGACCTAGAAGAATTAAAGAACAAACAAACAGAGATGAACAATACAATAACTGAAATGAAAACTACACTAGAAGCAATCAATAGCAGAATAACTGAGGCAGAAGAACGGATAAGTGACCTGGAAGACAGAATGGTGAAATTCACTGCTGCAGAACAGAGAAAACAAAAAAGAATGAAAATAAATGAAGACAGCCTAACAGACCTCTGGGACAACATTAAACGCAACAACATTTGCATTATAGGGGTCCCAGAAGGAGAAGAGAGAGAGAAAGGACCAGAGGAAATATTTAAAGAGATTATAGTTAAAAACTTCCCTAACATGGGAAAGGAAATAGCCGCCCAAGTCCAGGAAGCACAGGGAGTCCCATACAGGATAAACCCAAGGAGAAACACGCCGAGACACATAGTAATCAAATTGGCAAAAATTAAAGACAGAAAAATTACTGAAAGCAGCAAGGGAAAAACGACAAATAATATACAAGGGAACTCCCATAAGGTTAACAGCTGATTTCTCAGCAGAAACTCTACAAGCCAGAAGGGAGTGGCATGATATACTTAAAGTGGTGAAAGGGAAGAACCTACAACCAAGATTACTCTACCCGGCAAGGATCTCATTCAGGTTCAGTGGAGGAATCAAAAGCTTTACAGACAAGCAAAAGCTAAGAGAAATCAGCACCACCAAACCAGCTTTACAACAACCGCTATAGGAACTTCTCTAAGTGGGAAACACAAGAGAAGAAAAGCACCTACAAAAACAAACCCAAAACAATTAAGAAAATGGTAATAGGAACATACATATCGATAATTACCTTAAACGTGAATGGATGAAATGCTCCAACCAAAAGACACAGGCTCATTGAATGGATACAAAAAGAAGACCCATATATATGCTGTCTACAAGGGACCCACTTCAGACCTAGGGACACATACAGACTGAAAGTGAGGGGATGGAAAAAGATATTCTGTGCAAATGGAAATCAAAAGAAAGCTGGAGCAGCAATACTCATATCACATAAAATAGATTTTAAAATAAAGAATGTTACAAGAGACAAGGAAGGACACTACATAATGATCAAGGGATCAATCCAAGAAGAAGATATAACAATTATAAATATATATGCACCCAACATAGCACCACAATACATAGGGCATCTGCTAACAGCTATAAAAGAGGAAATCGACAGTAACACAATAATAGTGGGGGACTTTAACACCTAACACCAATGGAAAGATCATCCAAAATGAAAATAAATAAGGAAGCAGAAGCTTTAAATGACACAATAGACCAGATAGATTTAATTGATATTTATAGGACATTCCATCCAAAAACAGAAGATTACACTTTCTTCTCAAGTGTGCACGGAACATTCTCCAGGACAGATCACATCTTGGGTCACAAATCAAGCCTCAGTAAATTTAAGAAAATTGAAATCATATCAAGCATGTTTTCTGACCACAACGCTATGAGATTACAAATGAATTACAGGGAAAAAAACGTAAAAAACACAAACACATGGAGGCTAAGCAATACCTTACTAAATAACCAAGAGATCACTGAAGAAACCAAAGAGGAAGTCAGAAAATTCCTAGAGAAAAATGACACTGAAAACACGACGATCCAAAACCTATGGGATGCAGCAAAAGCAGTTCTAAGAGGGAAGTTTATAGCTATACAAGCCTACCTCAAGAAACAAGAAAAACCTCAAAAAAATCTAATGTTACACCTAAAGGAACTAGAGAAAGAAGAACAAACAAAACCTAAAGTAAGCAGAAGGAAAGAAATCATAAAGATCAGAGCAGAAATAAATGAAATAGAAACAAAGAAAACAATAGCAAAGATCAATAAAACCAAAAGCTGGTTCTTTGAGAAGATGAACTTGATAAACCATTAGCCAGATTCAAGAAAAAGAGGGAGAGGATGCAAATCAATAAAATTAGAAATGAAAAAGGAGAAGTTTTAACAGACACAGCTGAAATACAAAGCATCCTAAGAGACTACTACAAGCAACTCTATGCCAATAAAATGGACAACCTGGAAGAAATGGACAAATTCTTAGAAAGGTATAAGCTTCTAAGACTGAACCAGGAAGAAACAGAAATATGAACAGACCAATCACAAGTAATGAAATTGAAACTGTGATTAAAAATCTTCCAACACACAACAGTCCAAGACCAGATTGCTTCACAGGTGAATTCTATCAAACATGTAGAGAAGAGCTAACACCCATCCTTCTCAAACTCTTCCAAAACATTGCAGAGGAAGGAACATTCCCAAACTCATTCTATGAGGCCACCATCACTCTGATACCAAAACCAGACAAAGATACTACAAAAAAAGAAAATTAGAGGCCAATATCACTGATGAATATAGATGCAAAAATCCTCAACAAATACTAGCAAACAGAATCCAAAAACACATGAAAAGGATCATACACCATGATCAAGAGGGATTTATCCCAGGGATGCAAGGATTCTTCAATATACGCAAATCAATCAGTGTGATCCAAATGCCAATTTGTGATATTAACAAATTGAAGAAGAAAAACCATATGATCATCTCAATACATACAGAAAAAGCTTTCGACAAAATTCAACACCCATTTATGATAAAAACTCTCCAGAAAGTGTGCAGAGAGGGAACCTACCTTAACATAATAAAGGCAATATACAACAAACCCACAGCAAACATCATTCTCAATGGTGAAAAACTGAAAGCATTTCCTCTAAGATCACGAACAAGACAAGGATGTCCACTCTCACCACTATTATTCAACATAGTTTTGGAAGTCCTAGCCACAGCAATCAGAGAAGAAAAAGAAATAAAAGGAATACAAATTGGAAAAGAAGAAGTATAACTGTCACTGTTTGCAGATGACATGATACTATATATAGAGAACCCTAAAGATGTTAGCAGAAAACTACTAGAGCTAATCAATGAATTTGGTAAAGTTGCAGGACACAAAATTAATGCGCAGAAATCTCTTGGATTCCTATACACTAATGATGAAACATCTGGAAGAGAAATTAAGGAAACACTTGCATTTACCATTGCAACAAAAAGAGTAAAATACCTAGGGAGACAAAAGACCTGTGTGCAGAAAATTATAAGACACTGATGAAAGAAATTAAAAACGATATAAACAGATGGAGAGATATACCATGTTCTTGGATTGGAAGAATCAATATTGTGAAAATGACTATAGTACCCAAAGCAATCTACAGATTCAATGCAATCCCCATCAAATTACCAATGGCATATTTTACAGAACTAGAACAAAAAATCTTCAAATCTGTATGGAGACACAAAAGACCCCAATAGCCAAAGCAGTCTTACGGGAAAAAAAACTGAGCTGGAGGAATCAGACTCCCTGACTTCAGACTATACTACAAAGCTACAGTAATCAAGACAATATGGTACTGGCACAGAAACAGGAACATAGATCAATGGAACAAGATGGAAAGCCCAGAGGTAAACCTACGCACCTATAGTCAACTAATCTATGACTATGACAAAGGAGGCAAAGATATACAATAGTGAAAAGACAGTCTCTTCAATACGTGGTGCTGGGAAAACTGGACGGCTACATGTAAAAGAATGAAATTAGAAAACTCCCTAACACCGTACACAAAAATAAACTCAAAATGGATTAGAGACCTAAATGTAAGACCGGACACTATAAAACTCTTAGAGGAAAACATAGGAAGAACACTCTTTGACATAAATCACAGCAAGATCTTTTTTGATCCACCTCCTAGAGTAATGGAAATAAAAACAAAAACAAATGAGACCTAATGAAACTTCAGAGCTTTTGCACAGCAAAGGAAACCATAAACAAGACAAAAAGACAATCCTCAGAATGGGAGAAAATATTTGCAAACGAATCAACGGACAAAGGATTAATCTCTAAAATATATAAACAGCTCCTGCAGCTCAATATTAAAAAAACAAACAACCCAACCTAAAAATGGGCAGAAGACCTAAATAGACATTTCTCCAAAAAAGACATACAGATGGCCAAGAAGCACATGAAAAGCTGCTCAACATCACTAATTATTAGGGAAATGCAAATCTAAACTACAATCACCTCATACCAGTTAGAATGGGCATCATCAGAAAATCTACAAGCAACAAATGCTGGAGAGGGTGTGGACAAAAGGGAACCCTCTTGCACTGTTGGTGGGAATGTTAGTTGATACAGCCACTATGGAGAACAGTATGGAAGTTCCTTAAAAACTAAAAATAAAATTACCATATGATCCAGCAATCCCACTACTGGGCATATACCCAGAGAAAACCATAATTCAAAAAGACACATGCACCCCAATGTTCATTGCAGCACTATTTTCAATAGCCAGGTCATGGAAGCAACCTAAATGCCCATCGATAGACGAATGGATAAAGAAGATGTGGTACATATATACAATGGAATATTACTCAGCCATAAAAAGGAACGATATTTGATCATTTGTTGAGACGCGGATGGATCTAGAGACTGTCATACAGAATGAAGTAAGTCAGAAAGAGAAAAATAAATATCGTATATTAACGCATATGTGTGGAACCTAGAAAAATGGTACAGATGAACTGGTTTGCAGGGCAGAAATAGAGACACAGATGTAGAGAACAAACATATAGACACCAAGAGGGGAAAGCGGCGGGGGGGAGTTGGGGGTGGTGGTGTGATGAATTGGGCGATTGGGATTGACATGTATACACTGATGAGTATAAAATTGATGACTAATAAGCACCTGCTGTATAAAACAAATTTTAGAAAAAAGAAAAAAAGAGCTACAGATGATGTGCTTCCCTGGTGTTGCAGTGGTTAAGAATCCGCCTGCCAGTGTGGGGGACACGGGTGTGAGCCCTGGTCTGGGAAGATCCCACATGCCACAGAGCAACTAAGCCCGTGTGCCACAACTACTGAGCCCTCTTGCCACAACTACTGAGCCCTCTTGCCACAACTACTGAAGCTTGCACGCCTAGAGCCCATGCTCCGCAATAAGAGAAGCCACCGCAATGAGAAGCCTGCACACTGCAATGAATAGTAGCCCCCACTCAACACAACTAGAGAAAGCCCACGCACAGCAATGAAGACCCAATGCAGCCAAATAAATAAATTTATTAAAAATAAAGCCACTGATGATAATGCTTTCTAAATACTTAGCATCTTTAGAGTACATGAAAATCTTAGCTAATACTGTAGGATGAGTGATTACTTAAAACTGATCATCCTTCAGAATAATTTTTTAGAAACTTAGTTTATTACACATAACTTTAAAAATGTTGATATTTGGCATATGGTTTGCCTTTTAAGTGTGAATCAAGCTTTACCATAAAGGATTTTTTTTCTTTTTTAAACACAATACATATATGGCTATTAGAATTTTGGTTTGATGTTCCACCTGTGTTATTACATTAAATTAATTTGGAAATTACTGGATTTATTAAAAATCTATTTTATGAATTTCCAAACCCTGCTACAAAAACTACTATCATCTTGCTTTTATTGGAGTAGTTTTCCTTAAAAATGAAAGTAGATGTTCTGTCCACAAGAAGGAATAATAAATTGTCATTCTTCTTTTCTTCCTACCTCTTCCCCTTTTCTCATCTGCAGGTTTCACTATGCGTTATTATTCTTTTGTTCACTAACCTTACTATAGGTCTCATATATTGTAAGTAATTACTTTAGTCTAGTGAACCTTAGCTCCTTATGAGTAGTAACTATGTCTGCTGCTTTTTTTTTTTTTTTTTTGCTTTAGATGATCATTTTTATGGGTATCAGTGTCCCAGTGGTCAAGTACTACATTACAAAATACATCTTCTACTAGAAGATTTATAGCTGATTCACAAAGTTACTTAAAATTGATCTCAGGACTGTTGCTGTTGTAATTGTTGAAGACCCCGTAAGTTTGATGTAAGATTCTTGGGTAGAGCAAAAGAAAAAAACAGAAAAATAGGGTCGGTACTTCATTTTTAATACTCCATACTTAAAATACTGTCAGGAGCATAGTAGTAGGCTCTGAATATAGAAAGAGTTATATGTAAAATTCAAGGTTCTTTCAAAAAACAAGAGGCCATCTTGCCAATCTTTGTTCTTAGTATTGGAGGAGAGAGAGGATAAGGTCATTGGTTTCCAGAGTAACCACCCAGTAAATCCTACAAGCTGAAAAAGAAGAAAAGGACCACAATTGGTCAATGGCAACTACAGCGGGTGAAAAAGGAGTCTATACATTTTACTGTTTAATTTTTTTAAATTATTTTATTCAGTTAGTTGGTACACCCACTTCTTCAGTTCTGGTCTGGATTCATTTCCTCTCTGCTTACTGTGTCACTCCCTTATGTTAGATTCACTTTGTCTGTGGCCTGGGTAATTGCAGCTCCTAACTTGACTCTCCACCTCCAGATTTGTTCTTACCATTCCTTCTTCCCTGCCCATGCTAAAGTAATTACTTAAAAATCTGATCATACCATATCTTTGCCTAAAACCTAAAAGATAATGTCCAAACTACTTAGCATTACATAGTTTTCAATCTGTAGTGCCTGCTTCTCTCTGGTTTTAAATATCATACCATACCACACATCTTTGCTCTTACCTCTTCTTCAGGTTCACATGCATATGCACGCACACAAAACACATACACAGACATTCACGTAAGTCACAAATTATTAATGTTTCATGAATTAATCAAGGGCTTTCTCTTTGTGAAGTCTTCGTGTTTCAGTTCTTTGTCAAAGTCTACTTGAATCACCCCTACCTCTGTGAAACTGCTTTTCCCTCTACCCTTTCTTTACTAAACTGCAGTTTCCTCCAGGGCAACAACCAGGTCCTGCTACATTTGAGTAATTATAACTAATATTCATATTTGTCCCACTCAGCTCTTTATTAGCCTGCTTGTTATCCTTTCTTTACCCATAGTAATCACATTTCCAACACTAAATGTAGAAACACAAAATCTAACATGTAGCAAAGTACTTAATAAAAATATGAGACAAAATATGTGAAATGGAAATTATCCCTCTATGGGTCACCGTGCCCCTAACTGGTAAATGGAACTAACATTTGCCTAGAGCTTTCTCTATGCTATTAAGTGTTGCAAAATTCATTTTCTTAAAACACATTAAAAATGAGTGGACAGGGACTTACCTGGTGGTGCAGTGGTTAAGAATCCACCTGCCAATGCAGGGGACAGGGTTCAAGCCCTGGTCCAGGAAGATCCCACATGCCGTAGAGCAACTAAGACCACGTGCCACAACTACTAAGGCCGTGCGCCTAGAGCCCGTGCTCCACAACAAGAGAAGCCACCATAGTGAGAAGCCCGCGTGCCACAACGAAGAGTAGCCCCCGATCGCCACAACTGCGAAAGCAGCAACAAAGACCTGATGCAGCCAAAACTAAATTAATTAATTAAAAAAAAATGAGTGGACATTTTTTCCAAATTTTCTGAAGTTTAAAAATAATAATTTAAGTCATACTGAAAAAAATTGTGTGGCAAAGAAGCCCTTAAACATATGTTTATTTAATTTTAGGAAGATATGCAATCAACTAAGGAAGAGAGATTTCCAGCAATCCACAAACCCATTGCTGTTGGTTCTCAGCCAATGCTCACAGTTGGAACAACCCACATATCCAAACTGACAGATGACCAACTCATAAAAGAGTTCCTTAGTGGTTCCTACTGCTTTCACGGGGTGAGAAGTGAACCATCAGTTTAAGTATTTATTCTTACAGCTTTCACTTGTGTGTTATTTATCAAGGGGCATTAGTAGCACTGAAAAAGATTTTTTGTCTATAGAGAAATGGCAGGATTCTGGAAGCTTCCCAATGGACATTTTCTCTCTGCATCTAATTATAATCCAATGCATAGCCATTATATTCTCTTTACTCACAGGCTAAAACTTGATGTTTACTTGACAAAAATATATATACTTAAGTACTTCATATGTGATTTTGGCTAATTGCTGGAATGGGCATCAATGATTGTGTAGCCAACATTTTGGTTATGTAGCAATCACATTTAAAATTTGAGCTAATATCTACAAAGGTTAAATTTTGCCCCTAAGAACTCCAGTGGGAAATACACTTATAAGTGGAATTTTCATTTTACTTTATTTTACCAGGGTGGTACAGCAATTATTCTCTAGTAATGTCTATTTTTTAAAGTTTATCAGTAATTTTTAATTTTGATTTTCAACCATATTATTGCTAGTACAGTTTTTTTTAATTATATGTATGTCAATCACTATCATGCGGCAGTATTGAGACAGACCCCAATATGCCTTTCTCTGTACTATAACTTGATCTGTTTCCTTTCCTGTAGGGTGTTGGTTGGTGGAAATATGAATTCTGCTATGGCAAACATGTACATCAATACCATGAGGTATAGAACAGCGTTTATATCACTCTACCACTAGGCGGATTAAAGTTTCAAAAATCTTTTGTGGAAAAAAAAGGGGTGGGGGTTGGTGTTACTTTTAATTATAAGATGATTTTAATATGGAAATATTCATCAAAGTGTCTCTAAATTCTGGAAAATGGAAAACTTGGTGTCAGTTAAGACTAAGTCAATCATCTTAAAGTAACGTTATTTATTAACTACTCAGATTCTTGTATTACTGTGAGCCTGGAGGAATAATAAACTACAGTGACTAACCTCTTTAGCTTTGACCAAGAAATTAGTCATTGTTATAACTCATCGTTAAATTAAGTGAATGGTAAGATAGTATATCACTAGAGTTAGTAAAATAGGATAAATACAGCAGGTTTCTCAACTAAAAGAAGGTACCATATCATCTAAGCTTAAAATAAGTTTTAAGATTAAATGCACTGGCTCTTTATTCATAATTTCATAAATCAGTATTCTCCTACACTTGAGCCAAAGCTGCTTAAATTCTGAAATTCAAGCCCCAGTAGTTTTGTCATTGTTGTAGTTTGTTTATTAGTAAGGTAAACTACTAGACATGGAAAACAAACATTAATAAATATTGATCTGTTTTAAAAGGCTCTTTTTATTCCCCCAAATAAATAACAATAGGTAATTAGAAAATACTGTATTTGCCTTCTTGAGATGTTTTGAGCTGATCTTAAATTTCAAGATGGATCATAATGGGAAAGATCAACTCACTTTCCACAAGTAAATCACTCCGAATTTATGAGGTGTCTGTAAACTAGAACATTTTATTCTTCACTTAAGCCTGAGATATTCCATTTTACTATGCTTTCCATTTATTCTTGCTGCTTGGATGTTTTACTTAATTTTTTTATTAATACAAAAAAAAAGTGTCATCTAAGTACAGCCCAGATAATACCCAGTGGCTTTTTTTCATATAATTAAAGGAATATATGCCAGAAATATAGAATGAAAATAAAATTTTCCTCCACTGTTGTCCCATTTTTCAAAAGTAACAGCTGGGGCTTCCCTGGTGGCACAGTGCTTAATAATCTGCCTGCCAGTGCAGGGGACTCTGGTTCGAGCCCTGCTCCGGGAAGATCCTACGTGCCACAGAGCAACTAAGCCTGTGCACCACAGCTAATGAGCCTGAGCTCTAGAGCCTACAAGCCACAACTACTGAGCTGGCATGCCACAACTTCTGAAGCCCACGTGCCTAGAGCCTGTGCTCCACAACAAAAGAAGCCACCGCAGTGAGAAACCCGGGCACCACAACAAAGAGTAGCCACCACTCGCCGCAACTAGAGAAACCCCGTGTGCAGCAACAAAGACACAACACAGCCAAAAATAAAAACAAACTGAAGGAGAAAAACCATATGATCATCTCAATAGATGCAGAAAAAGCTTTCGACAAAATCCAACACCCATTTATGATAAAAACGCTTCAGAAAGTAGGCACAGAGGGAACTTGCTATATATGACAAACCCACAGCCAACATCATTCTCAATGGTGAAAAAGTGAAACCATTTCCACTAAGATCAGGAACAAGACAAGGTTGCCCACTCTCACCACTATTATTCAACATAGTTTTGGAAGGTTCAGCCACAGCAATCAGAGATGAAAAAGAAATAAAAGGAATCCACTTCAGAAAAGAAGTAAAACTGTCACTGTATGCAGATGACATGATACGATACATAGAGAATCCTAAAGATGCTACCAGAAAACTACTAGAGCTCATCAATGAATTTGGTAAAGTAGCAGGATACAACATTAATGTACAGAAATCTCTTGCATTCCTATACACTAATGATGAAAAATCTGAAAGAGAAATTAAGGAAACACTCCCATTTGCCACTGCAATGAAAAGAGTAAAATACCTAGGGATAAATCTACCTAAGGAGACAAAAGACCTGTATGCAGAAAACTATAAGACACTGATGAAAGAAATTAAAGATGATACCAACAGATGGAGAGATATACCATGTTCTTGGATTGGAAGATCAACATTGTGGAAATGACTATACTACCCAAAGCAATCTACAGATTCAGTGCAATCCCTATCAAACTACCAATGGCATTTTTCACAGAACTAGAACAAAAAATTTGACAATTTGTATGGAAACACAAAAGACTCTGAATAGCCAAAGCAATCTTGAGAAAGAAAAACAGAGCTGGAGGAATCAGGCTCCCTGACTTCAGACTATACTACAAAGCTACAGTAATCAAGACAATATGGTACTGGCACAAAAACAGAAATGTATCAGTGGAACAGGATAGAAAGCCTAGAGGTAAACCCACGTACCTATGGTCAACTAATCTATGACAAAGGAGGCAAGGATATACAATGCAGAAAAGACAGTTTCTTCATAAGTAGTGCTGGGAAAACTGGACAGCTACATGTAAAAGAATGAAATTAGAAAACTCCCTAACACCATACACAAAAATAAACTCAAAATGGATTAGAGACCTAAATGTAAGACCGGACACTGTAAAACTCTTAGAGGAAAACAGGAAGAACACTCTTTGACATAAATCACAGCAAGATCTTTTTTGATCCACCTCCTAGAGTAATGGAAATAAAAACAAAAATAAACAAATGGGACCTAATGAAACTTCAAAGCTTTTGCACAGCAAAGGAAACCATAAACAAGACAAAAAGACAACCCTCAGAATGGGAGAAAATATTTGCAAACGAATCAACGGGCAAAGGATTAATCTCCAAAATATATAAACAGCTCCTGCAGCTCAATATTAAAAAAACAAACAACCCAACCTAAAAATGGGCAGAAGACCTAAATAGACATTTCTCCAAAAAAGACATACAGATGGCCAAGAAGCACATGAAAAGCTGCTCAACATCACTAATTATTAGAGAAATGCAAATCAAAACTACAATGAGGTATCACCTCACACCAGTTAGAATGGGCACCATCACAAAATCTAAAAACAATAAATGCTGGAGAGGGTGTGGAGAAAAGGGAACCCTCTTGCACTGTTGGTGGGAATATAAATTGATACAGCCACTATGGAGAACAGTATGGAGGTTCCTTAAAAAGCTAAGAATTACCATATGATCCAGCAATCCCACTACTGGGCATATACCCAGAGAAAACCATAATTCAAACAGACACATGCACCCCAATGTTCATTGCAGCACTATGTAGAATAACCAGGTCATGGAAGCAACCTAAGTGCCCACCGACAGACGAATGGATAAAGAAGATGTGGTACATATATACAATGGAATATTACTCAGCCATAAAAAGGAACGAAATTGCATCATTTGTAGAGACGTGGATGGATCTAGAGACTGTCATACAGAGTGAAGTAAGTCAGAAAGAGAAAAGTATCGTATATTAACGCATATATGTGGGACCTAGAAAAATGTTACAGATGAACTGGTTTGCAGGGCAGAAATTGAGACACAGATGTATAGAACAAATTTATGGACACCAAGGGGGTAAAGTGGCAGGGGTGGTGGTGATGAATTGGGCTATTGGGATTGACATGTATACACTCTTGTGTATAAAATGGATAACTAATAAGGACCTGCTGCATAAAAAAATAAAATTCAAAAAAGAAAAAAAAAGGAGCAGCTGATTCGGGGACTCTGGCTCACTCAGGCCGGGGGGAGGGAGGGGGTTCAGAAAATAAATAAATAAGTAATAATAAATTTTAAAAAATAAATGTTTTAAAAAAGTAACAGCTGTTAACTTTTTCTTAGCTAACCCACCAGAAGGGAACAAAATGCCTATATGTAAATGTTGATGTAACCCTTTTATTTATACAGAAGGGATATACTAAATGCACTGCTCAGCACTTTTTCTTTTCACCTAGTATCTTGGAGATCTTTCCATGCCAGCAACAACTGATCTTATTTTTTTCAGCAGGTTCAGAGGATTATGTCTCTACCCACAGTATATTTAGCCAGACGTGTATTGATGAGCCTTTGAGTTGTTTCCAGTTTTTGCTGTGACAGCATCTTAGTGAGCATTTTTAAATAGTTGTGTTTGTGAACTTTTGCAAGTATATTCATAGGGCACATTTCTAGAAATGTACTTGCTAGGTCAAAATGTATGCATACTGAACAATTGCTTTCCAAAGGGTTGGACCAGTTTACATTTCCATTAACAATGGCTGTTTTCGTATACACTTGCGAACACTAGGTTTTATCAAACTTATTTTAGTCAAGGTCATGTAACCTAGAACTTTTTTTTTCTTTTTCTTTTTGTTTAAATTTATTTGGTTGCGCCGGGTTTTAGTTGCAGCATGCGGGATCTTCATTGCTGCATGTGGGATCTTTAGTTGCAGGATGCGGGCTCTTAGTTGTAGCATGTGGGATCTAGTTCCCTGACCAGGGGTCGAACAGGGGCCCCCTGCATTGGGAGCACTTGACCACTGGACCACCAGGGAAGTCCCTAGAACTTCTTGAAGAACTCTGGTAGGAGCTTTGGGAGACAGAAAAATAATAGTAGCTAACAAATATAGTGCTTACTGTATACCAGGCATTGTTCTAAGTACTTTACAAATATCAACTCATTTAATGCTCGTAACAGTTGTAAGAGATGAGTATTGTTACTCCAAGATGAGGAAACTGAAGCAAAGATTTAGTAACTTGCCTAAAATCACATAGGTAGTAAATGGTGAAACTAAAATTCAAACCCAGGCACTCTTGTTCCATATCCAACCTCTTGATTCACTGTGCAGCTCTAATCCCTGTCTCTCTAGAAATTTACAGTGTAGTTGCTAAAAGAATGTTTAATGGCTCTCCCACTAGGCAATAAGCTCCACTGTAGCAGTGGCTGTGGCTGTTTCCTTTGCCTCTAAGTGTTTTTAGTTCTACTAATCATATGTATACTCGTGCCCAGCATGGTCCCTGGCATAAAATATAAAGAAGAAAAGGAAGGGAAAGGAACGGAAGGAAAATGAGAGAGAAGGAATTCCACATACAGGACAATATATAGTGCATCGTGTCAAATGAGTAGTGTGAAAACTAGTATAACTTGAAGGTTTGCATTTTAAAGAGTAGCATGAAGATAGGTTCAGTGTGGCTACAGGGTAAGAGATAGAGGCCAAATATTTAAGTAAGAATCACAGTAGTATGTGGTTGTATTATCTAGGTATGAGAGATTAAACTCTTAGTTGGGGGTGAGATGTTGGCAATGGACATGTAGAGAAAGAGTGAAGCCAAGAACATTTCCAGGAAAATACTTGACAGGACTGATAAATGTAGGAGAGAAAGGAAATAGAAGAGTCAAAAATAACTACATCAGGGGCTTCCCTGGTGGCACAGTGGTTGAGAGTCCGCCTGCCGATGCAGGGGATACGGGTTCGTGCCCCGGTCTGGGAAGATCCCACATGCCGTGGAGCGGCTGGGCCCGTGAGCCATGGCCGCTGAGCCTGCGCGACCGGAGCCTGTGCTCCGCGACGGGAGAGGCCACAACAGTGACAGGCCCGCATACCGCAAAAAACAAAAAAAAACAAAAAACGACATCAGGACCTAACCTGACTAGAAAGTACTAGTTTCATAATTCAGAGAAACAAGGAGTAAAGAATAATGAGCTCAAATTTCTACTAATTGAGAAGTTTGACTAACATTATCACGTCTAAACATAGATATCCAGTGTGCAGATGAGGATAAGATCTGTAGCTTGTAAGCCATCAGCATAAATGTCACCTTGATGTCAAGCATGCATTGTCACAAATATTTTTTTATGTATTAGGACAAGGATAGTGGGAAAACCTCTGTGGTTGTGGGGACATGGAACCAAGAAGAACATATTGAATGGGCTAAGAAGAATACTGCTAGAGCCTATCACCTTCAAGACGATGGTACCCAGACAGTCAGGTAAATATTAACTTTATTTGCCTTTAGATCTTAGAATATTTAAAACTCAGGATATTGAAAAACATAAATTTAAAGTAAAATATCTGGTCAGCTTTTCTCAGGGACATTTTTTAAGTTAGTTTTCTTTTCTAGAGGGAACAACATAGTGTAATAGTTAAGAGCACAGTTTCTGAAGTCAGATACACTGTATTCAAATACTGGCGATTCACTTACTACCTTGGGCAAATTATGTAATCTTCGTAAGCCTCACTTTTCTTGTCTAGTAGTATTTGCCTCAGAGAATTGTCTAGTAGTATTTGCCTCAGAGAATTGTTATGACATTTAAATGAGGTAATTCATGTAAAGTGTAGTGCCTGGCAATTGCATGAAATAAACTTTGGCTGCTGCCTTTGACAGTGGTGGTGGTGTATAGTAATGAGAGTGGTGGTGGTGCTAGTAACACTGGTACAATTCCAGGTATTAGGTCTAAGGCTGTTATAAACATTTTCCCCCTTCATGTGTAATCGCTACCACTTTAAGTTACTTAACTCTATTTAAATATACTCCAGCATTTCCCTTTGTTACTTAAAGTGGGGTAATGGTTGAAAATTGTTAAACAATGGTTTTTTGAAGAACTACCTCACATCTCTTTTGGGCTATTAGGTTTATCTTGTTATAGCAGAAGTAAATTAATCTCTTCTTTTCCAAGAATAACTAAACTTTAGCTTTTCTTATAGTCCATTACCCAGTGAATTTTAAATTATTCATTCTTTTTCCTTCTCAGATGTTAACTTTGTCCTTCCTAGCATAGATGGTATTGAGAGAGTCTGTTTTCAGAATGTGCCGACTTATTGGACTGACCAAAATCAAAATTAGCAAAATTAAGAGATAGGTATTTAAGTATTAATATACTAAACGGATCAGTTTTTTAAATGTTTATATGTTTCAAGTGAAAATAGCTCATGGTATCATGTGCAACAAATATTGAAGCACAGGAGTGTGAGGCTAGCAAAATTAAAACTTGTCTTTGGTTCCTGCTCTTTGGAATTTATAGCTTAGCTTAGGCTTTACCTTTGTATACCTGCATTACAGTATTTTAATGAGTGGAGCTGAATGGAGGATGGGAAGACAGGGAAACTGTTCCACAAAGGAAACAATATACAGGGCTGGGGAAATGGTTAGCTTTAAAAGAAAACTTTTAAAAGCAATTTAACCTTAACTATTTGTATACAAATAAATTACGTGCAAGTTAAAGATCATTCTTATTAATTAAACCACTAAGAGGTATCTCAACTTTGTATTATTTATAGAAGCTGAAAGACTTTCTCTGTGACATAACCTTAAAAATATGTATTTTTAAGGAGTATTTTATAGTCAGATATTTTTTTTAACTAATGCAAAACTGATCCCTGTAACCATCTTCTCACCCTACCCATTACAATTACTCTGAATGAGTGAAGTTTTAGTTTAATAAAGCTTGTGTGTTTTTCTGATTCAGGATGGTGTCACATTTTTATGGGAATGGAGATATTTGTGATATAACTGACAAACCAAGACAGGTGACTGTAAAACTAAAGTAAGTTAGACCATCAAATCATGCTTTATGCCTTTCTCTTTAGTCTGCTTCCTATGGACAAAAGATTATATAAATATATAATTATGGATAATTATATTTATTCATAATAATTTATGGATTTGTCATAAAATACTGTTTTATTATAAAATAGTAAAATCATAATTGTTATTTATTTATAAGTTATTATCAAATTAAATTATTTCAATTATTTATTAAATTATACAGAACCACTTACAAGGCATTTTTATCCTTGAGAGGAAAACAATTTAAAATAATTTTGTATTGTTTGGACAGTGCCTTAAAGTACTCTCTGTTTTAGGTGTAAAGAATCAGATTCTCCTCATGCTGTTACTGTATATATGCTAGAGCCTCACTCCTGTCAGTATATCCTTGGGGTAAGTGAAAAACTGATACTCAGGAATTCAGTTTGGGGCCACATTTTAATTTTTAGCATTAAGTCTAGAAAGGACCTTCAGTAGTATCCAAAGTTTAATATAACCCTCATACTACTTGTAAAAATTGACATTTTTTAATTGAGGTATAATTTACATAAAGTAAAATGCAAAGTTCTTAAGTGTTGAGTCTGATGGGTTTTGACAGTTTTATATACCCATTTAACTATTACCCAAAACAAGGTATCTATCACTGCAGAAAATTTTCTTATACCCCTTTCCTGTCAATACCCCTCAATTCCCAAAGATACTCCTTTCTATTTTCTGATACCATAGATCAGTTTTACCTCTTTTTTGATTCCATATGAATGGGATCATATAGTCTATAATGTTTTATGCCTGGCCTCTTTGACAAAGCATGTCTTTTAGACTCAGCCTTTGTTTTCATCATTTTACTCCTGCCAGCAATATATGAGAGTCCAATTGCTCCACATCCTTACCAATATTTGGTGTTGTCAGTCTTTTTTATTTTAGCCATTTTAGTGATTTTAATTTGCATTTCCCATATGAAAAGTGTTGTTGAAACCTTTTCATGTGATTATTCATCTGTATACCTTCTTTGGTGAAGTGTCTGGCCAAGTCTTTTTAAAGAAAAAATTATTCTGATACAAAAACAGTAAGGAAGACTTTATTCAGGACTGTTGCCACAAGTGTCAAGACTATCATAATAGGGGAGAGAGAGTCAGCTCATCTCCAAATACAGCAAAGACAGCCAGGGATACATAGTCAACAAGCAGCAATGGGGTGTTGGGGAGTAGTCATTGTATGGCAAATTACTAAAAGGAGACATGGGGGTAGGGGATTCTTGCTAAACTGACTTAACAGAATTATTGCTGAAGGCTGGCCAGGAAGATCAGATATCAAAAGTGAGAGAGGAGGAATTTGATCAGATATGGAGGGTGATTAGATATTCAGAGTGAGGGATTCTCTCTAAACTGACTTATCAGAATTACTGCTGCAACTGGACTTGGCAGGCCCAGGAACAAAAAGAGGCCTAGTCAAAAAGAGGGCTCAGGGGAGCCTTACTATTTGGTCAAGGAGAGAGTCTTTCTCAGTCTTTTACCCATTTTTGTTGGTGTTGTCTGTCTTATTATTATTTATTTCTAGGAGTTCAAATATATAATGGACATGAGTTTTTTTCTATTTTAATTGCAGATTTTTCCCCTGATGTCTTGACTATTCTTTTTTCTTACTGTCTTTTGATGAGCAAAAGTTTATTTGATGAAGTTCATTTTATCTATTTTTTTCCCATTTTATTGCTAATGATTTTTTTGTTTTAAGAAATTTTGCCACCCCAAAGTCATGAAGGTATTATCTTCTACTTCCTTCTAGAAATATGGTTCTACCTTTGGTTATGCGATGCGTAAGGGTGGTTTTCCTTGTTATTTATCCTGGTTGGAGTTCACTGAGCTTCTCAGGTTTGTAGGTTGATATAATTCATTAGGTTTGGAAAAATTTTGGCCATCATCTTTTCAAAGATTTCTTCTGCCCCACCTTTTTTCTATTTCTGGGACTCTGATTAAACATGTTAGTTTGAAGTTGTCCCCAAATCTCAGGCCCTTTATTTTATTCTTACCTTCTTTGTTTCAATTTAGGTCATGTCATTTCTATTGAATTGTCTTCAAGTTCATTGATTCTTTCCTCTGCTGTGTCCTGTCCACCTCTTTGAATGAATTTGTGTCTGATGTATTTTTCATTTCTAATATTTCCATTTGGTTCTTTTTTATGGCTTCATTTCTGCTAAAATCCCCCATCTATTCACACATGTTGTCTACCTTTTCCACTATTTCCTTCATTATATTTATTATAGTTATCTTAAATCTGATCATTTTAACACCTGGCCCATTTTTGGATTGTATTTTTTTTTTACCTTTTCCTGAATTGTACAACTTATTATGTTGCCATATTCTGCTACTTTTTTGTTATATAAGACCTAGCTATGTATTTCTCTCTCATTCTTGTCCTGTACTTCTTTTCTCATCTCTTTTACTTAAAGATAAAAATACCTTCTCTACCTATCTGGTATTTTATTTGGATGACTAAATGTTTTCTAAAAAGCTCAATTTGTAGAAATAACATTGTATGGTTTATCCAAAACAAGGACTCGTATACATTTATCAAATTTATAGGTATTCATTCAGCAGAAAAATACTGAATAAAGTATTCAGCTTAGCAGCTTTTTAATGGTTTTATTGTTGTTGTTCTTTAGGTTGAATCTCCAGTGATCTGTAAAATCTTAGATACAGCAGACGAAAATGGACTTCTTTCTCTCCCCAACTAAAGGGTAACAAAGTTCAGGGGAAAAAAAAGATCATTGGAAGTCATGATGATTTGTCTGACCATATGTCCCATTATAGAGCTCTCAGTCATTGGACTGCATCTAAAGGATTGTATAAAAGGACTCTCAACCACTTTGTGAATATGTATGTGTACATAAGAGGTTATTGATAAACTTCTAAGGCAGACGTTTTGTTTCACCTTTTTCATTTTTGTTGTGTCTTATGAACTGATTGTGTGTTTTTCTTTGCTTGGATAATGTGATTCCAAAATAAATCCTGTCCAAGCAATTTAGAGTCCATCCTAATGAAATGTCATAATCATTGTACCTATTGAAAGTTTTTAAATAATAGATTTATTATGTAAATTATAGTATATACACTAGCTAATAAAGTAAGGCTAATGAAGAAAGAAATTGACAGGAGGTTGTTTAAATGAGAGACTGTGTTAAATATGTAATTTCTAGTGCCTGAAATCCTTTCAACAAATTTCTATTTAGCAACCGCTCTCTACCAGGTATTAAACTAGAAACTGGACACACAGTAAAGCCTCACATATAAGTTTTCTTCTCCTCTGTTAATCTCAAGAAACTCTTATTTACAATAGATTGCTTCTCTCTCAGAACTTTTATCTGTTTCTTTCTCCTTGATATGAGTGTGTTTCCCCAAAAAATATGTACCTGGTATAGACAGTCGGTGATTCTTCTCTTTCGATTTAGAATGATTTATCTTAACAAAACACACTGTGCTGGCTATCCTTTGTACTTGCCTACTATATACTACAGATTTTAGTTCCGGACAGTTTTATAGCACAATATTTATTTTAAAGTGAATAAAATGTCCACAAGCAGTGTTGTCATGTAGTCAATGGCACATTATACAGTTTCTTTATTTTCTCCATTACTCTGTTTCACACAACATCATCCTGTTGTATTTTGGACATACATGTCTAAATAAGGGCAGAAGAGTACCGAGAAGATACTTTCCTTTTCCTCCTTCTCAGCAGTTCTGGTCAAAGATATTTTAGTTTGAGAAAAGGTTAATATAATTGACTATTGGAAGGCTATCTATAGATTTTAGTAGGAAGCAGCACATGTAGAAGTAGCATGCACTTCGAATTCGAACCTAAATCCAGATACTCTCTTTAACGTACTAGCTGTGTGATCCTAGACAGCAGTTAACCACTTCGAGCCTCACTTCCTCTATTGTAGAGAGACTACTTATTACTTCATAAGGTGGTTGTATCAGTGCATTAATTTTCTCTGTATATAAAAAGCCTAGCAAGTTCCCAATAAATGTTAGTTTATTTCCTAATATCTCCCTTGTCTCCTATTAACATAATAAGATCAGAGACCAAAGCCATTAAAATTTAATTCTTTAATAAAGTATAGAATTATATTTACTATATCAATTAATTAAGACAAACAGGTTTACTTTCACATTTAGATTATAGGTATAGGAGAGGAGAGAGAACTGTGAAAGCTTAGTGCCAAAAAAATACTTGGGGAATATTTAGGCCAAACTCTTTCTTTTGTAAGAGAGGGGGGAAAAATCTGAAAAACTGTATTAGAATAGTTTACTACAGAAGATTCTTAAAAATAGAAGTCATAATAAAAACTAAGTCAGCCTTCTGTCTTGGCTAACAGCTTAAACTTCTTTGAGAGGAAGGCTAGGCCAGGTATCTCTCTATAGCCCTTCTAAATCTTGGGTCCCCTATCACTAATCTATGAAGTTTTTTGATCTCTAAATTGTTTGTTGCTACCTCGATTGTGCAGCCATTCTTCTATATTAGTAGGCAGGAAAAAGGGCTCAGCTACAATATGCCTAATGTACTTTGAGAAGTCTTTCTCAAAGTGGAATCTCTATTAAGGTGGGTGCTAAATCAGATTCTTTAGCCCAGAGCCTAAGACTCTACATTTGAATATGTTTCCTGAGTGATTCTCTTTATTTTAAATAAATTCTCCAGTGATCGAGGATCACTGTGACTCAGGCACTTCACTTTTAACAATTTCACACATACTAACCCTCCTGACTAGGGTTTCAGGGAAATAACTAGTAGCTCATTTTACAGGAAGATTGTGACATGGAGACTTTTTTTTCCCCCCCTTTTTTCAGCTTTACCTGCTTTTTTTCAAGATACCACTAGATGGGGCCTTGTTTATATCCTTGTATCCTTGATTAAAGGGACTTCGGCAACAAAGGGAAACAAATTATCTCAGCTAAACTGAATAGTAAGCTTTGTGTACAGTCTTGGTGAACTATCCTTTTCAGTCAGTCTCATATACAAAAAGGCCTGACCTGATTTGTGACAAAGCTTAAACTTCATAGTACATAATCAGGCCAAATTATTGACCCAGTAGCACCAAATAGCTAACATAAAAGGTCAATCTAAAAAGGAAAGTAAGAATCAAGATTTGAATTTTGAATAAATAGTATTTGCAATCAGAGTTTCAAATGAAAATAAATATCAGCTATACTAGAAAGTGATTTTAAACTTTCTTACTAGTGTTGGGTAATTTTACTTACCAGGGCTTACATTTCCATTTGAACATACAAATAGAACTATTTTCATATGTGTGTATGTTATATGTTATGATGAGCTGTTGAGGCAAAAGTTTTCAAAATATATTGCCATGGTGACATGGCTTAAAAGAAAATCCATTTCTCCATTTCTTTTTTTCAGTTGTTTGACAGGGGTGGTAGAGAAACCATGGACCACTACGTACCAAAAGCATGCTTTATTTCAGTTGCCAGTAGTCTCAAAAGTAGGTTGTACAAGCAGGCGAGATGATCCAGTGGATTATGGGAAGAAAATACTAGAAATTCTACTAATTTTTCATCTGCAAAAGAGGAATTAAGCTTCACTAATATTTAATATGTGGACTGACACAGTCATTCATGAATCAGGTTTCATGTAATAAAACACAAAAGATCCTGAGGGGAAGAGTGGGTGTTACATGTGTAGAGGAGTTGGTGGGGATACAATTACTCTTCACTTTTACCATATTACAGCATTGTAGAGTAACTAAATTAATACCTCCATCACCTTTCAGAAAATTGAATTGTCACTTAAAATATTAGCATCGAGACCACACAGGTATATAACCAATCAGAATTAAGGTGAGAGGTTAACAGGTTACTTTCATCAGTCATGGCTTCAATCACTGTGATCCTGGTATCTTACAAGTCTTCTCTATTAGTAATAACACAGTATACTAATGCTTTTTTGCAGTGTTTAGGAAGAATGAGCATGTTTTCCTCACTTGCTTTCGAAAGAACTACAGTCTGAAGAATAGAATTCCACTCTTTAACACCTAAAGAAAATAAAGGCAGGCCTGACAGTCTCAAAACTTATAAAATGCAAAGAAGAAAGTCAGAATTACTAACAAATGGAATATAGGGCTTGTAGTGTTTTGCATCCACACATATTTGTAAACTTTTAAGAATTTTATAATTTTTTATATTTGAAACAAAAAGTGTGCATCAAAAGCAAGTGAATCAAGCAGAAGTTCTGGAAATGGTAATCATCTCAACTATGGAAGATGCTTGTGAGACTATGAAATAATGCTAAACATCTCACATCTAATCATATACTACATTATATATTTCAAATATGTTAAATTGCTTTCCAGCACCTTTCAATAGAATAAATTATGCTCTGCCTGAATTTAAGAAAAAATATCGCTTTCTGTATATTTGCCCAAAGCACAAACATAATTTTCATTTTGTAAATATATAATACTAAAAATCAAACGTCCTTGAAAGTCCAGCAAAGTAGATTGTAAAACCCAGTAAGTCAAATCTGCTTTACTATCTAAATTCACTCAGTAATACAGCCAAAAATAGTGAACTTTGTTGGGTTCTAAAAGCTTCTGTGTCCTCAATAAAATACTAGTTTGCCAATTAATCACCAGTGGTCTTTAATAGCAGTAAAAACCAATTTACTCATTTAAGAATTCTATCAGAGGTCCAAATATTATCCCATAGATTAGAAAAATATTAATAATTGGTCAAGGAGATTGGAAGTTGTTTTTCCCCTAGATTAGTTTTCCATACTTATAGTTATTAATATTTTTAAGCCATCTTGTACTTCCCTGGTGGTCCAGTGGCTAAGACTCCATGCTCCCAGTGCAGGGGGCCCAGGTTCGATCCCTGGTCAGGGAACTAGATCCCACATGCCGCAACTAAGAGTTCACATGCCGCAACTAAAGATCCCACGTGCCATGACTAAGACCTGGTGCTGCCAAATAAATAAGTATTAAAAATATATATATATATTCCTAAGCCATCTTGAGAAATCATTTGTTGGAAAAACTTTCATTAACCACCTCCAAGAAAGGGTTTCACCCCCAAAAAGCCAGTTGTGAACAATCTCGTGTCATTATTCTTTGAATTTCAGATAACAGGCTATCCCAGACTCTTCTTTTATAAAAATAAAAATGACAGCTGTCACTTCTTGAACATTTATTAAATAGTAGGCACTATGCTAAACCCTTCACATACCCTATGTTCACAATCCTGTGAGGTAGGTTTACTATCGTTAACTCACAGATAAGGAAAATGAGGCTACAAGAACTGAACTAAACTACAGTTGGCTGAGCCAACAGTTCAATCAGTTTAAATTCCAGAGTCCGTGTTTGTAAATAATATGCCATAGTGCTTTCTATTCACAGAGCATCTGCCCCATTAACCACTCTCGGTTATCATCTTCCACCAGAGAGAACACACCGAGGGACTCAGCAAAATGTCCTGTAAGATGAGGGAAATGACTGATTTTGTCCTGGTAACGTATGACACCCATTTTTTTCCATATATTATTTTTATCATGGAACTCCACTAACTTTTCTTAAGCTAATGCCACCCACAAATCGGGCAAATGAAAGTTCACTAACAAGATTAAAGTGTTACCTTGGAGATTCTGGCTTGGTTAAATGCCATCAAACCCTACCTTCTTTGATAATCCTCCTGTGATGGTAAATGATGCAAGTGCAGTGACGATTTATCTAGATCCAGATTGCATTTATGATTAAATGATAAAAAGAATTCCTTTATCTTTTATTTGTTGGAGTAAAGAATATGTCTTAATTTTGTTTCTTCTCAGACCTTGCATAAAATTGACACTCAACAAATATTTGCTGAATAAATGATTGAACCTTCATCCTCTCTTCCCCAACTACTCCAATTCCCACGGGTTTCCTAACAGTCCTTATTATTCAGTGTTTGGTGCTTGGAGGAAAAAAATGTTTTCCTCAGTTTTACAATGGTTGGGAAAGAAAAAGGAGTAGAATTATTGATTTGTTCCATCTGTATTCCTTTTCACTCAGGTTCCCCCCAACATTGTTTAATTTTTTGCTGCTTTACACTGCTTTCCCACGGTCCCATATGTTGCTTCTTCTTCCTAACAGGAGTACAGTGTCTTTGCCTCCTTATTGTGTTTCATTTCTCCCACTAGTGGGCAGTGATTGAGTAAAGTTCCTGATCTCAAAGGTTAAGAAAATTAATTTTTTTTTTTTTTTTTTGGCCATGCAGCTTGCAGGATCTTAGTTCCCCAACCAGGGATCAAACCTGGGACCCTACAGTGAAAGCGCCAAGTCCTAACTACTGGACCACCTGGGAATTCCCAAGAAAATTCAATTTTCAGTCTCCAACTCCATGTACTGAAAACATGCCAGTTCTGAGGTACTCTGAACTCCTCAAAGAAAGTGTCTAACATTATGGTTCTCTGTGAAGAATACAATTCCCAGTCATATCTTTCCTCAGAGTAATATAAATAAAATCAGTGCTTACAATTTCTTTGACATACGTCGTTGCTAAACCCAAGCAAATGAGCAAGAAACTTTCATAAGCCCTTCCTAACGTCAGATATGAAATGTATTGAACCTGAAGCATTTATACAGGTTACAAAACCTATCCTAGTACCACGGCCCCAGAAGACAGGCATAAAGCACCCTCTGTGACTCGCTCTACTTTTTAAGGCCTATCTGGCATCTGAACAAAGTACATTTTGCAAAAATCAGGCTTTGCATGAAAATCAAGGTTCCCACAGTTGAAAGATCTCCCACTCATCAGCATGCTACAAGCAGCTGAAGGTTTGGAAAAGTGTCAAAAAAACAAACCTTCACAGAAATGGAACTCAGAGAAACAAACTGAACCAGCTAAGTGTATTTATTTATTTTTTATCAGAATTATCTCTTTATTGGGGTAAAGGAGTGAAAATTCAGTAATTTGTCCATAAACAATAAAGTTATATTTTTACTTTGGTAAAATTAATCTCAAAGGCACTGTACCTAAACAGATTGCCTGTTAACTATCTCTTATGGAAAGCAGAATTTCACTAAATCTGCACCTTTATTGAAATTGTCATCTGCTTTAAAGTAACTGGTATCGTCCCTTCTGTCCCGCCAAGAACCAGTTACCCCTTTTCTCCTTAACTCCTTTGTGGTTGCTGAAGAGTTTGCTTTTATCCTCAGAGTCCTCAGGCTGCATTATGAGCCAAGAAATTCGAATGAGAATGAATGCAGGTTGTCTGGCAGCTCCTGGGCAGCCAGGGTGGTCACTTGGGAAAAGATGCCCTTAGAGATGGTCTCCTGAGTAAACAGAAATGCTTTGTAGTCCTCCTAAATCAAGACCCATATCCCCTTTCATTAGAGTCCTGCTGATAGTCATCCTGGGAATATAGAGAGGGATACAGAAAGTAACAAACATGGGGAAATTGTAAGCCAGCCAGATAGATATCTGGGTGGACATCACTTTCAGGCTTTATCCGTTCAGTCATTTATTATATGATTCATTTATTCAACAGTCATCACTGGAAGCCCACCAGGGCCAAGGACTAATAGTTACTAGGGATATGGTGCTGATCAAAATGGACAGTCTTTGCCTTATTACAGCGTTTTTCTAATGGAGACAGCCAGTAAACAATTATATGTAACTATTATGAACTGAAGTGTGCCCCCCAGCCCCCAAAATTCATGTTTGAAGCTATAACCCACAATGTGACTGTATCTGGAGATAAGGCATTTAAGGAGGGAATTAAGGTTAAATTAGGTCACAAGGGTGGGGCCCTAATCTGATAGGACTGGTGTCCTTAGAAGGGGAAGAGACACCAGAGACCCCTAAACTTCTCCCTCCATGCACATACAGAGAAGAGGCCACATGAGGACACAATGAGAAGGCAGCCTTCCACAAGCCAGGAAAAGAGACCTCACAAGAAACCAATCCTGATGGCATTTTGACCTTGAACTTCTAGCCTCCAGAATTGTGAGAAAATTAATTTCTGTTATTTAAGCCAGTTAGTCTGTGGTATTTTGTTATGGAAGCCCGAGCAGGCTAATACAGTAGCATAATGTTGGGTAATGATAAGAATCATGAAGAAAATAAAGTATGGCAGAAGGATATATAGTGATGGGGTGGAAAGCTATGTTGAACATGGAAACTAGGAAAGGCCCTGGGGGAAGATCATTCCAGGCTGAAGTATTCCTGGGGGAATTAATTCCCTGACATGAGAACAAAATGGAGGCGTGCGAGAAATAGCCAAAAAGGCTGTGTAGCCCAAGCACATTAGGCAGAGTACACATGAAAGGAAATGAGGACAAAGAGGAAACCAGGGGCCAGATTATTAGGGCCATGTAGGCCATAGCAAGGACTTCAGATTTTGTTCTAAGTGGGATGGAAAGCTGCTGGAAGGTTTTAAGCAAGAGAGTGACAAATATGATTTACTTTAAAAGGGTCACAGACACAGAGGAAGGAGACTGTGGGAGAGAAAGACTGGAAGGTGGGAGAATGGTTATGAGGCTAGTTTAACAGTCCAGGTGAGAGATGGTGGGGGTATGGGCTAGAAGGGATGGGGTTGAAGGAGGTGAGAAAGAGTTGGATTCAGAGTATATTTTCAAGATAATTGAGGATTGCTCTATCAATTAGATGTGGCATGCAAGAGAAAGAAAAGAATCAAGGGCCCTGACTGAGCTGTGCACTGGTCATTGCGGTGCTGTTTACTGAGATGATAAAACAGCAGGAGGCACAAGTTTGTGGGGAGCGGGTTTGAATCAAGAGTTCAGTTTTGTACATGTCTATTAGACATCCAAGTGGAGACATTGAATAGACAATTGGATAGACCAGCATGGAGTTCAGGGAGGGTTAGGATTAGAGAGATAAAATGAGTGTCATCAGCATTTAAGTGGTATTGAAAGACTGAATATCACTGCCAGCACCTGCTTCTCAATTTACAGATCCATATTTAGGGGTGGGAGAGGAAGTAGGGAGCTATTTTCCTATCTTTCTGCTCCTCCTTTCCCTTCTTCATCCCCTCAAAAATTACAACATCTGGCTTCAAGCCCTCACTTCAAGAAGACTTCACACTTGGGCCGGTGTTGCTGACTGATACACACTGAAGCACATTCCCCAGTCACCTGCTGAGGCAGAGTCCTCTCACTGGTGGAGCTTGGCTGCTTTGGCTGTGGTTCTAAGCTCAGTCTAGGCCTGCCCTCTCTAAAGCCTGGATCCCTGGAGGAGGTGAGCCTTTTTCCCTGACCGCCAACCTGCCTCTCCTCACCATTCCACAGACCTGGTGTCTTCACTGACTCTCGGCCTTCCTTCAACTCCAGTATGGAGGCAGTGAGAGCAAATCTCTTTTACGGGACCATAGACTTCTTTCAGTAATGAAGAAGAAAAACAACTGCTTTAAGTGAATAAGGGAGAGAACGCCTACTTCTGGGAGTCAAAAGTCCCACTGTAGTTTCCATGTATCATTGCCACTAAACTGAGTGAAGAGGACGACCTTGAAAGGGGAGCCTCCATAATCTGGCCTGGCTAGGTTATGGAGAATTACTCAAGAATGAGCCCAAAGTCAGATCTGGTGGGAACCTGAACCTGCCAGCACCCAGGAGTGCTACTGGTGGCCAAGTGTAGAGATCTTCAGACTGGGGTGCAAGTACCTTGAGCATGAAAAAGGGATCCAGTTTATAGATGCTCATTTTCAGGTCCCTACAACTGAGCTGTCTGAGAAGGCTACTGTGCCTTACTCTTTTAAGACCTCATGCTGCCCTTTCATTACTGCCCCTTCCCACTTTAGAAAAGAATTCCCACCTGGAATCTTATGAGGCCACTGCTTCTGGAAGTAAAGAGTTCCTAACCAAGGAACTATTTAAAATCTTAGTTTTAAAGAAAGATCCTTAAAGTATTTATCAAGGGACCATAATTTTGTGTTTTCCCCTAGCTTATACTAAACACCATATATCACCAATTCTAAGATAAGCATTTTTTCACATTGTAACCTCTCTGAAATTGGTGTATCTTACCGTCATGTAAGCCCAATGGTTGCTGTTATTACCTGCACTTGTGCATTTTCACAATCAAAACTTGTAGAATGCATATTGGACATATAATGGAGCACTTTTTTATCACCTAAGAAGCAGAGCTGTGGGGCGAAAGTGGACAGTGGGTGGTGAATCAAATGAGGTTAACAATATTCCTAAAGCAGAAGACAAATTCTTTTGTCTAGAAAAACTCTCTAGGTCAAGTAGATGAGTTTCTAAATTTAAACCTATCACCCAGAGATACATTCCTTGTTGCCAATTTTGACAACTTAAAAACTTCTGTAAGGGAAGTCTGTAAGGAAACGCTCTATTCCCAGCTCTCTTATTTGCTAGGTTGACTGAAGGCAATTTTCCTCTACATTACTTTCCTTGAACAGATACAGGTTTATGAGTAATTTCAACAGTATTCATAAAATGAATCTGCTCTTCAGAAGTTTGATGATATGATCATTTCAACAGAAAAAAATAGAAGGTAAAACATGTACATTCCGGTTACAACTATGTACAAATGCATGCGTATATAGTAATAAAGTTCTGAAGTGAATTTTGAGTAATATCTAAAATCTAATTTATTGAATTTTAAAAATAACACTCCCATAGAAACTCCTAACTGACCTCCACTTTAACAACCCAGCAAATAACAAGTTCTCTCTTCCCTCTATAAACTATTCTGCAGGGTACCCATGCACACCACATGCTAGTAGTCTACTCTCTGTGTATAAGCACTTTTGCTGCCATCTCTCTCCAGATCAAACAAACAAACAAACACAATCAGTAAGAATATAGATTTGAACTATACAATCAATAGGCTTGAACTAATGGACCTGTAGAAAACATTTTACCCAACAAAAAATATACATTCTTGGGACTTCCCTGGTGGCGCAATGGTTAAGAATCCGCCTGCCAATGCAGGGGACACAGGTTCAATCCCTGGTCCGGGAAGATCCCACATGCCACGGAGCAACTAAGCCCGTGCGCCACAACTACTGAGCCTGTGCTCTAGAGCCCGCGAGCCACAACTACTGAAGCCCGTGCTCCACAACTACTAAAGCCCGCGCGCCTAGATCCCATGCTCCGCAACGAGAAGCCACCGCAATGAGAAGCCCACACACCACAATGAAGAGTAGACCCCACGCGCCACAACTAGGGAAAGCCCATGCACAGCAATGAAGACCCAACGCAGCCAAAAATAAATAAATAAACTTATTTAAAAAAAATACACATTCTTTTCGAGTATACTCAGATCGTTTACATAAACTGTCCATCTACGGGAGCATAAAGCAAATTTCAATTTTCAAGGGTTGGAATCGTATATATCTCATTTGCCACAAGGTCGTTAAGTTAAAAAATCAATAATTGAAATATCATTATTGGAAAATTAAGAGAATCACTTCTAAATAATTTGTGGACCCAAAGAAAAATAATAATGGAAATTAGAGCATATTTAGAACTAAATGATAATGAAAATAATACTGTAGTAAATTGTATTATTGTCCCAAATAGTTTCTAACTTCCCTGTATAAAATTAACATCCCTGACACTTTCTCTGCCTTTACTGTTTTATTTTTCTTCATAGAACATATCACCACATAAAAATTACATATTTGTTTACCTGTTTATCTTCCTTAGCCTAATATAATTGTCATGGGAATAGAAACTTCTCTCGTGTTCACCAGTGTATGTCAAGTTCCTGGCACATAGTATTCAATAAATATTCATTGAATGAATGAATACTGTTATTACTTTATATTTGGGGGTTCTCTTTATCAATGTTAGTTCTCTTCTTTAGTTCTCCGATATTAATGTTGCCATTCCCTTTTTCTTTTTCTTCATGTAAGCTTAATCTACTTTTGCCTCTTAATTTTTACATCAGTTTATCTTATGTTTATCTATTCCAAGCAGCAAATTTTGCATATCTTTTTTTTTTGGCGGCGCTGTGCAGCTTGTAGGATCCTAGTTCCCCAACAAGGGACTGAACCTGGGTCTTTGGCAATGAAAGTGCAGTCCCAACCACTGGACTGACAGGGAATTCCCTGCATATCATTTCTAAAAAATAGTTAGTTAGTTGCACCAGTTCTTAATTGCAGCAGGTGGGCTCCTTTATTGAAACTTGTGGGCTCCTTAGTTGTGGCATGCAAACTCTTAGTTGAAGCATGTGAACTCTTAGTTTCGGCATGCATGTGGGATCTAGTTCCCTGACCAGGGATCAAACCCGGGCCCCCTGCATTGGGAGCACGGAGTGTTAACCACGGGGCCACCAGGTAAGTCCCCTAATTTTTTTTTTTTTTTGGCGGTACACGGGCCTCTCACTGTTGTGGCCTCTCCCGTTGCGGAGCACAGGCTCTGGACGCACAGGCTCAGCGGCCATGGCTCACAGGCCCAGCCGCTCTGCGGTATGTAGGATCTTCCCAGACCGGGGCACGAACCCGCGTCCCCTGCATCGGCAGGCGGACTCTCAACCACTGCGCCACCAGGGAAGCCCCTTACATATTTTTAATTCAAGGATTTTTGTCTTTTATAAACGACAGTAAGCATTTACATTTATTTTCTTGCTGTTTTAATTTCTGTAATCCTGCTTTATACTCCCTAAATTTTGTTTTCTTAGTATTTCCTTCCCTCCACTATTTTATAAAAGTTATATATTTTCTCAGACTGTGCAATATGCTAGCGGAGGGCAAAGGGATAGGAAGCAGGGAGTAGTGGAAGTTACAAAATACCAACCACAACTTCCTGATCAGAAGCAAGTAAGGCCTATATTAGCACCCATATTTTCTCCCTTATGAAACATTTCAACCTATTTCTTGTTCTTACCCTGTTTTCTCTGCTACTTTTTATAAGATGTGTTTGTTGGTGGTTATTGGGCTGCACCCCACAGGCCTACAAGGCCTGTGCTTGCCCAGCTTCAAGACTGAAGAAAGAGCCTGGAGTCAGCAACAGAGACATCAGTGTGAGACAGGCTGGGACCTGGGACCCTTTGCTCCAGTGCTGCAACGCTTGCGCCTGGACTAACATCTCCTGGAGCAAGAAAATACTGATACAAAGAAAACTATAAGGGACTAAAAGTAGCTGCTGTCCATGCACAGTTCCGGCAAATTCTAGACAAAAGATACAAAAAGACCAAAAATCCCCAAATGCCACTTCTGACGAGCTGGAAGTAAAAACAGGGTGTCGGGAGCAAAAGCAGGGTACTGCACATGCCCCCAGCACTCAATACCAACAAAGGGGTGGGCAAAACACCTAAGCCACCCCTCTGGCCCGACCCCTGGTCACACCCCTACCCTCAACCCCATATAAGGAACCAGCTCCCTCCACCTTGGGGAGTGAGCAAGGGAACTTGTTACTTGTTTTCGCTACCCTCCTGCTGCAACAGAGGCGCCAATAAAGCCTTGCCTGAATTTCTTGACTGGCCTCTTATCAATTTCTATTGACTGGGGAAGGCCTAGAACCCTGGTATCAAATGGTTTAATGGATGGGGGAGCTTACATGTCTGAAGCAAGGTCCTGGAGCGACAGCCCACTGTGTGTGGTGTACGACGGGCAGGACACGGCAGCAGTCTTCGCTCCCTGTGGGGGGAATTACCAGTTATAGGGGAATTGACATCAGGTGGGCTCATTAGTTACCAGGGAAACCAACAGGGGCATGCCTCTTATCAAGCCTCTCACTGCCCCTTTGATAAGAACAATCACCAGCTGGGGCAAGTTCACAGGAAGGTCAGTCATGTGAACAGGGTGCAGGTGAAGCAGGCACTGGTTGGGCAGGGGATGTACAGAGAACAAGAGAACAGTCATCTTAAGTGGCCTGACCATACAGTGGTAAACTTTACAATTTCATCCTTAGGTTACAGAATATAAAGTTGAGATTTTTGACTGAACCAGAAGAGTAACATTACCGAGGAATAGAATAGTTGATCGGACTTTGCATCTTTCCTCTGGAAGAGAGGAGGCATGTTTTTGTTTAAATGAGAGAAGTTGCATTATTTCAAATGGGAGAGTTGGTGTTCTTTGGAAATATGGCTAAAGGAGCAGCTATAAATGTTGAGCATCAAAAAGATGGACCATTGTGGACGGAGTGGATTGGAACTCAGTATCTGTTCTGAACCTCCTTTTAGTTTACCTTTTTAGTGTAACTACACTTTCCAGATTCACAGAAACTAGGGTTAAATGTAAATTGGGTTCTGCCAACTAAATGCCTGGTGCCAAATTTCTTTCTGCGGCACTGCTTTGATGTTTAGCATTTGCTTTGGAGGTGTCAAGAGGGTTAGTTGTAGAGGTTGTGGCAGTGCAGCAGCTTCCTGATCTCTCTGGATGTCTACTTCAACAGGTATCCTTGAAGTCCAAGGTCCAAGGAGGCCTCCTCACTCCTTCCCTTCCTGGCTGTAGCGGAAAAAGCATCTCTGCTGGCTAGTCAGACTGGTACTGTTTATTCTGGAATGTTTCCTGCAGACATGTCATCATAGAGCCTTGACCTTTTAATGATTGAGAAGACATCTGATTTCCGATATTCAGTTCTTTTCTGCTTAAATTAATGTTTTCTGATTCTTAAAACCATGATTGATAAACTGAAATACCCAGAATTCCGTATCTTTTTCCAGATTCATTTCATTTTAAAGAAGTTTTTGAAATGGTTAGGAGTTTTCCCGCTGGGTGATAAACTTAGTTTAGTAAATAATTAACCTTTGGAACTAATTATTCTTGATTGTTCTGAGCACAAATGCATGCTACACAATGTGGTCAAACAAGTTATTTGTCTTTTAAGGAAAAGAACACTCTCTGAGTTTCAACACTGCTATTCTCCGATGGTTTTTAAATGATTGACAGGAAAGTAAAAGTATTGCAGTCTGATGTTCAGAAATGTTAGGTTTTTCATTATTTTTATTTTCCAAACATTAGTTTAAAAGAACATTAAAAGCATCAGAAATACAAATCTGACCTAATGGTTAACATCAGAACAATTTGCATCACAGTAAAGCATCAAGAGAAATAATTAATATACCCTGCTAATTAGTCATATTCAACTGAATTCTCATTACTTTTATAAAAGTTCTCATTTTAGCCCTTATGGAAAAGTTATATATGTCTATTTATATCTTTATCTCCATATAGACATAGATATAGATAGACATATATAACTTATGAAGAGACAAGTTACATATATCTATCTCTGTATCTGTATCTACATATATCTACACATAGACATAGATACAGAGATATAAATATACAGGAAGGCTAAGAATCTAGCCTGCTATGTATTTCATGCAAGTTAAATCAATAATTTCTTGATGAGCATAAAGAGACCAAACACCTCATATGCACATGCTTATTGTCTTTATGCTATGATTTTTACCTCCCAAAGATGGGTCAGATCATCTCAGACTCAGAGGTCACAAAGGAAACCTGTCATTTTTAGTTTTACAAGTAGAAATTACTTTTTAAAAAATCTTTTATTGAGTCACATTTGAAATGCCTGGCCAAAAAAGAGAGTCATACCTTAAAAAGTATGAAATAGCTTCTTGATTGCAATGTTATTACTTATAAAGCTGTTTGGCTTATTGACTTAAATACGAGGTTCTGAATTTAGACAAAAGTTTCATTCCTAATTTGCCACAATTCTTCAAATGATCTTGGGAGAGGATATTCTATTTCTTAATTCTTTGTTAAAAAGAGGTAATATACGAACCTACCTCATGGAAGTATTAATAAATGAAAATAGTGTTGTATTAAAAATATAAAAGCACAGTTGAAATAGGTCGTAGTGACTTCCAAAAATAGCATTCAATTACCAAAGGAAAAAAAGAAGAGTGTATATTTTATCTTCTGTTATAAAATTTAACAGCAAAAATAAAAGGACGAGAGAGAGAAGGACAGAAGGGAGAGAGTCCTAAAAGGTGAATTTAACAGCAAAATAAAATCCATATCTCATACTTAAGCCTCGGAAATAGAAATGACTGGTTGATCCTGGAAGGTAAGAGTTATTAGATGAGACTGAGCAGAGTTCTAGCTGAGTACCAGCTGTCTTCTCCATGCGTCTCATGACCTCTGTATTTGGGAACAGCATGGGAGAGGATGCTATAAACTGAACACCTTTCATCCAAGGGACAAAGTACCTTCCAATCTGCAATAACTGTTCTTGAATATAACAATTTATAAAGATAGGTTTTGTATCTTGATGCTCATCTTGTCTAGAAGTTATAGTTCCAAAATTGTATTGAGTTCAAATGCCAACTGTATAATGAAAACATTTTTACATAAAAATATAAGTTTACAGTAGTTACGCTAGGAATCACAGAGTATATAATAAAATTAGTTTAAGTGTAGAAATACTTAATCTATTTTGCCTTATTGCCCATTTCCAGTTTAAGATTCATGGGAGAGAAATAACACAATTAGTTTGAAAACAGATCATCTTAAGAATTTTTCTACCATGGTAATATATAAACAAAGACCAAAAAATTTTTCTAAATAGTTACTTAAGATAGTCTTCGTCAGGTTGTTAACAAGTCATTCTCACACAGAAGGAAAGCATAGATCGAAACACCCCCATCTCATCCTTATGCCTTCTTGTACATACAAGAGTCTACACACAACAGTCTAGCCTGCTTCCCACATAACAGCACCCTGATGAGATGACCACCGTTAGTGCCTACTACCCCAGGGAGAGCACCCCTCTACTACAGATGCAGTCCTCCTCACTAGGTTTCTTGGGTAAGATCATTCTGAAATAGAATAATTCATTTTTAGCAAGAAAAAACAGACTTCTGCGGTACGCGAGCCTCTCACTGCTGTGGCCTCTCCCATCGCGGAGCACAGGCTCCGGACGCGCAGGCTCAGCGGCCATGGCCCACGGGCCCAACTGCCCCACGGCATGTGGGATCCTCCCGGACCGGGGCACGAACCCGCGTCCCCTGCATCGGCAGGCGGACTCTCAACCACTGCGCCACCAGGGAAGTCCCAGACTTCTTTTTAAAAGAACTATACAGCTACTCAGCTGACACAAAATAATAATGTCTACAATTACAAATGGTAATAATCTTAATACCCTATTCTTAGTTGGCTGTCTTATGAAAAGAAAGTAACTAATGCTTGTGTATTTTTGGTAAAAGTAGTTATAGATAATACATTTCTGATTTTCTGCTTTAACAATGTGTTATTTATTCCAGTAAGCCTGCAACCAAAAAAAGTATATTGATCCCAATTCAACACTTCAAAGAGTCAAAATTTATAATTCAGTTAATAAAAATAATGCCTCAGTAAAGATGATACCTTCACGTTCTTTAAAAATTCCAGCTCATACTTACTTCAAAGAACCATAACATTGACTCAAATGACCATAATCAGTTCATTCTCTACTTTAATACAGTAGCATGATCATTCCCTGGCATCTATTTAAAAGTTTAGTACAAAAGATTGGAGCACAGGTCAGGTGTAAAATAATAAACTTTTACATCAACTCTTAAAACGTCAAGAAACTGCAAAGCAAACGAATAGATGCTAATACTTCAGACAAAAGGGAGTCATTAGTGTCAACTGTCTAGGTCTTTAAGTTTTGATGTACCTCTGGTCTCACAGAATTTAAAAAAATCAATTAGTATCAGAAACAAAAACATTTACATAAGATTCTCTAGCCTCCATGACTCTAAACAGAGGGGACTGGAATCTGCTTGGCTGAAGTGCTATCATACTCTTGCATTAAATCATTAGTGGTGTGATAATGCATGGCAATATATGAACTGGCAAATCCAAAAGAATTTACTGGCTGTAAGTTATGTGGGATGCTCTCTTCCTGGGACGGGCTGCTGTTATAGATACTGTAGTACGGCTCAATCCGAGTGTTGATGGGGGTTGAGCTGCTCTGACCATAGTGTTGATGTCCAGCAGACATCTTGGGACTGACCACACTTTCCTTCGAATGACTTGGGCCACAGGCCTGGTCCACAAATTTCTTCTGGGGCTTTGGAGACAACATGTAGGCAGAGTTTGTTTCATGATGGGAGGATTTGTTTCTGTTGACTTCGAGGTTTCCCTTTCCCATGGCTCGAAGTCGAGTCTTCTGTTTGCAGCAGAAAAAACCCAGGCCTATGTACTGCAGACACCACAGTACTTTCCTTCTCAGCCCTGCACTGTTCCGAGAATATATAAAAGGGTTTAATCCTGACTTGAAAAATACAAGCGTAAAACCAAACAGTTCAAACTGGTAAAGGATGAAGCTCCCATTGCTGGACAGAACCACCTGCACCAAGGAGATTCCCAGTGGAAGGCAGCACACCAGGACCGACAGCACAATGATCACACAGGTGACCACCGCCTTGGAATCCTTAGCCGTGGAGAGATTGACAGCCGACACCAGCTGGAGCCGGCTGGCCGCAGGGGTTGCCAGCTGGTTGGGACTCTTGGTGTATCCGTGGGTCTGAACGTGCTGCAGTTTATTGTAATTCTGGTTCCTGTAAAGAGCTGGCATGGTACACTGGATAGGATCTCCACCTCCCTTCACAGGGGCCCCCATGAAAGGCTGTGGTCTGGAAGCATCAACTGTGATCACAGGGGGGCACTTTCTGACTTGAGCATTTTTCCGCAAGGTCTGAGCAATCATGATGTAAGACACAGAGACCACAGCAACACAAAAGGTGAAATCGACCACATAGAGAGACAGGATGGCTTTCCCTTCTCGGGCAATCAGACTGGACATGGGAAGGCAGAGGTGGGACTTGCTGGTTTTCAGGGTGGCCAAGGTGGCGAGTGTGAAACTGGTGGCCCAGAGGAGCAGAGTGAGGAGCAAAGTGCAGAGAAAGGAGGCCGTGCGGTTTGGCTGCTTCCCCAACACCATGCGGAGCCGGTGCAGGGCAATCACCGCCACTGTCTTGAGGGACATGATGATGAAGCCGGAGCTGGTGAGGTGGAAGGTGAAGCAGAAAGCATCTGGTATGCCGCTGGCTGAACTGAAGAACAACACGAAGGTGAACATGGGGGCCGTCACGCCACAAATGAAAAGGTCACAGAAGGACAGGTTCAGGACCATGAAATCAAAGTTGGTTCTGAATTTCCTGAAGGCCGGATCAAAGAAGGACAAGAAGACAATGAAGTTGCCGTAAGAGCCCAGGCAGAAGATGATTGCGAGCAGAAAGGTACAGCTCACCAAGGTGGCCGTGTGGATGAGGTCCTGGAGGTCTTCCTGGACAGCAGTGCTGTTTTCTCCCTGGGAGTGAGGCACATGTAGCAGGGTAGTGTTGGGAGCATCCTGAGGGAGGTCTGTTGAGTTCATCTTCAGAGAGAGATGACTTCCTTCTGTGTGAAGGGAGTCAGGGCCTCAACTCACAGATGAGCGATATTTGACAAAAGAGGCCCAAGGCAGAAAAGCCTGTGCACAAAAATGCATACCCAGAAACAGAAAGGAATTAATGGAGAAAGAAGAGTGACCTCATGATCTTTTACAAAAGCACTAGACTTTTTCAGCTCTGACCCAGTGCCTAGAAAGCATTTCTCCTTGCAAAGCCCCACACAGGAAAGACACAAAGACCTCAAAATACATTCATCCAGCTGATTTCAGGTTTTATGACACAGTGGTTTTCAAACTAGGTTAAGCATCATCTGGAGAGTGGGTTAAACAAAAAACAGATTCCTGGGCCTCACCCCTTGAGATTGTGATTGAAGGATGGGTGTGCAGATGTTACCTTCGGAAACTCTGCAGTGCCAGACACTGTGAAGACACGAGAACATGATCTCTCCACGAAAGAGATCACAATATAGTTGGAGGAGATCAACCTATGAAATTGCAGCCAAATGTGGCAAATCAGCTGATGGCAGCACACTGTGGGAGGAAAAGAAGGGGGACATAATCCAGCCCGGGGTGAAGGCTGACAGAGGGTAAAGCAGCTCTCGATAAGGAGGAGCTAGTTGGGTGGAAGGCGAGGGGCAGGGAGTGGGGTCAGACAGGTGGCAGAAGGCGAGTAGGTCTTTGCAGCAGAAGGACTGAGGCAAGAAACAGCACGTGCTGTGCTTGATGCATAAGCAAGAGGCTACTTTTGAAGTGTATACTGTGGCCTTTTACGTAACTCCCACACATCACTAACAAATCCGACTCCTCTTCCTAGGAAGAATCCTTTATTTTCCGTTATTTATATTTTCTTCTCCCTATTTGTGATTTTTTGGCCAACTCCGCACTCTCCTTTGGAAAAGAACTTTGTGTAGGACTATATTTGAGAGGGAAAAAATGGAAGTAATGAAGGGTGTCAGAATTATATCTGAGATTTACAAGGGGCGAAGCACCACTTTGCAAACTCTATATAAATGTGAGTTGTCATTATCCCAGCAGGAATATCTTCGTGGAGAAGCAGGAGGCATGCACCCATTCATGCATGCATTCACCCAGTTTATATCTACCGTGTGCATACTCTCCTCCAGCTTTACGCTAGGTACCGTGGGTACAAAGATGAATAAGACACAGCCTCTACTTTTAAAGAACAACTTCTTTTTCTTCTTGGTCCTTTACTTTCTTAACATTTTTTTCCATTTTGCAATGAGATTTAAAATACACTCACATAATGTTCTGTTGTCCCAAATCCCAAAGCCCTGTGTGGCCTGGTGCCCATCCCGCTCCCAAAGATGCTTCCAGTGGTACAGCTTAAGTTGTTCCTTGGAGACTGGTGCAATGCTCTTGGCAACCAAAAATAACTTGCTTTAATCCAGTATTTTAGGAATAACCAGTGGTATTGGGGAGGTCCATGGGTGATGTTCAGAATATTTAACCACCAGCTCAAGCTGAGTCCCAGAGGCCTCCAGCTGTCCTAGGATTAACCCTTTAGTTGCTGAATCATGGGGTACAGAGGAAGGGGCCTGGTTAGTGAGGTATTACTGGGGCCTCCAAGCAGGAGCTATGGACCACCCAATACAGAAGTCACCCAGCATTCAATAATAGGTACAGCTGTGCCAGTGAGTATCAGACAAATTTCATTCCTGGGGAGATCCATAAAACTAACTGGTGTCCTTCATGAAGGAAGAAGATAACCTCTTCTACATTCTCAATGGTCAAAAGTACAGATCATAACAATATAATGAATTTTTCCACTGAGAAGTAGGACCAACTTTTCTGTACTTTCCTGATATAAAAGAGATAGAAAAAATAATCCTGACCTTTTGTTTCTTGATGATTAGAATTAAAAAATAATAATAATGGATAGCTTATTATTTTCACTTAAAAGAGTATGTGCCTGTTTCTGAACCCTTTTTGATACCTGTGTAGTGAAAAAAAAAACCTTTTACTGTTAATTTTTTAATTGTTAATTGGAGGATTGGGGTTAACTGATGAAAAAAGAAGTAGAAGAGAAAATCCAATTTGTGGAAGCAAGAAGAGCAGAAAGGTGATACTACTGATTATAGCAAATTCCCCTGACCCCGAAGAGAGAAGCAGAAATTTGGCTTGGGGAAATTAGAATGATGAAGAGTCTGGAATTAGGATGCTAAGAAAAATATCGAGTAAGTGGGTAATAAAAAAGAAGCGGATGATGGAAGTTATGAAGACCCCAGGCTGGAAGAAATTTGGAAAGGGGAAAATGGAATGATGAGGCACCAACATTAGTCAAAGATAAGAGGCAGAAGGAAAAAAAAAGGATTTGGAGGAGTTGAGGGGCAACTTTCACTTTCTATCCAATTATAATTGCTTCAATAAACTTAAATTTTTTCAATACATTAAAAAATAAAGTAGACTTCTGGGTCAGGAATATAATGATCAGTCCTATCATTAGTATGTTCACTTTACTAAGTGCTTGTGATGTGCCAGGCACTGCTCTCAGTGCTCCACACTATTAATATATTGAATCGTCAAAACAACCCTGAGATAGTATAACTTACCTCTATTTTACAGATGAGGAAACTGAGTCAGAGAAAGAGAGCACCTATCTTAAAGGGGTACAGTATGGATTTGAACCTAAGCAGTTGCTCTCTAAAGGCAGCACTCCACCACCAAGCTAAACAGAATAGCAAAGCAATCAAGGCAGGGAGTCCCAGTCAGAAGACAGTTACAGCAGCTATAATTTACTAGGTGGTTATTATATGCCAGGCACTTCTACTGGAAGCTTTACATAGGTTATCAAACTTTATTTCATTCTCATTATAATCCTGCGAAGTAGGTATTGCAATCCCTTCCCAACTCAAAGTTCCTGGAGCCCAAAATTTGAATACAGACACACACACACATACTTCCATGTACCTTTTTGGCAAGGTTGAAAAATTATGGTTCTGGTATAAAGTAACTATAAATCATTCTGATTTGGGATAATTAGAAAAAAAAGGAAGGAATCAGAGGCTGGAAAGAGAAAAGGGAGAAAAAGCAGAAGACAGAACAGAAGTAAAGGTTTGGGCAGAGAAACTTTAGAAGCAGTAAGGAAATGGAGAGAAAGTAAACCCAGGTCTTAGGACTAACTTCTGAGACTTTAAGAAAGAGGAGGCTGAGATGACAATTTGGGGAAAAGCTATGATAGAAGAACTATAAAACTCACTTATTTGGGGGAGAGAGGCGGTAAATGAATACCTATCTGCTACTTACTCCTAAATATTAAATAAAGGTTACCAACATTCTTTTCAATGCAAGCATACAAGTTACTCTTTATCTCTGGGACCATAAACAAGTTCTGGAAGAAGATGTAATTAAAGTAATAAAATCAGAGAAATTTTAAGTTGGAACACCAGTCTTAAGAAGAAAACATATTAAGCACAGTAAGAAGGAATGAATTCATATCATATGCATCTTATTACAACTAAGAAAGAGAGAGCCTAAAGTAAGCAAGAAATAATAAGTGAAAATTGTCCAGCAATTTCTCATTAGGATGTGTGTGAAGAGCCTCTTGATAATCTAGTGTGCTGTCTTAATATTTTAGTACATATTAAAACATTTTATATGAGCTTTTACAAGTCAACTCATGACCTGGATTCTTCCAACTCTTGTTTTCTCATTATATCCTCAGTTCCTCGAGGGCAGGCATTCTCAGTCTAACCAACCCTCACAAGAAAACAAGGTTCTGTACTATTATTATTATTATTCCCACTGTATTTGTATTGATCAGGAAAACATCAGGGAAGTTAGATGACTTGTCCAAGGTCACTAAGATTCAAGCCAGATTTATCTGATTTCAGAGGTCATGCTCTTTCTCCCCAGTGGAACTACCTTTCGAAGCCCAGAGCAGCTGATAGGGTCGGGTCTGTCAGTGGATGAGGGAGAGGGGAGGCTGTGGAGCACCTCCAGTGTGAGGATGTTGTGGGAGACTTCTGGGAGGGCACAGCGACCCAGACCAGGGACTTGAGATGGGTAGGGGCTCCCCTGGCTGGGGAAGGTTATGGTAAGGAGGGCCTAGGTCGGTCCAGGGAAGCTTGTAAAAGATGCAGCAGAGGGTTGGTGAGGTGGGGAGGGCTCAGGCAGGGCATGGGCGACGGGGGAGGGGTTCCACGGGTCCCGCGGAGCCGGGGAACCGACAGGGCAGGCGCGAGATGGTTTCCCCGCAGGCCGCGCCAGGAGCGCCGGTGCACGGCGGCCGGGCCTGGACCTGTGCGGCCGCCTCCTCGCTCACCCGGCGGCTTCTCAGGGCCCGGTCCCCGCGGGGTCGTCCTCCTCCAGGGGCCCGTGGTCTCTCACCTGCCCGGTGGCCGCAGCGCCGCCCCTCCTCCTCCATATCGCAGCTCGGACCCCAGCTCCGCCCGCCGCCCGGGAGGATGCAGGGCTAGAGACATCATCGCCATCGCCGCCGCCTCCGCGCATCCCGGGAGCCGCGGCAAGCCGGGGCGCGGAGGCGCAGTCACGGAGACGCCGAGGGCGCCGCCCCCCACCCCCACGCCGGACACTCCGGCTCGGCGCCCCGCCTGCCCCCGCGCCCTCGACGACTCGCGGGCCTCCCGTTGCCCCGGGGCCCGACCGCTCCCGCCGCCCCGACCTCCGTCCTCCGCGCCGCGCGAGGTCTCAGGCGCGTCGTTTTGCCGCTCGGGCAGTGGCGGCTCCCCGAGGCTGTTACGAGCTGACATACCGAGGAAGAGGGGGAGCGGACTAGGTGGAGAGGAGGGCAAAGGTGGGGACACCGACGGACACAGCGCGACCCATGGGGACCTTGACCCTTAGAGGGTGGAGACCGTGGACAGCGAGGCGTGGCCAGGCTTCACGTCGGTCTTGGCGGGATCTGGGGGCTTCCCAGGCTTCTGGTCGGCCCGCCACCCACCTCTCCCCATTCCTGGCGCTTCCTAGTCCGCCTTCCTAGCTCCACTCTACGCTGTAGCTAATACTTCTTCTCCTAGATTAAACTGGCGTTGTCGTCCAGTTTGGTACTTTGAGACACAGAATCTGTAAATCAAGTCATTGCAACAGACTTTAAATCAAACCAACTATAACGTAATTTTTTCTCCTCTCAGCTCTCTGAAAGTATTAATGAATTTATTGAGGGAACTCAGCAAAGGGCATAACTACTAGGAAACAAATGAAAAGAGCAAAAAAACTACCCATGCAAATGAAATAACCAAGCCAAGAAATCAGCGACGTTACTCAATGCTGTGTTCAATGTAAATCAACTTGAAAAGCAATGGTGCAATGTATGCAGCTAATTTTAGCAAGCAAGGACACAAAACAAAAAATTTACCAGCCTCTCATTCTAAAGTGCACAGTATGTCCAAAATAATGAACTCATAAAAGTGGGTTTTAGTCTCAAGAGTTAACAAGTAGCATTCCCAAGTATGTTTGTTACTCTGGGGACAAAAGAAAGCCAGTTAAACTCTTTACTACTTCAGTGTCCCAACCTGGGTAACTAGGATCTTACTACTTTTCTGACCTTCTCAGAGGGTACCACTTGGAAACACAGAGTGCTATTTGAGTGTTCTTTCCTTCACCGAGTGCCAGAAAACCAGAAAGTTCCATTTAAGTGAAGTACTTAGGACACTGCTATTGAAACACCTATTTTGGCCGATAGTTCATCTTCTAAAACAGAACAGTTCAGCACCAACAAGTACCAAATAATTGGATTTACGCATATATTTTTCCCAGCCACCCCCACCACTCTGCTTTCATCAAGGGAAAATCAAGAGGGCTGGATAATTTATGAGGTAGATACCCAGTCCAGGTGTTGACTATGCTATCAGAATTCAGAAATAACTTCAAAAAAAAAAATTTCACAAGTTGTAAAGGATTCTAGAGAGCTAGAAAAGGAAATCTGGAACCATCCAAGTTCCAGAACTAGTAAGCACGATCAACAAGATGAAAGCTACTATGATCATGTCTACAAAACGTACCAGCAGTGTGTCAAATTGGAAAGAACACTGGTTTAGTAGTCACAAAATGGAAATCTACAAATAAACAAGCAGGGCTGACTCGAAGTATGTTAAGATATGATTAGGCTGTCAATTGGCAGGGAAACCAACATTCTAATACACACTATCATTGACAATGCAAATTGACACATGCACTTTGAGGAAAGAACATGAGAGCCATTAAAATGCTTAGATTCACGACCTAAAAATCTCACTCCTCGGAATTTATCCTAAGGAAATACCTGAATAAAAGAAACAAGTTTTAAGTATGAAGGGATGAAAATGTTCACTGCAGTGTGAGCTATAGTAGAGAAAACTGAAAACCTTGATGTTCAACAATGAGGGAATACCCAAAACAGTGACAGTAACAAGGCAAATGGCCCTTGGCCGCAAAAATAACTACAAAGTCTGTAGAAAGTTTTTTTCCAGTAAGACAAAATTCCTCACTGGTTTTCTCTGGCCCCATTACTAATCATTAACATTAAGAAAATAGGTAGGTAAAATTTCCTCCCAAATTTTGAAACACAATTTGCAAATTCTTTTTTAAAGGATTCATTCAGAAACTAAAGATTATTTATTGGCTCATACAACATTAAAGATACAGGCTTTCTCCTCCCCTTACTTCCTATCACTCCCCCACCACCACCCATCCCCACCTGAAACCTGCCTTAGCTCAGTCTTCCAGGCCCAATCAGCAGTGACTTCTAAACACTGGTCTGCCTACACACACCACCCCCCAAACCCATAACACTTGCGGTCCCTTAACACTGTTCCTGCTAGCGTTCTCCATTCTTTTGAATGCAAAATCCATTTAAGAATTTAGACAATAGTGGCCATTCATCCCTTTTCTCTCCCTCCTCCTTTTCATTCTTGAGGCCCCCGATAGAAAATTTAGGAATTAAATAATTCACAATATAACCAGTTAGGGTATCAAAGTAATAAGCAACTTCTAAGCCTGGTATCAGAATCACATTGGGCATGTGATTAAGGTGCCCCGCTTTTAGGCCTAGAGTGGGCCTTAGGAGTCGTCACCAGTGGTTCTCAATCCTGGCTGCACAACTGAAGCATTTACGGAGCTTTTAAAAGACTTTTAAAGCTTTTAAAAGACGTTGATGCCTGAGTCCCAACCACAGAAATTCTGACTGAGGAAAACAGTGGGTGCCCAGTATCTTATATTTTTTAAATTCCCCACTTTAGGAACCTTGCCTATGGCAGTGTATGTTCATACAGCTTGGCTATGAAAAATTGAAGTGGTCAATACAACATAAAACCTCACTGCTCAAACTGTGGTTTCAGGACCAGGCATCAATATCATGAGCCGGGGGCATGAATTAAAATTCACATTCTAGGCCCATCAATTTGAGAATCAATCATTTAGACCAGTGTTGTCCAACAGAACTTTCTGTGATGATGAAAACATTCACCTGCCTATTTAACAGGGTAACCACTAGCCAAAAGTAGCTAATGAGAACTTGAAATGTGGCTATTGAGACTGAGGAATTTTTTATTTAATTTAAATGTAAATAGTCACACATGGCTATGACCTATTGTGCTGGACAGGTCTGATCTAGATAATTCACTCTGGTCGGAGGGCATGAATTTACGGATCCAGATCTATGAATGCAAAAGGAATCCATGAGGGTCACTGGCTACAGAACTGTCTTCTCCTTGTAATGAAGACAAAAGCCAGGTGTTAAAAACAATCCATTTATTGGGTTTTAAACTAGTTACACAATTAGAATAATCAGTTTGGCACTACACTATACAGGGATTACGCCTGTGTATGCTGACACTTAAATACTGTACCAGGACCTCTGCTGTGCTTAGGTCTGTATCGAGTCATTCAGCAAGTAGATACTAAAAAATATACCGTAGTGTTCCTTTAAGGAAGACTGTACATGGCGGGCTGCAAGATGACATTCACCAACTTGTGAATTACTTGAACCTAGAAGATACCTTGAGTTCTATAAACTGGTCATAGGCAAACATGTGGTGTTCGCATTTAGAGATGCGCACAAAAAGTTACATAAAAGTTCAGACATTCTAACGATAAATAAACTCAAAAAACCCACACCTCAGCTTTTGTAACATGAAAAGATAAAGAAAATAATTTTAAAACACAAAAAAAATGGCATTCAATTGGTACAAAAGCCAAAAAAATCACTATAATAAAGAGCTATATGTGTATCTTTACAAATTAATTACACAATGGTGTTGTGTAAGAGGTTGCATCTGTACAAAGTCTTGCCAATGCTATCTCTACAGTTTATACAGTCTTTTACATCTATGTAACACTTATTAAACAAGTCAAATAAATATTAAGACTTATTAGTCTCAACGATTCTGCAGGCAAAAAAAAAAGAAAAAAAAGGAAAAGGAAAAAAATTAAAAAGAGAAAAAAAATTACAGAATTTCCACAAACACAGCAGACTTCCATTAGTCAAGTGTAACAGTTTTCAAAGAGGGTCAAACAATATTTGCAAAGAATACAGGTAAAAATCAACCAGTCAGGGTTTTTATTGTTGTTGCTGTTTATTTGCAAAATCACACATTGTATACATATATATCAATCAAAAATTTATTCACCAAACCCCTAGTTTTTCAGCAACTGCTCTTCTATTCAGCACCAAAAACTCCAGTCTGTGGGAAACACGTGGACACAGACTTCACTTCTGTGTCTTGGTCGAGCAATCCATCAAGTCCTTGGCTGGGTTCAAGACTTGCCCTCTTTTCCTTCCCTCTTCATGGCTCTCCAGACCCAAGCCTCTCAAGGCTTCAGATTTATGGCCCACAGGCCTACTACCATCTAAACCCACGGCCATTTGGAAAGAATTCAAAATAATTTGAGATGAATGAAATGACAGGATCTGTTATTACAGATGGGCCTTCTCCATTCCAAGTAAACTGTTACGTAATGAGTTCCTAGACTCTGTCTGGTCTTGGATGCCATGATCATACTGGGTAATTATCTCTAGTCTGAGACATTATGGCTTTGTCTGATGCCTCAAAGAAAAAGTGATTAATATTCCGGAAATACTTCTGGACAAGTTAGGAAATCAAATGGCAGCTGAGAACCTGTGGAACGCAGACTAATGAGACCAAACACAGAAACCACCAAAATGATGAGAGCTCAACAGAGGCAGGGTTTTAAAACCTGCAGAAAGCCACCACAGATGGTACCTGAGGATCTGGAATTTTTGATGAAAAGAGCTCGAAGTGAGGACTACTCATCTGTATCAAGGAGGAAAAAAATTTCAGTTAGACAACAGGACATCCAACTCTAAGAGCCCAGTAAATGAAATCTTCATTCATCCTATCTCAGTAGAAAGGTTTCTGGGTCCTCCCTCTTTAATACAGAATGGATGATAAATACTTAAGAATCCAGATGAAATGTTTTCACAACTGTAGAACCTAGAATCCCTACGACAACCCAAAATGGCCAGGCCCCACTCAGAAGGCAATTAAGAGTAAAATTTCTTTTCTTTTATCTAACCATAAGCCCACTCATGTATATAGGCCCAAAAGCAGTCACATCAATTCTCTGCTTAATACCTAAAGCAGAGAAGAAAGGATAAAATGCTCTGGGAACTTAACTTCCACTGGCCATAGTAAAAGTCATGAAAGAAAAAACTTAGGAATACCTGCTTCTCAGTTATCAAACCAATGACATTTGAGGATGTCAGACTTCTTTAAACTTTGCTGCCTCACCTTTCTATGCATAATAGCAGGGTGACACGAGGAGATCGGTGAGAACAAGCAGCTGGTCATCAGTGAATTGCTGTTTGTGTTCTTGCCAGTTGTCATGGTGCGTCCTTCGGAAATTGGATAAGGTCTTTTTTACAGTCATCTGTAGAGTAGGCAACCCACATACATTTTATTTTAACCTCGCCAGGGTTATATTTAGGATACCTTTAGCTAAATAACAATCCTTCTAGACTTCAGATCTTACACTTCACCAAGAGCTACAAAACCAATAAACCAATCTTACGTCAAAGAGCCACCAAGCTTACTTCTTTAGAATTAGTACTAGCTGCAATTCAGGACAAGCGACCAGAACTCGTACCACATTATTAAACCAGTTTCAATATATACTTACATCTATTTATCAAAGTGAAAAGAACAAGGTCATTGGTCTTCTAAGTTGTTTAATGTAGGAACACGGGTGTTCACTAAATAATACCATCACATTTTCCTGTTTAATATGAGCTCCCAGTTATATACTTCCTAGATATAAAATGCTAGTGAAATAGAAGCATAAAATTTATTCTGACAACACTGACAACATCTTACTTCCACTGGACTTGGAGGGACAGAAGCTATGGTAATTTCCTTGTTACCAAAATATCTCAAATATACAGGCAGCAGGGTCTCTGCAAGATTTTAATAACTATTGATGAGTAACTTGGATCTGGCAGAGGTAGGAGTAGTAGCTTTATCAAAGCAGAAGATCCAGAGTATAGAGATTAGTATAAATGGTTTCTTACAAAATATCACTGATAATATATGTGCAAAGAAACTAACAAGGGAGAATTTTACCTCAATAGGCTGAGGATCATTCAGGTGTGCACTGAGATTCATAAGGAGCTGGGGCATCCAGGTGGGAACATCGTAAGGACTAGAAAGAACACATGCACCAAGTCCCAGCACCCCGGCATGGCGTTTGACCAACTCTGCAAAGAAAACAGTAATATATGTGCAAATATTTACAGGACTCTATTGCACTTGCTACAGTGAAATAAATTAGTTTTCGATCATACTAGTTGTTTCCAATGTTTGAATTTCTGCATTTAAAAATGACTCTGTATGCACACATATCAAAAACATGATTTTAAGGCTAAACTAAAAACATCCTATAGCCATCCCTCAATGACAGCATAATTATATTTAGGTCCAGAAATGTGTCATGTATTTGGTAAAACTAACATAGTAATGGCTTTTTCTGAGCAATTCATATCACACGTGAAAGTGCAATCCCTGATCCTAAAAAAATCGCCAGTCAAAATTAGATCCCACTTTTCTGGATGTGACCACCTCCTACAGACTGCATCAATTCATTAGGTAAGCACACCGTGAATGTGGAATGTCTGTATTCCGCAAAACAGAACTGCTATGTGTCTGTATTCTACAGGGCCTCTATTCTTCCTTTTTAGTGACAGAAGTTACATTAAAGTGCTTTCAAATTCTCATTGTTTTTTAATAAAGATGTGTGCATGTATGTGTTTGTAAGTCTATTATATGTGTATACATGAAACGCCGTGGATAGGGAGTTGAAATTAAGAAAAAAGGGAATTTGGAGTAGTTATAAACAATGCCATTTGGTTATAACAAAAACCTAAAACTACTTTGGTACTTCATTATTGAAAACACAGTTTTCAAGCAAAAAAACTAGAATATATACTGGTATTTTATTGGAAATTGCTATTAGGTAATAGCAAAAATCAAAACCCTGGTAGACACAGAGAACAGACTTGTGGTTGCGGGGCGGAGGGGTAGGCGGGAAGGACTGGGAGTGTGGGGTCAGCAGAGGCAAACTATTAAATACAAGATGGATAAACAGCAAGGTCCTACCGTAGAGCACAGGGAACTATACTCTGTACCCTGTGACAAACCAGAATGGGAAAGAACATGAAAAAGAATGTATACATGTATAACAGTCACTATGCCGTACAGAAATTAACACAACACTGTAAATCAACTATACTTCAATGAAATTAAAAACAAAATTAAAACCTTGCTATAATCAGTACTTAAGAGCTTCATATTCCAAGCATTTTCTGCAAATTCACTCAGCTTCCCACTTACTAATAGTCTATGTTTTCCATTCTTGTGACTATTTGTAGATAACAGTGGCAAGATCGGATGCTTCTTTGCAATCACATTTAAATTTCTCTTTAAACATGACACAGTCATCAGATCTCATTCTCTTGTTTACCTTCATGCTCAATTAGAGTGGAAGCTCCTGTAGAATAATGAGTGCTCTCACCCTCTATCAAACGCCTAGGGAAGTAATGATTTTCCTCTCTCCAAATGAAAGCAAGGCTTGTTTTGTTTACTTATTTTTTTTCTCTTAGTACATTTACACATAAGTTATAAATTCTAAAAACAAGTATTTTAGATCCTCCAAAATAATTCTGGATACCTCTCTTTATAAAGAGATTTCAGGTGGGTGGGTACAGGCTTGATTTACTACAATAGTTGTATGCAGCCATGTACACATTCCTTTGTACCTCTCTCAATTTCAGCTTTTACACCCCAGGTCTTGCCTTCTACATGCAAAGCTTCTCAAAAGCAGGGTCAGCTATTCCCGGTACCTAGCATAGACCTAGGCACATACAAGCATTCGATAAATATTTGTTGAGTTAAGCCTGGTTAATTCCCAAAAGGTGTTTTCCATCAGTCTTGTTACCTGCAGAAGGAATCGTATTCGGATCTCCTACAAAACCAGGGTCTCGTTTCCTTTTCTTCGGTAGTTTTGTTTTGCAAAGTTGCTCAAAATGAATCTGCATAGGACTGTCCATGGTAAGGAAGTTACACTGTAACAGACCACTTAAGGTGGTAGCAGCCATTTCTCGAACCTATATAAGACAATCACTTCCATTAGAGCCAAGATCCTAAGCCTGGGGAGGTGAAGAGAGTGGTAAGGGAACTGGGGTGGGGATTTTCCCTGATATTTGTATACAAATTGTGTAAATACTCTTTTGCAGTTTCTTAATAGAGATTTCATCAGATTCTCAAAGGGTCTGTGGCCTCAAGATGGATGAGTCACTACACCAGGTTCACAGAAAGTTTAATGGTTAACCATGCTATACAAAATTAAATTTCTCCATACATTAATTATTTTCTCACTGACTGATAGTTCTTATCTGGGGTGTAACTGTAAAAGCAGTGCCAGAGCCTAACATTAAAATACAATTTTCCTAGACTCTACATCTCTTAAAACAACTGCTGTTGTTGTTTTCACTGGTAATAAAGATACAGGATAATTTCTATAATTGGCATACATAGTAGAGATTTATATCCATTTTAACTCATGAATTTCACAGGCTGTTGTCAGACTATAAATACAGTTTATAGAAGTACTAAATGAAGAGTGATTAACAGTCCATTTCAAATTGAAATGGGAACTCAAGTTTTGGGAAGACAAAAAAGCTGTAAAAAGTTATCTCAAATATATCACAAAAATTTCTGCTAAATAGTCGTAAGGAAAGGCAATAATAATTCGAAAAAAACCACTCAAATGCTTTGCTACTTATTCATTCAAAAGACTTTTTCTTAAATTTTTCAATGTGACAGTTTGGGGGTTCTTAACATATTCTTTGCTACTTTTATTACATTATTATATGAAATACATTATAAAATGTTTTATTACTTCATACTTGGTTGCATTATTTCCTTTCATACCATGATTTATTTTTATACTCAACTATTGACTAGAATGCTTTCAACTTCTCACTACTATGCTACAAAACACTTAATTTATATAATTTTTCCATATTGCAATGTATTTTCTTAGGACATGGCTAATTCTAAGAATTGGGATTACTAAATTTCAATGTATCTCCAATTTAGTACTATTAATTTTGTGGCTACTGGTTGCTTTTCAAAAAGCCAGTGCTAACATATACTATGATACAAAACTAATGGGAATACTAGGTTTTAACTTACCAACACTGGTTATTATTATTACACATTTTTGTCTTTGGTGGGTGGAGGACATGAAACTAAGAGTCTCATTGTTTTAAGTTTGTATTTCTCTGGTCATTAAGAGAGGTTTGACTTTTGTTTACTGCTTATATTGTTTTCACCCATACATGTATGATACCACCACCACCATCTACTCCTCAAGGTCTTAATGGTCTTATGTTTTTCTCTAGTTTGATGCTTGACCAATTAAACTGATGAGTTTCTAATATTCTTGTGGTCAGATCTGTCCATCTCTGGATCTGTGAAATCTATTGACTTAAATACTTAGGATGTCATTCTCGGCTCACAGTTCACATAAATATCCAAATTCATTTCTCCTACTTTCTCTAAGTAAAAAGTATGTGCTGGGGTGGGGGTGGGGGTGTATCTATACTATATCTGGAATACACTTCAGTGTGAGATGTTCTAATCTATTTTTTTTTCTCCAAACTGCTATCAAATTACCCAAACACCTCTAACTGAATTGTTCTCTTTCCCAGTAGTGGCATCTACTTTTGTGATATTTTGTTCCAAGGGTCAGTCTGTACATGTCTATAATAATTAACTTTACAAGGTAAGCAGAAAAGGTATTTAGCTTTTTATCTATAAAAAATTTCCCAACATTTCTAAAAATTTTCCTTTAAATCTAATAAAGTTTTCTTTAAACATTTCTCATTTAGATTACCACAAAGTTTTTTTTCCCCAATATTATCATGAATACTTCTGGCTAATTATTACTGATATTCAGTACCACATGTTTTAAAACGGATAGTTTTAATAAATGTCATGCTTATGTTTATAGTAACAGCTAAGTTTAAGCCTACTACATGGAATAAAATACAAGAATAATCTATAAAAATGTTCTAAAACAAGGTCCAGAAAACAGTCCGTTTAGCTATAATATTTAAAGGTAGGAAACACTGACTTTTGAGATTTCCACCTTTCCATTTCCATTCCTTTAAGTTTAATGAAGAAAAAATAAGAATAGTCTAAAAAAATTTACAGATAGCTGCAAATATTTTAATCAAAGGCTGTCAGAGTTATAACCACTGGGTGAGTACCCTAGGAACTGGACATATCTGCTCCCAGAACACAAGAAAGCTGGAATGCAGAATGCATAGATTCATAAGGGAGGTGGAGAAATTTCCATTCTCAGTTTCCTAGGGATACAAATCTATTTTCAGTGCTCTCAAATAAAATACAGATAATTACTGGGAGTGCTCCACTATATGGAAAACCCATAAAGTCCATAAAATAAAATAAGCAAACATTTCACAAAATTTTCAATTACATTTTCTTTACCTAAGGCCAATTTAGACAGTTATATCTTATTTAATGCTACTTCAGCAAAAAAGCTGACTTTAATTTCTCTACCAAGGAAAATAAAAAGGGACAACAATCTTATCTTAAATCTACTGAATAATAGCACCTATGTGTAGATTTTCATTCTCTTGAAACTGCTCTCATACACATTCCTATTAGCCCTTTAAAAATCAGTAAGGTAAGTAGAGTATTATCACCTGCAATTTCATAGATTAAGAAAATTTTGGTTCATAAATGTTATCTGCCCAATTGCAAAGAGAAGCCAGAACAAGAACGTGTCCAATGTTTGTTTCCATCTGTACTACAGGAAATGATTGGGGTATCAAAACTAATCACATAGGGCTATGTTAAAATTAAAGTTACTTTTACTTTACATATCAGTGTGTAAATACTTCTTAAAAGAGGTGCCATAATGCTTTCTTTAAATTTATTAAATTTCGGTTTGCTATAGCCTAAATTTTACCTCTAGCTGTTCATCCTCCAAAAGACTTATAACCAGCCACCTGATGTCTTTAACTGCATCTTCATTGTTTAGGAAAATAAAGAGGTTATAAAATACCATGGTCTGGAGGTAGGTCAGTACTGTATATCTAGCATGCCAAGAACTGCTTCTTGCTGTCTGTGGATGAGAAATTAGTAGAAATAATGAAAACAGTGCTGACAAGAACATGAGATGACAGTGAAATGACAAATAATATAGACTTCCAATATAACTCTACTTTTACAGGTATAGCTAGAGCAAGCTCATCTTATACTTCCTTCTAAACAAAAGGTTGCACAAGCTATTTCAGGTAAAAGTTAGTTATTCTGAATGTATGAATGAATGGTTGAGAGTAAAGGGAAAGGAACACAGATAAAAGTCAATTTTAGAAGAATTATTTATAATTAATTACTCTTAAATCCTCCAACGCTTGCACATTATTTTATTTTACTTTTGATAGTAGCTGGTAGGGTAATGAAAGCAAACAAAATTGAGAACTACTAAATTCTACTGCAAAAAAATACCATTTGAGGCTGTTAAAAAATATCTTTCAGGGGAAACCATGGGAACATGTCCATTTTTTATATTATATAACACATGTGTAACCTACATAAAGCTGAGCACATAGTACACTAAAAATGCAGCCACAGGACTTCCCTGGTGGTCCAGTGGTTAAGACTCCATGCTTCCACTGCAGGGGGCACAGATTCAATCCTTGGTCGAGGAACTAAGATCCCACAGATCCCACATGCTTTGTGGCACGGCCAAAAATAAATTAAATAAATAAATAAAAATGCAGCCAGAAAGTATATACTCACTTAGGTCTTTCTACCACAGATCAGAAAATACAAGTGAATAAAATAAAGGGGAAATGGTAAAAGAGAATGCCCACCCCCTCCCTCATAAGCACTTTGTATCCAAGGTGCTTCAATAATTAGCTCTTTACGTATATAGAAAATTTAGGGTTGAGTGACCTGCCCAGTGTCAAAGAAGTCGGTGGCAGAGCCAGGTACAGATTCTAAATCTGTTTCTTTGGTCAACATATGTCTCCTCTCAAACTAAAAGAAGATTCAAAATGAATGCAGGTGTTGTGTGTACCTCAGCTGACTTTGTGAAATTCTTAGAATTGTAAACCAAAGATATAAGTGTTTGATATACACTCTTACTTGTTTTAGCACCCGAAGTACCAAAGGCACTTGATGAGGGTAAAGCAACCCCTGAGACATTAGTGATAAACATAACTTTGCATCTCTTTTCAGTTCATCATAGCTATTGTCATTTTCCACTGGGGCAATCTAGAGAACAACAAAAGAAAACCAGACATAAAGTGAAAAACAGCCAATAAGTACAAAGGCATCCTTACATAAAAGAAATTACATTTTTAATTTTAACAACTTCTACAGAAAAATCCAAACATACATAAAACTAGAGAATAGTATAATGAATCCCCATGAATCAATCACTTCTTCAACAATGACAAATTCATGGCTAATCCTTTCATTTTTTTGCTCCCCTGTAGTTCCCCATCCCCCAATTAAATTATTTGAAGCAAATCCCAGACATATTTCATTCATAAATATTTTATTTTCGGGAATTCCCTGGCAGTCCAGTTGTTAGGGCTCTGTGCTTCCAGTGTAGGGGGCACAGGTTCAGCCCCTGGTCAGGGAACTAAGATCCCACAAGCCACACAGCATGCCCCACCCCCAAAAAAGTTATTTTTATCTCTGAAAGATAAAGTCTCTTATTTTAAAAACCTGTAATGACATCATACATAAAAATTCATTACAGTTAAAATATATTCAGTAGTGCTCACATTTCCCCAACTATTTGATGCCTGCATATACCAGATCCCACTTACCATGAAGGCCTAAAGGAGATTCTCAACCTCAATATTTGTATATTCAGGTTAACTGTTAGGCCCGTCACTAGCAAATTATGCAGTACAGCAATCTAATGATACACATTTTTCTGCAAATTTCAAGTGGATTCAAATAAATCATCCTATCAACCTCATTCTCATATACTATTTGCTTTCTGACTTTTTTCTGAGTGAAGAAAAAGGGTGGAACTCCAGCTATCCCAACATTCATTGCACATTACCCATTTACGAACATATGAGACCATGTTCCATACCACTGTGTATGTGGTAGTGGAAAAAAGTTTAAGCACCACTGCCCTAAAGACAAACCATATCTACACCAAGGACCTACAAGTAACAAAGACCTATCTATACACTAATGGCTACTGTCCCCTTTTATATCCCAAAAGATCCCAAAGGTATCCATGGGTATCAGGCCCTACAGAGCACTTTAAAAAGTATTTTAGTAGTGAATCCTTTGACAATTTCCGTAAGTGTTATCTTTTTGAAATTTCCTAAAGACAAAATACACCATGGCAGATGAAAAGTTTAGCATGCCATTTGCAAATAAACAGTAACAAGGGCCCTCTATCTTAAATAATAACTGTATTGACCAATAATTGTCAAGTAGTGGTGCTGTTTGTGCCAAGCCTTCCCAATTTGCAATAAGACCAGACTGTTTTCCTAACCACAACCAACCACAGCCATCACTACCAACTATAATTTTGGAAACTACTATATAATCTTAGTTTACTAGCTTTATCCACTGGCTGGAGAGATGAATAATTAAAACCACCTCAGGTTATATCTTGCATCAAATAATACTTCAATATGATTACCAGACACAAGTTATTTCCTGCAAATATTTGTTAGAACCAACTATATATAGTGCCATTTAGCAATGTAAAATAAATACAATATACTGAACATTTTGATTTTCAAATTTATTATACATTGAATTAAAAAGTCAGAAATAGCTATATTCAAAAATGTCATTGTGGCTTTTTATTTTTAAAGCTATCAATATTTTCCTAAACTATTACTTGAAAACTGGCTCTCACTGAAACAATGTTCTGTCTTTAGACTTTTCATGTAACTGTCAAGAACCTACTCTTACCTAATATTAGAAAGATTATTTCAACAAATATTTAACCACTAACACCTAATGATTTTCCTGTGACTATTCTACCTTTCAGAGATGAAAACAAATCATACACAGTCTGAAAACCTATCAACCATCTGATGATAATTATAAATTCCTTTTGAAGGTCAAAAGGGGATGCATTTTTAATTTCAGACATAAACTTACCTTAAAAAACAAAGGTAGAAGCTGAAGTTGTTCAGTGACTGCTGTAGAGAAGGATCTTCCCGCACTTGCCATCAGCCATTTCAATACTTTATGGAAACAAACACAAAGAGTCAGTCTTTGCTATCCAGTTAGAGACTACAAAGTAGAGTGATTCTATGCTAGTGTCAGCCACTCTGATAGCTCTTCAATGTAAAGAAAGAGGTCTGTGTTACTTCACAAATTAGATCAGCAGTGTGACAGGATCCATAACAAATGGTATCAACTAATCTAGGGGACTGAAGCCACCCTCAAAGAATGAATCAGCAAATTATTAATGGTCTACAAACACTCACACAAAGTAAAAATTAAAACTAGCCTTCAAAAATCCTAACAAAGCAAAACTGATGACTAAGTTAGTTGTTTATACTTAGAATCCTTGAAAAAGTTTTAGATATACAAACAACAGGGAACCCCCAATAATCAAGACAATTTTGAAAAAGAAAAGTTGGAGGACTCACAATTGCAGATTTCAAAACTTAATATAAAGCTATATTAATCAAAACAGTGTGGTACTGACATAAGAACAGACATAGAGACCAACTGAATAGGCCAGAGAGCACAGAAATAAATGCTCACACATATGGCCAGTCAATTTTCAACAAGAGTGCCAAGACTATTCAATGAAAAAAACGACAGTCTTTTTAACCAACGATGCTGGGAAACTGGGTATCACAAGCAAAAGAAAGAAGCTGGATCCTTATCTTATATCATAGACAAAAATTACCTCAAAGTAGACTGAAGACTGAAATGTAAGTGCTAAAACTATAAAACTCTTAGAAGAAAACTTAAGAGACAAACTTCATGACACTGGATTTGTCAACAATTTCTTAGACACGACACCAAAAGCAAAGGCAACAAAAGAAAGAAGAGGTAAATCAGACTTCATTAAAATTAAAACTTTTGTGCATCAAAGGACACTATCAAGAGAGTCAAAATGGGAGAAAATATTTGCAAATCATTTTCAGATAAGGGACTGATATCCAGAATATAGAAAGAACTACAACTCAACGACAACAAAACAACCTAATTCAAAATGGGCAAAGAACTTGACATTTCTCCAGAGAAGAAACAAAAATGGAAAATAAGCCAATGAAAAGATATTCAACCACTAGTCATAAGGGAAATGCAAATTAAAACCGCAAGATACCTTCTTCACACCTATAAGGAGAGCTATAGTCATAAAAGGTGTTGGCAAAAATGTGGAAAAGTTGGAACCCCTCTGCACTGCTGGTTGGAATGTAAAATGGTGCGGCCACTGTGGAAAATAGCTTGGTGGCTCCTCAAAAAATTAAACATAGAATTACCGCATGGTCTAGCAATTCTGCTTTCAATACCCAAAAGAACTGAAAGCAGAGACTCAAACATACTTCTACATTAATACTCATAGAAATATTATTCACAATAGTCAAAAGGTGTAAACAACCTGAATGTCCATGAACAGATGAATGGATAAACACTGAAAGCATTACACAAAGTGAAAAAAGCCAGACATAAAAGGACAAATATTGTATGATTCTCCTTATATGAGATACCTAGAATAGACAAATTACAGAGACAAAGTAGAATGGTGGTTGCCAGGGGCTGAGGGAGGGGAGAATGAGGAGTTATTGTTTAAGGTACAGAATTTCCATTTTGCAAGATGAAAAGAGTATAAAGATGGATGAAAGTGATGGCTGTATAACAGTGTAAATATATTTGATGCCACTCAGCTATAAATTTTATATTATGTACATTTTACCATAATAAAAAGGGGAGGGGGGAGAAGTCAATAGGATAATCTAAAATATCTGTTTTTAGAGGGAGTTTCTACTAAGTTTAGCCACTCACTAGTTTTTAAGAGTTTAATGCCCTGGGTTCGTTCATCTTCTTCACCAATTCCATTTTCTTCCATAACATGGTTCTGAATTTCTTCATCTACATCCATGAGGGGTTTCAATTTATCTAGAATTCGAGCAGTAAACTCAGGGACACGAGGGGATGCTGTTGGTGCAGTGTTTGGCAAAGAAACATCTATCATGAATATATAGGTCAGCACACTGTAAAATAAAATACATATAATAAGAAGAGATCCCACATTATCAATAAAACTAAGGTTCAAAAGTATAACCCAACCAAAGTAAATTTTCCCAAGACAATCCCTAGAGAGGGTCTTGTGCCTGTGCACACAATTCTGAGGTATTAAAAACTACAGTGTGGCGACTACTCCCCACTGGCTTGTGAGCACACTACCATTCTATTTTACATTCAGAGACTCTTGTCTAATGTCCCACAATACAATATAAAACAAAATCTGAAGAAGAGGTTATCATGAAACTTAACAGTAACATAACCAGTATGTATTACTAGACATTAAAATTTGATAAAAAGAACTCAAGAGGTATACCACACCACAGAGAAAATAATACCTACCTCCCTATTCTTTCCCTGACATTTTTGTAAACCTGGGTGAGTTTGGGTTCCAAGTACTTCAGTAGTCTATGCAATAGCTCAGGTACTCTCCACTCCTGCTGGGCAAGGCCACCTTGTAAGACATAGAGTCGACTAAAAGTAAAGCACAGTAGAGTTGTGTTAGTGCCCCTCTCTGCCTTTACATGTTTTTTTTTTTTTTTTTTCTGTGGCATGTGGGATCTTAGTTCCCTGACAAGGGATCAAACCCGTGTCCCCTGCAGTGGAAGTGCAGTCTTAACCACTGGACCGCCAGGGAAGTCCTGCTTTTACATGTTGACAGTATAGATTAATGATGTTTGTATTCCACTTAAAATTGTTTCATTTCCAAACTAACAATCTAGAATAGCACCTTTAGGAAGATTTTATTAATTTTTCTACATCATTTTCTCTGTATCTCATTTCATATCCACTGCTATAAAATCAAAGGAAACACTGACTTTAGAATACTCATTGAGTTAATTTCTAAGCATCAGAAGTTTCCTCACTAATTAATAATAATAATAAAAAAATGATTCTTCTTGTTACAGGATTATCTAGATTTTGTTCTCTTGTTCAGTAATTTTTGTAGCTCCTTATGCCCAAGTATATTTTTCCTTAAAAGGATTACTATCTTCTTTCCTAATAGGAAACAGTGTAAAATTAGAACATGTGATAAAGAAGTTAGTAATACTGTCATGGTACAAAAAAGCAGTCCTGATATAAAAGATGTGACAGCAGAGTAGGCTGGACCTACTTTATGTTTGAATTGCTCAGGCTGCCTCCAATTCTCCTACTTGTTCTCAATTGAGAAATAACTGTATTTAGACTCATATGTTGTATTGAATTGAACTATGGTCATCTCCCAGAAGACAGTGTTACATTATGTAGCCTTTAGGAGTACAGACATTTCACTTCTACTTATACATAAAGAACAAAGATGTTATCTTTTGTTGTAAAATCTTTTGTTAACCTCATCAGCTTCCTTCTTATTTACCATGCATCTACAAAGGATCCTCCTTCACCACTCAGTGGTGATTCCAACAGTAGCTCAAAAAGCCAGTGAAGTTTCCGGGGATCTCTGCTTTCCTGTGTTGAAAAGATAAAGCAGCAGCAATTAAAACAGAGGTCATACAATTTTTCAAATAAATCACACATCATTATTTTAGAAATATAAATAAATATAAGTATAGAGGAAGAAAATCAAACTAAAACTCATAGGCAAGTCAAATCCAAATGTATTCTTATAGCTCATGTTAGAAAGACTAACAGTGAGAAAATTGTTAGCTAAATGGACTCTCTTAAATCAAAGTATAACTGCCCTGGACATAAAAGGTGTCAAAAATAATACCTATAACCTTGTTTCATCTGGCTTTTACTGTATGTAAGTTACACTTCTAGATATAGGATTTGACTTGTCATTTAATCTAAAAATGCAATTACCATGGCAGAGAAGGTATAACAATCACTTAAGAGTTATCACTCAAGGCTTATGTAAAAAGCTAAACAGAACCATCTCCAGTCATGTAAGATGATAAAATTTCAGGATTCAAGAGGTATAATGAGATTTTACACATTTTGAGACATGGTATGAAACAGTTTGAATAGATCAGTGAGACACAAAAATGAACTTACACAGGACGTTGCTATACAAGTTCCCCAGTCATTGTAAGTTTCTACTGTAATGTTGGACAATGCTGTTCGAAGCAGAGGACACAAAAGCTCCGAAAGCTTCTCTACCTACTCAAAACAAAATACACAGGAAAAAGTTAATGATACTCAGAACATTTTTCTTCAACTATCCCTTTCTGCAAACACACACATACAAATACACAACCTGATACTTCCTTTATTTCTTAGAAGACCCAAATAATCCAAGAAAGTAACTTCACCATGTTACCATGATACATATCCAGGTAATAAGGCCATCTTTTTCCAAAAAAATAAAACAAAAATCAGAAAAGAGGAGACACTTTATATGGTTTCTTACAAAATCTCTCATACTGTTAAAAAGGTCTCTCTTTAAATGTTGGACTGACATAGTACACTGGGCTGAAACAAAACCTCAATCATCTCTGTATTTTGCATGCTTATGGAGGTCACTTGATTGAATCCTAATATAGGAAGCAATGACTTTTCAATACAATTTAGTATTAGCCTGAAGTATAACCTTTAAATTCCAAGTTTGGATGACTATAAATAGCATTTTAAAAGTGTTCAGTTATACAGAGACTGTGAATATATATATATGTGTCTAAACACTAAACTGCTTCTCACAGTTCAGTGAGAACACAAATCACCTTGAGATCCTGATAAAACGCAGATTCTGATTCATTAGATCAGGGTGGGACCTGGGATCCTACTTTTCTAATAAGCTCCCAAGTGATGCCCAAGCTGCAAGTCCATGGACTATACTTTAGTCAAAAGGACCTATGTAGGACAAATGGGGAGAGAGGGCTTGGGATAAAATTTCCAGTGGTAGCACTAGGCACTGAATACAAAGAAAAAAACAAGCTATATCTTAAATAACTTATACGGAAAGGAGACGTGTTCTAGAAATGAGGTAACTCAAAAATGACAGAGACAGGATGACAAGGATATGTATGGACACGTTTAAATAAAATTGTTTCATATGTGAGCAGGAAAATGGCAATATTACAAACTAACGAATACTTTAATACATGATTCGAATATGTATAACTAAATTAATATATTAAAAAGTGTTGATAATCCTCCTAAAAAGTATGTGTAATTAAGTTTACCAGAAACAATATTTGCATCTTTTCTTTGAAAAATGGCAGCCTACCTTTTACTCAGGCATTCTGGACATTTTACCAGGTTATTTTCAGTCTAGTGCATCTTGCTAAGAAACTAACCTTAGGGTGGATATGTAAAATTTAATCTTACAATTAAAAACACGGATACTCAAAACAAGGCTATCAAACTCAAACCATCTACGAGACCAAATGAGTAATGTAAATTAGCACAGAGGCTAAGAGAAAAGATTTAATGAGAGGCTAGAGAGTGCCTCAGGAAGGGAGAAACCCACGCACAGCCCCAGCCAACTGATACAGTGCAGCAATGCGGGGCCAGTATTCCACAATCTTCCCATTTCTCAAGAGAAACTAAAATCCTTTTTACAGGATAGAAAATAATTCAGATTTTAAAAGACATTCAATGCCACCTACAGACCACGACTTTGTGACCTATACTCAAAAGCAATATAAAGTTAAACATTTCATATTTTAGGTGTTAACATCTTTTTCTTTTTTTAAAAGATGTGTGTGCCCTCGACGCAGCCGTGAATATGTTCTGATAAACACACAACCTGCTGTCCACCTTAGAGCTCACAGCACCACAGGCTAAACCCATGGAGACGAGACAAGCAGATAGGACCACTGTCCGCCCCGCCGCTGCCCCCATCAGCCGCCCGCCCGGCCACCTGTCGCCTTGCTCCCTCCTGAGGACCGCCAGCCCGAGGTGGCACCGGAATGCTGGCAGAGGGACAGTGGTGGCGGAGGCTGATGGACTGAGCTAGGTGTTAATACCTAACGCGTTGGGAATTGTTGCATAAATGGATAATGCAGCTTTAAGAGGGAATGCACTATACAAATTACATCACCTTTTCAAATGTCCAATGTTTAGAGCCTCTGATTAAACCAGCTATAATTTCTGCAACACATCGCTGCGTGCTCTCATGTGAATCTGAAACCAAACGTTCTAAATGGGGCTTCAGAACTGGCAGGAAGGCATCATCAAAATTTCTGAATATACCCTACGCAAATAAAAATAAGAAAGTTCTTTAGTACTCAAACGAATAGCATCTCCAGTATCACATGCTTATATTTGTTTGCTGTTATTACTACTGTGCTTAAAAAACTCCATATTCTCCCTTATAGAACTTAACTGTTTTAACAATATCTGTAAGTTAAAATGGTAAAAACACTGTCATTTGCCACATTATATTAAAATATGATCAGTGAAATAAAAATTAATTTCTAACCTTAAAAATATCACACACACCTCAAAAAAAATCAAATAAACATGAAATGCACATAGTCTTGTGGGTTTTGGTCTTTTGCTTCTACTGGTAATTACAAATATTAGAGATAAATACTAAAAAGCTTGTTTTTTTGAGTCCTAGACTTTAAGCCAAGATGAATATGATAGGCATTACTTCCAGAGTCATTTTAGATAAAGATAACAGATGACTAAACTCAAACTTCGAACAAATACTTTAAAACTTATGAACCTACAAATTGACAGTCACTAAGCTTTATGAAAAGGGTATGTAAATAACATAGTTACCTTAAAGAGGCAAAAACGTCGAGGATTAAATTTATCTTTTCCTTTTCTGTCTTCTAAAGATAGAAAAGTAATTAACTGTTCCACAAATTTAGGATCAGAAAAATGATCAAATATAATCTGTTCTGCCTGTAAAGTTAAAAAAAAGAACAACATTCAGGGATTAAAATCTATTTAAAAACATGATTCTGAAAACATTAAAATTCAACCATAAAGATTTGAAACTCAACAGTAAGTTTTTATTTTTGTTCTATTCTAAAGAATTTTTAGTTCTCATAGAGCCTTTCTGGAACCAAAATAATATTGCCTCCTAAAAATGCTAAATCCTAAGAATAGCTAAAAGTTTTCCTTCAGCTCTTCAAGTTTGGATTCCACTTCTCAAACTGAGAAATAAAACCAAAAATGTTCTGCTTGAGAAATGAAGACTTAATGCTATTGTGCCAATTTTTGTGCAAATTAGGAAAATCCTCCAAACTGCAAACCAAACCCCAGCAAATTATTTCCATATTTATAAAATATCAGCAGTTAAAAGGTAAACTTTGCTCAGAATTAGAAAATAAAAGCTACAACATTAACTTAATTAAGGAAGACATAAACCTAAAAGCCCTTCATCAACTTTCAAAATGATAAAGAAGTTCTACAAAGACTAAGAAGTTCCAATTTAAATTTACAAACATCTATTTACTGAGTATCCATCATTTATACGCAATAAAAAAATTAAAGCCAGTACCCGAGTGCTAAGTAGGTAGTAACTTGGGAGTGACCTTAGATATAGAAGACTTGTGCTAACTGGTCCTAACAGAAGGCGGGACGGTTGGGGGGAATAAGGGAGCGCACATTTACCAATACTTATTATGCTGCAATACACAAATTGGGGGGAAAAAAACCATGAACTTAGTTTGAAATATAAATCAGGGGCCAAAAGTAAGATGCATCTGAACCAGGTAAGTGTTTACACGTGGTGAAATTAAATGCTTACCTCTGTCAAATCCTCCCTGCTTCTGCCCAGCTTAGGCTGCTCTTCCACACCAGCATAAACAACCATATTCCTACACAGTAAGAGTTTATATTTGTAATACACATAGGAAACAACATTAGAGCTTCTTGGATAGAAAGCATTAGAAGGCACTTCTAATGAACTCTAATGAGATGCTAAGTTGTGGGTTACGAGCATATCATTCAGTCTTCCACCTTAAAAATCTTAGGTCATTGCATCCTAATGACATACATTATTGGTGTCAATAAGAGACAAATAAGTATTTCTTGGGGCTGGTTTAGACATGTGTAGTATTAATAGGTAGGAACATAACTTAGAGCAACTATTAACAAACTCCTTAGATGTATAATGGTGGACTAAGGAAGTCTAAGGGTTTCAGTGGAAAGACAAGGAAAGAGGCAGGATGAGGCATAGCACTGGCAAGAACAAAGAAAAAGAGGAAGAGGGAAGACGGAAAAAGCTAGAGATTGTGTATCTCTGGTGACAAAGTACCTCTAACTGCTTCAACTGCCTCAGAACCTCCCTAGAAATCCAGATGATAAAACAAATTATATCAAAGATAAGTTGTTTAATAATAAGGTGCATGGCAAGTTGCAACTTACTGTGGCCAGGTGTAGTATCCCCAGTGAGTTTTTTCCACAAAGCAACTTGACTCCCATTCTTTTTTAGTTCTTGGTATACTTTTGCTATCATAATGCAACCAATGATTATCGGGTCTATCACCAGCAACAATTTGGGTGGGTTTAGGATATCCACCTAAGGAAAAGACAATTACATTTCATGAATTTCAAAATAACTGTGCAATAATTATTCTCAAATAGTGCTAGTGTGAGTTTATCTTCATAACAAGACTCTGTTAAAATTCGCTCAAGGCAAAAGCACATACATATGAGGCATTTCACATCAGAGAAGGAAAGATGGGATTATCCACTAAATGGTGTTGGGATAGTTATTTGAGGGGAGAAAGTCAAGTTTGATCCATACTTCATCCCTTTTACCAAAATTAAAAGGATTAATTTTGTTCAAACTTTTTAGGTTTGAATTAATTAATTACAGAACTCAACAAATTCCCATATACTCTCTTCAACCAGATGCCCCCAATTTTAACATTTCACCATGTGTACACTTTGACATTCTCTCTCTTTACACACACACACACACACACACACACTCACACACACATACACATGCACCTACACACACTTGTTTTTTGGGACCATTAAATATTCATTTAATATGAGACCTACAAACATGTGTTTCAAGTGAGGGTAAAACAAGATTAGTAGTAGAGAGCATAATGAAATGAAAGTCTTTCCCACATTTAGTTAACACCATTTTATAGTGTTCCAAAATAAAGGTGGTAGTTGGTGCACAGCTACACTCCCTCCCAAAATGGGGCTGCGGGTAAACTGAAGACAGCTGTTTGAATATCTCAGGAGTTATCAGAGATAAAAAAAAATGATAGCCAAAGTAATAAAAATGATGTTTTTCTCCCTCCAAAATCAAATTAATCTTGCCCCTAATCCTACTACTGAGGAAGAAACACTTAATATATTGATGAATTAAATGGTAATGGTATTTTAAGCCTTTGAAATACAGTTTGATAAATAACTAGTATAATTGCTTAGCTGATGAGATAAGTAAGTAGATGACATGTGTACCCAGAGTGTGTAAAAACTACACATTTTATGTATTATAAAGACATAAAGCTACACATTTTATGTATTATAAAGACATAAACAGCCATCTATTTTTATAAATACTTGCTATCACTAGTTTTTACTAGGTCAACTGTTTTCCCTTTATAATATTATTTCACACTTCATATTAAAATCTTCCTATACTTCTATACTTTATATAGAAAAATACTTGACATCAAGAACTGTAATTCATACATTTCAAAGAAACTTTCCAAGTTTGACTGAGAAGCACCGCTCATTACGTTTGATAGCACTTACTGATTTCATACGGATTGATGATCAGCTTTTTGTGGGTTCTTTTTAGCTGCTTAAGAATACCAGCAACAGCTGATATTGCCATCTAAAAAAGAAGCAGGTAAGGTACATATATCAAAATTTTAAACGTCTCAAATGGTTGCTCCCTTGATCAAAAGCAGAAGCTGGGTTCTGTTTCCTTCCAAAGCAGAGAAATACCTCACCCACTGACATCTGCCAGCACAGCCACATGAGGGCTAACTCTGACTTGGACTGAGTCAGTTGCAGTTCTTACTCTTAAACCTTCATCCATGCTAGTCTCTACCTAAAACACTTTTATCATTTCTTTGTTAAACCAATTCCTGCTCATTCTTCCTATCTCAGCCTAAACATTTCTTCCTAAGGGTCTTTTCTCAATGTGCCAGGTCAGGTCAGCCCCGTCTTGTACCCTACCTCTAACAGTTTTCAAGTTAAAACCAACTAGTTGTATCACTCAGATACCTTTCCCTTCCTGTAACATGTTATAACTGTAATTAATTTTTTAAAGTCAATCTTTCCAATTAACCTATAAACATGTTCCCCACTACATCTCCAGTGTTGAAATGCACAGTACCTGAACACCTCCTCATATATTTGTTGGATGAATTACTATCATCTCAGAACCAATAGAGGTAGATTTCAAATCAATACACTTCAAGATATCAGGTGAGGCAAGAATTTTCAAACCCAAGATTATAGCTAAAATAAAGTATCTACCTTTCGAACTACAATTGCATCGTGGTTGAGATTCTCAACAAAAAAACGTATGGCACGAAGCGGTAACACTCGGTCATCTCTCAAAAGTAGAGACAAAAGCCCAATGCCTATATGTTCAAATTTCCAGGGCCTGAAAAGGGGCGGAGGGGGGAAATCACAAAACACATCATTCATAAAATCACTTTAAAAAAACAACCCTGTATTTGAAACATTATAATTTTAAGTTTCCCAAGAATCAAAATAGGTATATTGAAAAATACTGCTCCTATCATCAGCCCCATACTTTCTAAACTCATGAATCAGACTACAACTTTTTCTGACAGTCATTCATGGCCTTCAGGGTAGAAACCTACTATAATACTGAAGATAAAAGTTTGAGAATTAACAAAATATATTTTTGCACTTACAAATTTCTCTGCTCCACACCATCTAGCAAAGTGTTTATCAAATTTTCATAGTTCCTTAAAAAAAAAAAAAATTCAGGTAAGGTATTGTTTTAATACAATACTAAGATGGGGCTCCCCTTGTGGCACAGTGGTTGAGAGTCCACCTGTCGATGCAGGGGACACGGATTCGTGCCCCGGTCTGGGAAGATCCCACATGCCGTGGAGCGGCTAGGCCCATGAACCATAGCCGCTGAGCCTGCGCGTCTGGAGCCTGTGCTCCGCAACGGGAGAAGCCCCAAGAGTGAGAGGCCCGCACACCACAAAAACAAAACAAAACAAAACAAAACTAAGATGAACATCAAATAATGTAATATAAATTCAAATTCCGGCCAAATTCACCCTCCTCTTCTCATCACCAGACTATAAAGGGTCTGATGAGAAGAAAGCCAGAGTGAAAGCAGATGCGTAACCCTGGGAAAAGAAAATGAAAGGCAGAGGAAAAAAAAAAAAGTGCTAAGTACACTGAGCAACTCAACCATTCCTGAGTGGACATTCAAAAGTAAATTTGTGAGTAGTAATCAACTGGTTAGGAGTGGTCTACCTATATAACAACCCAGGTATACATGAGGTAGGCTATAAAGTTTATTATTTATATAGAACTGTTAGAAAAAAATTAATAAGCATATTCATAAGGCAAAGAAAAAAATAAAGTTAGGAAGGCTCCTGCTTCAGTGTTACCATTGAAGTGTTTTGGTCCCAAAAATCTAAAGGCAGTTTACTAATATCCTAGTAACAAATTTGTATAAATGTTATCGATCGATAAGTTATTATAAGAGAGATGAAGAGACAAACGTGTTGAACTTGAATTTAAGATTTAATGAGTGGGATATGTGTACTACAAGAAAAATCAATTCATGTTGAAAAAAACATATGATATTAAGATAACTTTAGGGACTTCTCTGGTGGTGCAGTGGATAAGACTCCGCGCTCCCAATGCAGGGGGCCCAGGTTTGATCCCTGGTCAGGGAACTAGATCCCACATGCATACTGCGACTAAGAGTTCGCATGCCACAACTAAGGAGCCCGTGTGCTGCAACTAAGGGGCCCTTGAGCTGCAACTAAGGAGCCCACCTGCCACAACTAAGACCCAGTGCAACCAAATAAAATAAATAAATAAATAAAAAAGATAACTTTATTGTGAGATGGTGTTTTCTACCTCCATAGCTGAAAGTGACAATCAGAGATCTTCACAATAATTACCTCTTAACATTTTGGTATCTCTTCAGAATCAATGTGTAAATTTCATTAGGTAGTTACAGTGCATCTATATTTTAGAGATATTTAAAACCTACTATCTATAAAGTTATATGTCACGATAAGTAGGCATTCATAATTACCTTAGGGCATCAGCATTCCTTTCTTGTTGGCGTTTAAGTCCTTCTTTAATTTCTTCTGAGCTAAGCATTATCTGTTTGATAGACGGGTTTTTTGATTGTTGAAGTAATTCTGCTATTCCGACACATGACTTTGGAATCTTATTAAAAAGAAAAGCCAGGGAGGAAAATGAAGTACTGAAATACCACAGATGAATCTTCACAACAATATACTGAGTGACAGAAGCCAGATACCAAAGGCCACAAACTGTATAATTCCATTTAGATGAAATGTCCATAATAGGCAAATTCACAGAGAAAAAAGGTAGATTAGTGGTTTCCAGGGGCTAGGGGTATGGGGGAATGAATGGGAAGCAATTATTATTGGATACAGGTAAAGCAATTATACTCCAATAGAAACTAATTTAAAAAAATTATTGGGTACAGGGTTTCTTTTTCTGAGTAATTACAGTGTTCTAGAATTAGAGTAGTGATGGTTGTACAACCCTGAGAATATACTATTGTGAATATATATATATATATTCACAATAGTATATAACAGCACACAACTGTTGTGTTAAAAAGGTGAATTTTTTGGTATGTGAATTACATGTCAATTTTTAAAAAATTTTAAAGAAGAAAGCATAATCTAACAACAGTTACAAATAGCAAGAGTATGTTTTGCAGAAAAGGAATACATTTAGAGCAGTGGTTTTTAAAACTGAGTATGGGGCTTCCCTGGTGGCGCAGTGGTTTTTAAAACTGAGTATGGGGATTCCCTGGTGGCGCAGTGGTTGAGAGTCCGCCTGCCGATGCAGGGGACACGGGTTCATGCCCTGGTCCGGGAGGATCCCACATGCCTCGGAGCGGCTGGGCCCGTGGGCCATGGCTGCTGGGCCTGCGAGTTCGGAGCCTGTGCTCCACAACGGGAGGGGCCACGGTGGTGAGAGGCCCGCGTACCGCAAAAAAACAAAAAACAACAACAAAAAAAACAACTGAGTATGGACGTCAAAAATAATACTGCAGAAAAGAGGGGGATTCAACCACACTCACACGTCTTCTACCCATCTCCAATTCTGATGGGTGTGTAAATAGGAGTTTGAAAATTCTTGGATGATGATCTGCTATCTCTCCCCATTTGAGCTCCACTGAACCTGATATTTACCTTTTCATTTGTCAAATCATCCAATTTTAATCTTCACTATAAATTATGGAACCCTGTGGTCAATCTTCTGTGACTTTGACTAGTAGAACTGACCTCCTAAAATATAACCAACTCTTTGAAAAATGAGGCTGCAGACATACAGGGGATAATGGTAAATGCAACAATGTAATAACACTTTGTGGCCTCTTGGTAGAAAACCACCTAGTTCTCTCCTGGCCATGCTCCAGCTTCCTACTCTACCCTGCCATCTATAGTAATGATCACTAAAGCAGTAAAAGGAAACAGAATACAAATGCTTTAAAAAAAAATTAGAATCAAATGCCAAGAATATGATTACTAAAAAAACACAAGAAAATAATAGCATTTTGACAAGGCAGTGTTTGCACTAAAATTTGAATTAAAAAAATGATTTTGCTTACTGTGAAGTCCAAACCAATTGTTTCATATTGCCGATGAATCTTTTCTGCAAGATCATCAAACAGCCTCACTATTGATGGCTTTTCCAGGGACATTGCTTTGCTAAGCCCAGAAGAAACAATTGCTGGCCAAGTCTGTACAATACAGTCCCAATCATGAAGGTTTGCCAAGCATACACCGCTGTGATTTCCAAGGAGACAATACAAGGCACCCTGCAGGAAAAAATGATCAATATGGGAAACAAGAGGCACTGTTTAGTTGTAGCCAACTCACTTACATGTTGTTTTCAAATTTACTAAACACTGATTATTTAAATGCCTGGTACTGGTTATAAAATAGGTCCCCACATTCAACACGTTACTTTCAGAAACCTGAGTTTGACACTTAAGTGCAATCCAGTAATATTTTCTCTAAGTCATTTAACAGAGGGTTAGCTCAAAGAATGGCTATTAATGAGGTAATATAGAAATGTGAAGATATTGCTTTTACGGACATAGCTTCCATTCTGATTCTCCTCTACTACATTTATAAAGGCTGTGAAATGTGTCACTCTTAGCATTTTAGGGTATAACATACAAAATAATTTAAAAAATTGTGGTTAAATCTGGTTGCCAAGTATTTCTCTAAGTATATAAAAACTAGGTTACTTAATTATACTGTGTACTTTTTACTCACAGGAGCTCAATCAATCAGAATGATTCTGATGACAGTAGGTACCTCTTTCTAAGGTACCCCATTTTAATGAAAAGAGCTATTAGTACCAAAACATTTTATTTCCTGAACATTCACCTGAACAATTCCAATCTGACTTCCTAACCACCCTGGGCTCTAATCCTCTTTACAGTTCTTATAAGATCACTGTAACTTCAATTTTACTGACCTAATAGACAGTTTCCAATTTTAAGCTTACTTGACTTGTCTGATTTTGTCCATTTAAACTGCTCTCCACAAGGTCGACAACATATCACCCAATGAGTTAGATCCTCTACAACATTCTTGAATTACATATCTGCCTTGGGGGTCAGCAATTCCATTACTGCGAAATTCTTTCAACTTTTCTCTACGTTTGAAAAATTTCGTAGTAAAACAAAACAAAAAACCCTATACCTTGAACTGCTGTTGCGTGACATCTTGCCTATCAGGCCGTAAGAACTCCAAAACCAGGGGAATGATATCTCTGCAACAGAAGTTATATGCTCCCAAGGCAGCAAAAAATGTTTGCTGGGCCTTATTTCTGACCTAAAGAAACAGTTATTAACAGATGACTTTTATTAAATGGTAGACAAACTACAAAAAAATTTCTAAATGAATCATTAAAACAAAGCAGTGGTAATTTAAATGTTTTCGTAATAAAAGAAAAATATAACAAAGCACATAACTTAACAAAAATGAATAAATGATAATCTTTTTATCAGAAGGAAAGCAAATTACCACCAACCATATCCATGGTTTAAGTTACACTGGTTCAGGGACTTCCCTAGTGGCGCAGTGGTTAAGAATCCTCCTGCCAATGCAGGGGACACGGGTTCGATCCCTGGTCTGGGAAAATGCCACATGCCGTGGAGCAACTAAGCCCATGTGCCACAACTACTGAACCTGCGTGCCACAACTACTGAGGCCTGCACATCTAGAGCCCATGCTCTGCAACAAGAGCCACTGCAACGAGAAGCCCGCACACCCCAACAAAGAGTAGCCCCCACTCGCTGCAACTAGAGAAAGCCCGCGAGCAACAACAAAGCCAAAAAAAAAAAAAAAAGTTACACTGGTTCAAATATCCTTTTGATAAAGGAGAGACTGAATGGAACTGATATGCATTTGTTCAGTAACATAATCAGCAGACTTAAACTTTTTATTCTGAGTTACTCTTAATGAGAAGGGTCAGATTTTCTCTTGTGTCTACACAAGGAAAATCAAAGACTTTCCAAAACACAGAACAACTTAACCTTTTCAATGCAAGCCTCAAGTATAGGCCACATATTTTTTTTTTTGCAGTACGAGGGCCTCTCACTGTTGTGGCCTCTCCTGTTGCGGAGTACAGGCTCCGGACGTGCAGGTTCAGCGGCCATGGCTCACGGGCCCAGACGCTCCGCGGCATGTGGGATCTTCCCGGACCAGGGCACGAACCCGTGTCCCCTGCATCGGCAGGTGGACTCTCAACCACTGCGCCACCAGGGAAGCCCTAGGCCACATATTTTTAACCCAAGCAAAAGATTCAGTATAAATTTATAATCCATGAACTAGTTAAATAGTAATGAATAAAAGCAATACACTGTACATATTTCAAACTTTTTAAAATAATACTTTAGGCAAAATCTCTGGGTTAGATTGGTTTCCTAATTTACACTATTTTATAAAGACAGAATCATTGGCTGTACATGAATCTCTTTACTTTTCCCAGTTCTCTGTGTTTAGAGATAAATTTTTGGTCTTATGCTACCTGAAAGGAGGGACCCCACAATTCACATGGTATCAGCTTCCTGAACTCAAGCAGAATGCCTAGGAAGAATTATATGGCCGTCACAGACAGGCCTTCATAATGTGATTTAATTTAAGTGGCATCAACATTACACTAGCACTATCTACCAACGTTAGTTATATATTTTTAAAAAAAATTTGAGAAGCAATTACAAACAGCAAAAATAAACATTATTTTAAAAAGAGAAGCAAGATTAGTTTGAATATATGTCATTTAAAATGTAAATTTTCTTTGCCAATAAATTATTTAAATTCCCTTGTTAAAATGGGGATACTTTAGATTGCGTGTTACAAAATGGGTGAGAGGGGGCACGCCCAGACTGTTTGGACTAGCCTTACCTGACTGTATGAACTTGTAGATAAACGAAGAAGATCTCTAATCATATCCTGATGTACCTTTTTGTATTCACAACCCTCAACAGTTAGTGTTCGTAGCTACAAAAAAAAAAAAAAAAAAACAGTGTAAATCAAATCTCAAAGTTTTTTACTAAAAGTTCATTTAATTATGAAGTAACACCAATAATTAAATATTTATTTGAAAAACTGTCATTTAAAAAAGTCACTGTGGGGAGTTCCCTGGTGGCTAGTGGTTAGGATTCCGGGCTTTCACTGCTGTGGCCTGGGTTTAATCCCTGGTTGGGGACCTGAGATCCCGCAAGCTGTGCAGCACGGCAAGACAAAAAAAAAGGCATCATGATTTTAAAAAGCTATTTACCTCATGCTGCAACATTACTCTGTCAATCAATAGCGCTCTGATGTGTTGCTTTTTCCCATGGAGCTGAAAAACAGTAGCAAACACTTCAACATTTTCCCTAAATGACTTCAACAATGGTTCCCCTGAACCCCTTAACAAAAAATTAGTTCAAAGAAGGTACAGGATGGGCTGATGGGTACTGAAGGTATTTCATTTATTCTAAAATCATCAGACTTTTATTCAGTCAAATACTAAAAATACAAAAACAGCCCACTAAGAAAACTGCTTTACTCTATTAAATTTATAAACAGCCTTTCTGGGTAGTTGTGTATGTTTACTACAGAATATAACATTTTTTATTTTTGTAAAAATTATCTTTTAAGCTCTCCCCCACCCCCAATGTTCTACCCAGTCACTAAAGGCAGATGTCTGGAACTCAGACTGTTCCTCTTTCACACCTGTATCTCATTAGTCATCAAGTCCCCACAATTCCATCTTCTTTTAAAAACACCTTATCTCCACCCCAATGCCAGTGACTGGATTCAGGCTGTGCTTTCCCATCTGAACTATTATAATAGTTTAACTAAAGCCTCCCGGCTTCCAGTCTCAATCGCCTACTGCTTATTGTTCACAGCGATGGCAGAGCTTTTCAAAATTCACTGAATTGAATACTGATCTTTCCAACATTTACATCAGATCTACTTAAGAACTTCTAATGACTCCCCCATTGCTGAATGTAAAACTGAAGCATTTTCTTGGGCAAAACTAGAAATGACCTAGTTTACCTCCTGCCACTCTTCCCTACAAACACTGTTTGCTAAAGCATGCCATGTTTGTACATCTCCCTGCCCTGTCACATGCCATTCCCTTTGTCTAAAATATGTAGCACCCTGTGCCTAAACAATGAACTCATATAACCTTTTCAGACTCAATTTCAACAAAAGTCTCCTATAGAAGAACACTGCTATGAACATCAAATGGCTGACTTAAGTATACTTTCTTCCAGGCTCCCAGGGAAGCTTGTATTGACTTCTCTTGGAGACCAAATATAACATAAGATTACATAAAATGCAATGCTTTAAAGTCATGCCTGTGGACAACCTATTTTTACTCCTTCAGTTTCTTACATGGTAAGAAAGCTGTTGCCAAGTTATCAGACTTGAAATTGCCATTGAGAGTCCAGAGACTACCATGGAAATCGACAGAAGAGTTTGTCTCAGGGAAGTACATTTTTTCTAGGATCCTTTTGATTATACCATCATATAATATTTGAAAATCTACTATTTTTACTTATAGGGAACTTCCTCTGTATGGCAAATAATTGCTAAATCAGGTGGTTATATCAATATTATACACCTTTAAAAAAAAATTCAGCTTTAGGTGAAAATACTGACCCGATTTTCCATTGATTTCTTTACTAGGTTAAAGCTTTTCCAACGAGAGTCAAATTCATGCTTGTGAGATCCTTGGAATTGCAAAAGGTCTCCAGTAATCTGCATCAAAGAATTGCAAATTTTATATTTATGAGTCGTCAAGTCAAACCCGGTCATATTAACAATTATGCAACTGTTAAATGACAACTGTACCTTTATGATAAGAAACAAGGACTTGGTATCATCTTCTGAATTATTAAGTATGTGGTCTATAATAGGAGGAAAAGAATTTTGGTTAAAATATTTTAAATTACTATAGGACTCCTGATATACTAGTTAAGGAAGAAGAGCAAAAAACAAACGAACCAAAAAAAACCACTGCCTGATATTCTCACCATTTAGAATTTTAAAATGGTTAAGTAAAAGCACACATGCTATAAAATAAAATTTCTAAATATTTATTAATAAACATAAATTAAATACATATTTGTACTTACTAAGAAGTTTCCTTATGACCCTAGCAATTGTTTCTCGGTGGTTCTCTCTGGATAGATCTATTTTTAAAAAAATGAGAGAAAGCATTTTACACACTGAATGCTGACCAGAGCTTTGAAGTTTATATCAAAACAGTTATATCAAGAAGAGATAACGTATCCAGGAAAAAAACAAATGGGTCTGTATATGGGAAAAGAATCTAAAAAAGAGTGGAGATATATTTATATGTATAACAGATTCACTTTGCTGTACACCTGAAACTAACACAACATTGTAAATCAACTATACCCCCAATAAAAATTAAAACAAAATAAATAAACAAACAAAAAAAAAACAAAGAAAAACCAAATGGGTCTGTCTTTATCATAGTTGGTTAGTAGCTTGGCATGATACAGAATAACTTTTAAAACCTTCACATTTATAAGAACCTGCTTACAAAACTTTATTAGGCAGGCAAGAAGGAAGGAGATAAAACTATCTCTGCCAATATTTCAAAGGCTCTATCCTCTAATTAGAGGCCATAAATGCATAGGATTCTCTAATTAGTTGTGGTGACCCAAATCAAACAAACAAACAAACTACACCTAATTAATGTATGCAATGAACTCCGATGTTAATCCAGCAATAAAGAAGTGTGCTAAATTTCTATTAATGTTAGATTCAGAACATTAAATTAACACAAAATGTTTTACATAAGTATTTATATAAAATTTAACTCACTATGATAGAAAGATACTATAAAGATAGTTAGAATATGTAAGGGTTTACATCAAGTATAATACAACAGTTCTATAACAATTCTAACCATAAATGAGCATTACAATATATGAAAAGTCTGCCTTTGCACATAGAAAGCATCTATCTTTTACTGGCTATTCTTTATATAATAATTACACACTTTCTCCAGAAAAATCAAAGATAATATTAAGTAATTAATATTCATTCTACATATAAAAAAGAGACTAGAAAAACTGTAACTACAAAATTATCCCATTTTAACCCTTGTACAGTAACTGATGAAAACAGTCCATACAGATTTACTCAGATTAGGATTCACATACCATATTCAAGTCCAGTATACAACTTTGTCTCTTCCAAGGACACCATACTCGGTACCCTGTATAAAAACAAGAATGCTTGTATTTATTAATAATACCAATAAGGAGGCTTAAAGGGAAAAGTGTCATTGCTAGAATGTTTAAATGATGATCTTTAACAAACACAGATCTCTCATCTTCAGTACTTCAATTCTTTACTCTAGCTTTCTGAAGATTAATGCTCTATCTGTTTCAGTAAGGACAGTGTTATTCATCTTTAAAAAAAATGTTAATTAAATGTAATGACTTTAGGGGGGGGGAAATTTACTGCCCAAATGAACATAACACTGATATTCAATACTCAAAGGTAAAAGCTTAAATCTGATGTTAAACATTTATACAAGGAAAAGTCAGCTTTACAATGTTATAATAAAGGTTAAAACTAGACACCAAAAAAAATCACCATCAAATTTTACTGTAGAATATACAGCAGACACGCTTCTTTAGATAATCATTACCCCTCCTCTTAAAACCAGCTAAACTGATCTCTCCTGACATCTGCAGTAAAATGCCACTACTTTTGAAGATGTTCAGATGTAAAAATACTACATTAAAAGTCATTTTTTAGGTATGTATGGACAGATTCTGCTGGGGAATATGAACCTTTATATCTGAAATCTAAATTTTCTTTAATGAAAAATAAATAGACTTTATTTCAAAATATGAGATTCAATTCAATAACTTTTTACAAACAAAGCGATAATACTTTCTAAGAAAAGGAAGACAGGCACAAATGCCAAGGAAACATGGGGTAAGCGTATCCTATACAAGGCTAATTAGTAATAAATAGAAAATTTATAATTATTGCTCATAATTCATGACCTACACAACACTTGTAATGAAGAAAACACTATTTTGAAATCAACATACTCCTCCCCCGTACTGTATTTTTTTAAGTTGAATTAATTAAGTTATCTCTACCCTAATATTTGGTTGTTATGAATTCTGGAATTTATCTAAATGGGTAATAACATTAAGATGACTAAAATGCCAATTATTTAACTATGTTCCTTGCCATAATGTGGATGGCAACAGTACTGTCCCAAGTTTCAAAACCAAGCCTACAGAATATAAACAAAGAATGGTAATATTTCATAATATAAAATGCTAATTTGCTTTTCAGAGAATTTCAAGAATTTCAAATTCAAATTCTTCTTAAAATCTGGTTTTCATTCCATAAAGTTTCAACTTTCGGCAACAGCTTGCAAACTTGAACATTCTGTAAAATTATGTATGATTGAAAAATATGTATGTATCCAGAGTCCAGTCATTAAAAAATAAAATCAGATTCTTTCACACTGAATTTCAAGGGAAGTCCAATAACTTTACTGAAATTAGATTTGACCAAGAAAGAGAAAAGGCTGTGCTCACATAGTAACAAGCGTTAGGCGAAAGACTGTTACCCACCCCCCTCCACCTTCCCTGGTAAAGCATGGGGAAGTACTTGGCCACAAGCTATCACATGAGAGTACATGTCCCCTCACTGCTGCTATAAACATAAGTTGTTTCCTAAAGTAGGAATACAACTGTACCTCACCCCGTCCATACCTAGTACCACACAGTACTGAACCAAGCATGCATTTTAATTATTGTCACAAAATTACTCTTAACAAATGACATTTTAAAAAGCAATCACTATAGTAAGCTATCCCGAAAATTTTTTTACTATATCAAACAAACCAACAAGCAAACAAAAGGCTATCAGTTGGGAATTTGAAATGTTTTTCTTATATGCCTTTCTGACTCTAATAACACCAATCACACTATAACTACATTTAATAACAAATCTCATCTAAGAACCATGATGCTAATTCTAAAAATCCATGTGTCACTCTGAATTGTTTCCCTATCAGAAAAGTTGATGAAGTACTATCACTTATTACAATTATTTAGAAACATATCAACCTGTGTGGGCTTTTAAAATATTAAGTAATAGATTTAAATTAAAATGGCTTAGGCTTTTACTTTTAAAACCTGAACTAAAACACATCTTACACATCTCAAGAGTATAGAAGGCATCTGTTTAGACATATAGTTCAGCTTTACTTTATTTGTTCTTATCCATCTCAAGTTTCTTTTATGCTTATTTATCTAAGATTCAGCTTTAATTGATCTCTTCTTATCTAACAAATTAATTAAACTCTGATTGTATTGACACCTTTTACACCAAATGCTTCTCATTGAGTATAAATACATATTTATAACTAAATATTTCTTCTGATCTTTAGAAGAATAATTTTCTAAAAGAAATGTCTATCCATTACCCAAGTAAGACTTTATGATTGTATCTCTTTGTGGTCACATTTTAAGTCTACGTGTGCTGGGCTGTACTCTCTGATACTTAAATCTGCTCTTGTAACTTTTAGTTATGTACATAATCTTAGCTGAGTAGACTTAAAGTGCTATCAACAATTATAGATCTGCATTCTGATTAAACACTATAGTAGCAATATATACAATTTAAACAAAATATCATCACTCCCCCACCCCGAGTGAAATTCATTCTACTCATCACTGGTTCATTTTACAAACAGTAATATAAAAATAAAAGTATGACAAATAATTTCAACACAACATATTACAAATAATACCATGTATACAATAATAATCAAGTTAAATCAGGTTCATAGCAACTACATAGGACCACCAAGCCACCTAATTTATAACAAAATGTGTTTAATATCTGTACCACTTTAAAAACAAAACAAAACAAAAAACTTGTACGTTTTCTACATCTATGCTATTTGTACCACTAGATGGCAATCTTCTTTAGATTTGATTAGAGTAGAACGATGAAAATAATCACTGGTGGGAAAGAAAGGATGGTGAAAAAGGAAGAAATGACCAGTAACATAAAAACAAAATATACAATACAAATCAAATATGCAAATGAAGGCTAGGTGAACTGTCATGGAACAACTGCAAACAATAATTCTCCCTTTCTGTAAGTGGAAGAACAACCTACCCTGCTCCAAATCCCTCCCCTCCCAAATGAAAACAAACATAAAAGGTATAAAAACCAAGCCACTAACAGATTTTGTTTTCCCTCAAGGTAACAAGTGTTTCACAACAGACAACTGGCCTATTTCTGTGTTCTGTTATCCAGTTGAATCCTGGGCATAAACAATAGCTATAAACACAAATTAAAGGCTGGCTCTGACTCTACCATGTGAACAAAAGGTTGCCAAGTAAAGAGAATCTTACATACCGCTAGGTTTAAAATTAACTCGGAGCATAAGAACTATTTCCATGTCTGACACACAAGTTTTTTTAAAAATCAATGAAAACAGTCAGAAGGTGAAATAAGGAGAAAACAGGGTTACTCACCGTGGAGTAGTAACTGTTTCCTTTTCTGTGTGCAGCTCCCCCAGCAGAGCTGGGTAGTTTCCTGGAGGTGCCAAGAGAGGTTAGCTAGCCCTGCCCCTCATCGCATAACAACACATCCTTTCACATATTCATGAAATGGTCTCAACTCTTAGACCTTAAGTATGAATTTTTTTTTTTTTTGAGTGAAAAGTTAGTAAAAGCTGAGCTCCTAAGAATGATTTAACTAAGAATGACTTAACAGATCTATTGGAGGAAAGGGGGCACAAAGTAAAGAAGAAATATTTGAGATGAAAAATGATGACTCCTCTACCTTGAGTAACCCTGTTTTTATAGATGTTAGTTTTTTGCATCCTGTGATAGCTGGTTAGACCTAAAAGATTCTAAAGAAATGGACTGCAAAAGGAGAAATTAATGACAATTTGAGGATTAAAGGCAAGTGTCCAAAATTCCTACATGACCCTGGAAAGACATAATCCAACTTCCACATCTATAAAGGTAGAACTATGAGTATAAATTATAGCACAAATGTTTCTATGAAATCATTAACTAAAGGTTCCAAGAGCAAAATAGAGAGGTTTAAGATTAATTCAGTAACCTTGGTATCTGACAAAACTGTTAAATTTCAAACTGAACTAAACTAAAAAAATTTACCCAATTAAGGGTAAATTAAACCCTCAAGGGACCTTATTTCATCCATCCTTTGAAACAGTAAAATTTAAAATATGTACAAGATACTTAGTAACCCTACGTTGCTAAAGGCCAAAAAGTACAATGTAGATATCATTAGATATATAATTTACTTTATACTTAGGACAATCAACTCATCTCATCTAAGCTTTTTATTTTTTGTCAGTCTCTAATCACATAGCATAGAAAATTGTTTTTCACATGTGGTAGCCATTTCCCTGAACAATGGGATCCCATATACTCTATTAGCAATTAAGATTTTCTTACAGGAAAATTCAGAACTGAAATAAGCTTCTGGTTTTTTACTGCTGCAATTTGCCAGAAGACTAATACTACTAATACATGCACAAGGCAAACTTAATAATAAGTGATTCGAAAAAAAATAATTAAAGCAGCTAGAATATTTTCCCTAATTGAGATTTATATAAGAAAAATGTAAGTTTAAATTTAAAAAAAGAATTGAGCTGCTAGGTGCTTCCAAAAACTGGTCTGGTATTTCAGAAAATGCAAAATGTCCCACAATACCACAGCCAAACTCCACCGGATATCTTAGGCATTACACTAAAGCATTGGTCACCATTATGCGTTTCCTTTTCTCCCCAACTTGGCACATTTTACTCTATCTCTTTTGGAATAACTCATGTCCAAAATAAAAGAGTTCTTTTCATCTTCTAGTTTCAAATTGACTTGCTACTGATAATCTCCAAGAATTATGCTACAGATCTTCTCTCTTCAAACTAGGCAGTATGATTCACTATTACAGAACAATGGCACCATCAATTGAAATTATTTGATTAGTTCTTTCAAATCAATTTACACTTAGAAGATTTTAATAATTATTGACCTATATTAGAATAAGCATTTTAGAAATTTAAAAGGCTAACTTTATTTTATTTTACTTTAGTGAAAACTAACTTGCTATCTGCAAAAAAAAGTCATGTTATATAAAGTCAATGTAAAAAGTCACATATTGCCAAAATAAATTAAAATTTCAGGTGAAGGTGATACCAGTTAGAAATTGGTTTTTTAAAAAAGGATTCTGTTAAGAACTAATTAAAAGCCCAGGGAAGACTTTACAAACTCTCTCTTTTGACAATTCAAAGGCAAAGTGATGCCCATTCATCTCTAACTGTACTTTGTATAATCATTACACTGAGTAGATGTACATAACTATAAAAAATCCTAAAAATGTGTACTGTTCAGTGATTAAAATGATTGAAGTTTTCCTCGTTGTATATTTTATTTCATTATGTACTATTATATATACAAGAAAATATATTTTATAATTAAAATATATAAACACATTTATATTAAACATAATTTTGTATTACTTCGTTAGGTTTTATTATGTCAAATTTTCATTAAGTGAAAATTCTAAACACAACACTTTTAAATCTAAATCATCTTTCCTTTTCAACTTTTCTGAAAAAAAACCTATAAAGGGATATTCATTTCTATTTTATAGCTTATAATGTATAGTAAAATGGGCTAACAATCTGCTTAATTATCTTTTGTGGCATTAATAAGGTTTTAATAATATGGTATTGTTTTCCTTACTGAAAATGCATTTCATTATATACATATCTAACTGGCTTTATAATAACCAAATGGAACATTTGTCCTAATGCACATTTATTTCAAAGGATAAAGACTTTGCTTCAATGGCTCCATGCTGAAATGAACTGCAACGGAAACCTCTAAGCCTCCTGAGTGTATTGTAATCATCACTCAATACTAAAATAATCTAATTATATACACAGAAGATAAATGCTTTTGCTCTTAGATAAATTATTGGATTAAAGGACCACAGTTCAACACATTCAAGCAGAACTAAGTTTACTGATATAATCAATTTGTTACGTATGAAATAGCTTTTTGGCATGCCGTAAGAGTTAAGTTCTTACTAATTACATACTGTTAAAGATCATTAGGGAAATCAAAACCATTTCTGTAGGTCTCTCATTTAAAAATATTGTTTAACATCTCTCTTGACAAAAATGAATTTTGGTAAAATTGCTCTTATATCAAACTATAAAACTGATGAAAAACAAAAGTTCTTTAAAAGAATTCAGTAAATTCCTAGGCAAACTTAAAACAGATTTCCTTACCTGAAACGACCCTACTTCTCCCTCTTAAATCTAATGAGTAATCTAAAAAGTTCAATGCCTAGAAACAGTTTTTAGATAAGTGAAATAAGTGGGAATTATGAAAATGTATGACCCCAAACAACTGATTATGCAGAATATGGAAAGACAAGCAAGCCACATTTTAAAACCATTCCTTGAAACATTTTAAGATTTTTGTTGCAAAATCAACAAATAATTCTCCCCTTCTGCTTTTCTGAGGGGCAAGGTTTCCTTACTCATTTTTGTGTGATTTTCATTAACTTATTCAGCAATGAGATGTTGGTGTTCAGAGAAAATAATCTAACATGGTATACTGAAACTAGCATCTATGTACTTGATAAGTGAGCTAAAGTTATATACAGCTGATTTCATTTAAATTCAATTGTTTTCAACTTAAATGGTAACACTGACAATGGACTAAATCAAGACATTCATTCGAAATAATAATACTCTGAAAAGCACTTAAATTTGTAAAAGCAACTTGGTGGATCTCAAAAGTTCAAAATCATAATGAATAACATAGAACAAATTTTTATTAAAAAACACCCCAGGTTTTTTGCTAGAAAATCCTTACCATTGATTGCAGACCAAAAAAAAAGGTGTTTTCCTTTCTTTTTTTAAAGAATTTATCTTAATTAACTCAGTAAACTAACAGATGAACTTAATATCTCTAAGTTGATATTTTAAAACTGATTAGCATTGAAAGTTATTCTATCCTGGTACCATATGAAAAATCTGAATAAAGCCCTAAAATTTATAGATCTAAACTGTGCCTCAGGTGTTTTTGGCCTAACAATGACAAAAAGGTTAAAGTGATACAGAAACAACACCAATAACAAAACCAGTGACTCATTATGTGACTAAGTCTTAAAATATATGCCAAATGGCAAAACAGCAAAATATGTAAAGTAGTTATTTTTACTTACAAGTTAGTAACTGGCTCTCCTTTCAAGGGAGGTAGGAGGTTTCCTGAGCCAATTAAACAGTTGTGTACTATAGTCAGACTCTGTAGAACATCATCTCTAGAAAAAATAAAAAGCATTTTCATATTTGAGAAGACTCCAAATCCCTATTTAAGAAAAAGCCTTGTAGAGTTTAAGGTGAAGTAAAAAACTTTATCAAGTGAGAATATACAAAATTAAGGCATAGAAATGATGAATGTTTTCAGTTTACCCTCTTAATAGTACAAGGTAATTAAACAGATATTTACTGATAATATTAGACCTGCTTACATTTAAACAGGCTCTAAATAATCACAAGTAACAACAACTGATTGCCCTTTGTGAAGCAATTCTGAATTTAATTCCCTATTTACCCAAAGATCACAACCACTAACAAAAAGGGAAAACAGTATTACAGAAGATTCTCCACTACAGTCTGTCTTTTATAATGCGCTAGCTAGGGACTTCCCTGGCGGTCCAGTGGTTAGGATGCAGCGCTTTCACCGCCAAGGGCCCAGGTTCAATCCCTGGTTGGGGAACTAAGATCCCACAAGCCATGCAGCGTGGCCAAAAAAAAAAAAGACTAGCTAAACATTTACTCCAAAAAGCAGTTCAGAGTACCACACAGCCAACGTAAGTCAATCATACTTCTTCCTCCTCCAAGCCCATTCCTACTGGGTTTGTTTATCAGAATTTCCTGTTATTTGACACATAGTAATTTTCTTACTATGATTTTAGGAACTTTCAAAGATTCAAACTATAAAAGTCTAGTGGTCTCAAATAATTGTTTCGTGCTAAAGCTCTTTGGGGGAGAAACAATATCTTAGAGATATTTCTCTAAGTAATATTAATATCAATAGTATGAATTACTGAAAAGAAACAAGCCAATAAAATCTAAGGCGAATCTAGAAAAACAGGCACTTCCTTACAAAGGGGGCATATTTACACACACTTCCCAAAAGATGCGCAAGTGACACTGTCACTAAAAGCAAACTAGAAAAACTAGAAAAAAACTGAGTTTTTCTATTTAAGATGTTTAAATATTATGACAAAATTTCTGTTATTAAACTATAAAATGGTTTTATATTATATAGTTTTATATTATAGTAATGTGATTAGAAAACCACTTAAATGTATTAAATGGTTTTCTGATCACATTTATGGCAGATATTCAAAACACACATTGAAAATGAATACATCAGGGACCTCCCTGGTGGCGCAGTGGTTAAGAATCCACCTGCCAGTGCAGGGGAGATGGGTTCGAGCCCTGGTCCAGGAAGATCCCACATGTCGGGGAGCAACTAAGCTCATGCACCACAACTACTGAGCCTGCACTCCAGAGCCCGCGAGCCACTACAGAAGCCCGTGTGCCTACAGCCCGTGCTCCACAACAAGAGAAGCCACCACGGTGAGAAGTCCGTGCACTGCAACTAGAGAAAGCCCACGTTCAGCAACGAAGACCCAACACAGCCAAAAATAAATTAATTTTTAAAAAAAAGAAAATGAGTACATCAGATATGCCATCGAGAGAGGGAGAGGCACAAAAAGAATTTTTTAGTCTACAACCATATAACACTAACTGATTATAAAAGAAAACTAACCTAGACATTTCAAGTTCTCCATCCCCACAATGCTGGAGTTTGATGAGCTCAGGCTGAAGAAAAGAGTCCAACAGATAGAAGGCAAAAGCCACTTCTTCAGAAGAAGGAACATGCCACTGGATCCCCAAATTCCACAAGTCCCCTGGTTTACCCCAGTCCTAGAAAATAGCATTTAATTAGCAAGTTGAGAAGTTAGGGAAAAAAACAACATACAAACATATTTTAAAAGGCTTAAAAGAAACTGTATAGGTAATCCAAACCTAAGGCAGCAAGTGCACAAAATAAAGGTATGAAGACATCATAGGAGTCTTTCATTATCACCCCTGAAAAGGGTCTCCCTGAAGAGCCACTCAAATATCAGTTTACTATAAGAGTAACAGTAAGTTTATGTAAGGCTATTGCATTCCACCCCCAAGCTATATGGAACTATGGAGGTTAAATATGGCATTAAAAAGTCATTTCACATACAAACAGAAAAGAAGAAAACTAGAGCTAGATGAGAGCTACATCATACTTCCCAACTTTAAAACATTCCAATAATAGTTTTAGTAATCTATGTTAAAAATAAAGAAGTGACACCTTAATACACAGCAAAGAAAAAACCCGCACTTTGAATCCCTTAGAAAAATAACCCAATATATCCTGGAATCCTAAATTATTGAAAATGCTTGCCTTGATAGGAAAGTATTCAGAAGGAGGCTTGTCAAAGCCGCCTGGCACACTGCAGTATTCTGTAGGGTAGATAAGTGTAGTAGAACGAAGAAGGTGATGCAAAAGGTTACAAGACAGAGTGTAACCCTGCTTACAGGTTAAATGTAGGGTTCTTTGGAGAATCTTTACAAGGTGCTCCCTATAAAGAAGCAACTTCTTCCCATCCACTCGAGTAATCTAAAAAGAAAACAGTTAAAGATATTTTGGTTAAAAGATCAAGAATCAACAATTAAAGTTAACTATGTTTGGCCATTAAAGTAGTCTAAAATAGTAACAGTGTGTTTCTTTTTTTTTTTTTTTTGCGGTAGTTGGGCCTCTCACTGTTGTGGCCTCTCCCGTTGCGGAGCACAGGCTCCGGATGCGCAGCCCAGCGGCCGTGGCTCACGGGCCCAGCCACTCCGCAGCATGTGGGATCTTCCCGGACCGGGGCACGAACCCGTGTCCCCTGCATCGGCAGGTGGACTCTCAACTACTGCGCCACCAGAGAAGCCCGTAATAGTGTTTCTTAAAATGACTTTAATTCATTTTAGGATTATCATTTTAATTATATTCTAACAATGAATTCTTCCTTAAGATCAAAACACATTTTCTGAGTTTAGGCTCTGAAGTGTCATAGTAACATCCTTTTCAAGAGGCTGTCTCCTTAAAGAGACAAAACTTATTTAAATGGATTTCTCTGTTCTTTGGTTTCTGAACTAACCCCTATAGGAAATGAAGTTTGACTGATGGCCAAATTTGGCATGAGGTGGGGGTGGGGGGGGAAGATGCCAAATCCGATACACTTTTCAGTCAGAGTTACCCACAGTAGAATTAATCAGTAAAAGTCAGGTAGAGCATTGACCGCGAAGTAGTCAACAGTTACCATACTCCTTTTATAATAAGAAAATGAGATTATCTGACTTTTTGTTGTCCCATAAAGACATTTTTCAAACTTATGACTTTACATGTTTTTTTTTTTTTTTTTTTTTTTTGCGGTACGCGGGTCTCTCACTGTTGTGGCCTCTCCCGTTGCGGAGCACAGGCTCCGGACATGTAGGCTCAGTGGCCATGCCTCACAGGCCCAGCCACTCCGCGGCATGTGGGATCTTCCCGGACTGGGGCACGAACCCGTGTCCCCTGCATCGGCAGGCGGACTCTCAACCACTGCGCCACCAGGGAAGCCCGACTTTACATGTTTTAAAGTTAACTTTTCAAAACAGGATAAATCTTCAGAGCAAGTCAACATTTTCACAGAAATATTTTCTTATTCCAAAGATTTACAATACCTCAGACAAAAGTTGAAGATTCCATAGTAACTCCTTATCTAGCTCTTCTTCATTTAATACATCATCATCTAAAAATAGCAAAATAGTATCAGAAGAAAAAAACAAATATCCAACTAAATGCATCATTTAAAAGTATTTATATTTAATATTTCTAATAGCTGAGAAAAGTCTCTTTTAGGACTTTTTCTTTCTTTCTTCGTTAAGCTGGACTTGCTCCAGAGGAGGTAGAAGCTCAATTTTCAAGAAAATAAACACACCAACCAGGATGCCTGCCCCTACACATCTCACAAAATAACAGATACTATAGCAACAGCTGAATGCTTCTTGTATGTATGAAAACATTAATGTAATAGAGTTAAAATTTCTAAGCTACCTGTCAACCCTGGATGATACCTTGTTTTGAGCAATTTTACCCCAAACTGTAAAATTAAAATACTGCATGGCTTAGAGAATCTGTTTCCATCAACAGAGTTGTAGAAACCAAGAAAAAAATTTGCTAAAGTTACAAATACAGAATAATAACCTTAAGACTTACTCATTGTAAGCTGAGTTATAACACTGCAGCAGTGGGGAACAAATAGCTTCAAAGATTCCTCCGGGCAGCACTGAAAACATATTTGTATAAATAAGTTTTTTTGAAAGGCACAAGTATTGAACAGTCACAAAGTATACACTAGCTCTATTTTCAGTGGCAAATAAGGGCTATAAGCAGCTACTGAAAGAAATGTGTATTTTAAGAATGACAAGCATGTCTAAAATAATTAACCACATAAAACTCATGGCTATTGATTCATTAATTCATCAGTCCAGAAAACCCCAACTCACCTTCACTGCAGCACGGCACATGTCTGCCACCATGCGGCCTGCAACTCTTGTTTCAAATATATGTGAAATTGAAAAATTAAAAACCTTCTGAAGGGCCACCTATTAAAAGATAATGTAACAAATGAAAATGTCTAACCAGCACGTTTAAGAAAATTAAACATCTTTTGAAACACCAAAGAAAATGATACTCAGACTATACTAAAAATAACCAAGTAGGAAAAATTTAACCATCTGAATACATAAAGATTTGCTTAATAATGCTACATTCAGGTTTATGAATAACCTTTGCACAAAACCCTCATGTGAACAAAACATTTGCGGCACAAGATTTTATTTGCTGCAGAAATGCTAAGCACAAAACCAGAGCTGCTGGAAGCAAATGCAATTTAATTATCTTGCTGGCCAATCCAATATAACAGAGGGAATTTGGGGTAATATCTAATAATTACAGTTTGTCATTCTGACAACTACAAACTATATTTTTCTCTCCTCTAAAAGACTTGAAGCATTCTATTTAATTTTACAATCAAGTCACAGAATTTTAATTTCATTTCTGAATTAAAGAATTAGCTCTAGACATGGATTGACAATGCTGCAAATTATAAACAACTCCTTTCAAAAGATTTTGGTTAAATAAGAGATTATTTATGTTAATTTCTTTATACTAACATAATCTTAGTAAATATTTCATGCAGGTGTAAGGCAGTTTAGCTTTTAACCAAGATAAACACTGAACAATGATAATCTCAGCGAAAGAAGAAACAGAAATGGAAAGAGAGTAGTGGAATAGAAAATATGAAATAAATACCATATTGTATATAATAGGTATCGACTAATACTGAATAAGTGAATGTTCACAGAATGCCTTATGAGGACAAACTATTTCTCATTCATCATAGTTTGCCAGATCTTTATATTTGGGATTTAATTTCTATTACGTGATGGCATAAACAATTTTCAAAACTTTTCTCCCAAGTAGTATTTTACTGTAAATTTTAAACATACAGTCAATTCTTGTTATTTGCAGTAGTTATGCTCTGTAAAATCACTGTGGGCACTGAATTAGCAAATACTGAACCACAGTTCTTAGGGGAAATACAGGATTAAGTTCCCATAAACCTCTGGTTACATTTTCATCAACTGATGAAATATGGATATATAATTTTGTTTATGTGTGGTTCTCTTTGAAGACACTTTAATGTCTTTAATACACTGTTGATTTTTGCATTTTTGCAACAATTGCACTGTTGACACTTTAATACATTGTTGATTCATTAACCTTGAACTCATAGCCAAAAGCACTATAACTCATTTCTGAACGAAGCTTACCTAAAACATGTTAATATTTTCTACGTTAGGTCCATCACAACTATCTTTTGCTTAGAACACTAGACAGTGAGTGCATCAGCATTACTCTTGGGGGCCATTTTAAAATGCAAAATCACCAAAAAGCACAAAAATGTGAACAATCTGTCCTTAAATAGATGAAAAAAGGACACCTGTTTACATTACAGTATAAGAGCTAAAACAAGATGGCAGAGTGTCACCTTATTCGATTTCAGCTGTTAACACGCACAACTCAAAAATTTTTGCCACTTTCAAAAGTCTGCACAAAAGCACTGCGAGTACCAATTTTGCGGTTACAAATAAATTTTAGCAAGTACACTATGTTGAATTTGCAAATACAGAATCTGCAAATAATGAGGATCAACTGTGTATCTTTTCCAAATTTTATTTTATTATCATTTTTTTTGGCCTCGCCACGCCATGAGGCACGCAGGATCTTAGCTCCCCACCAGGGATTGAACTCGTTCCTCCTGCAGTGGAAGCGCGGAGTACTAATTACTGGACTGCAAAAGAATTCCCCATCTCTTTCAAATTTTAGTATGGAAAGAAAGGATAAGCTGGCATGATATGCATACAAAGTAACTTGAAGTTCAATTTTTAAAACATCAAATAAAACTACAAGTTGGAATTTAATTCTTTGCAGCAATGCACTCTTACCATAAATATTTCTTTGGAACATTGTGTGAGGATTGTACTAAACGTAGAAGACAGACCTAATTCGACCAAACTCTCCAAGTGAGTCATTTTCTCAGTTTCTGTCTCTTCTCTTGTTTGCTCCAATGTGCTACTTTCTATAAGTCCAAAGCATCTAAATAACCCAAAGAAAGTAAAATTTTAGCAACTAAAAACTGGCTTAACATTTTTTGTTGCTGATTAGATAAATCCATTGTCATGACTATGCAAGTGATAGCTACTTAATTTGTACATGGATCACAAACCAACTGTCCTTTTGTAACTTGAGAAGAAGCACCAGCCTTGCACAGTACTGGGTTGGCCAAAAAGTGCCTTCGGTTTTTAAGTAAAAATAAAAGACACATTTTTCATTTTCACCAAGAACTTTACTGAACAACGTATTCACCCTTTTGTTCCACTACCTGCTGCCATTTTTCAGGCAAATTCATAATTCCATCCTCCCAAAACTTTTTATCTTTTTGAGCAAAGAACTGTTCCAGATGCCTTTTACAGTCTTCCAGGGAATTGAAATTTTTTTCCACGAAGAGAATTTTGTAAAGACCGAAATAAATGGAAATCCAAAGGTACTATGTCTGGTGAATACAGCGGATGAATCAGGACTTCCCAGCCAGGGACTTCCCTGGTGGTCCAGTGGCTAAGACTCTGCGCTCCCAATGCAAGGAGCTCAGGTTCAATCCCTGGTCAGGGAACTAGATCCCACATGCCACAACTAAGAGTTTGCATGCAGCAACTAAGAGTTCACATGCCACAACTAAAGATCCCGCACGCCACAACTAAGACCCAGTGCAGACAAATAAATAAATAAATATTTTTTTTAAAAAAGAACTTCCCAGCCAAGCTGTAACAGTTTTTTTGTTTGTTGGTTTATTTTTTTAATTTTTGGCTGCATTGGGTTTTCATTGCTGCGTGCGGGTTTTCTCTAGTTGTGGCAAGCGGGGGCTACCCTTCGTTGCGGTGCGCGGGCTTCTCATCGTGGTGGCTTCTCTTGTTGCAGAGCACGGGCTCCAGGTGCACGGGCTTCAGTAGTTGTGACCCGCGGGCTCTAGAGCTCAGGCTCAGCAGTTGTGGTGCACGGGCTTAGCTGCTCTGTGGCATGTGGGATCCTCCTGGACCAGGGCTCAAACCCGTGTCCCCTGCATCGGCAGGCGGATTCTTAATCACTGCGCCACCAGGGAAGTCCCTGTAACAGTTTTTGCCTGGCCATCAAAGAAACATGAAGTCTTGTGTTATCCTGTTGGAAGATTATGCATTTTCTTTTGACTATTTCTGGATACTTTTTGTCGAGTGCTGCTTTCAGTTGGTCTAATTGGGAGCAGTACTTGTTGGAATTAATCATTTCGTTTTCTGGAAGGAGCTCATAATAGAGGACTCTCTTCCAATCCCACCATATACACAACATCACCTTCTCTGGATGAAGACCAGCCTTTGGTGTGGTTGGTGGTGGTTCATTTCACTTGCCCCACAATCTCTTTTGTTCCACATTATTGTACAGTATCCTTTCATCGTCCATCACAATTTGTTTTAAAAGTGGAACGTTTTGGGCTTCCCTGGTGGCACAGTGGTTGAGAGTCCGCCTGCCAAGGCAGGGGACGCGGGTTCGTGCCCCAGTCCGGGAAGATCCCACATGCCGCGGAGCGGCTGGGCCCGTGAGCCATGGCCGCTGAGCCTGCGCGTCAGGAGCCTGTGCTCCACAACGGGAGAGGCCACAACAGTGAGAGGCCCGCGAAAAAAAAATAAATAAAAAAAATAAAAGTGGAACGTTTTCATTACATTTAAGTAGAGAATTGCATGTGGAAATATGGTCAAGAAGGTTTTTTTCACTTAACTTATGTGGAACCCAAACATCAAAGTGATGAACACAACCGAGCTAATGCAAATGATTTTCAACACTTGATTTGGATATTTTGAGTATGTCGGCTGTCCCCCGCGTGGTATAACGTTGACTGTTCTCAATTAATGTTTTGATTTGACTGCTATCAACTTCAACTGGTCTACCCAACCATGGAGCACTGTCCAGAGAGAAATCTCCAGCAACTTCGCAAACCACTTTTTTTCAAAAATTTTTTTAAATTGGAGTATAATTGCTTTACAATGTTGTGTTAGTTTCTGCTGTACAATGAAGTGAATCAGCTATTATATCCTCATATCCCCTCCCTTTTGGGCCTCCCCCCAGCCCACATCCCACCCATCTAGGTCGTCACAGAGCACCAAGCTGAGCTCAGCATGTTCCCACTAGCTATCTATTTTCCTGTGGTAATGTATATATGTCAATCCTAATCTCCCAATTCGTCCCACCGTCCCCTTCCTGCCCTGTGTCCACCTGTTCGTTCTCTACATCTGCGTCTCTATTCCTGCCCTGCAAATAAGTTCATCTGTACCATTTTTCTAGATTTCACATATATGCGTTAGTATACAATATTTGTTTTTCTCTTTCTGGCTTACTTCACTCTAGACTCTAGGTCCATCCACATCTCTACAAATGACCCAATTTCGTTCCTTTTTATGGCTGAGTAATATTCCACTGTATATATGTGCCACATCTTCTTTATCCATTCATCTGTCATTGGACATTTAGGTTGTTTCCATGTCCTAGCTATTGCAAATAGTGCTGCAATGAACATTGGGGAACATGTGTCCCTTTGAATTATAGTTTTCTCAGGGTACATGCCCAGTAGTGGGATTGCTGGGTCATAAGGTAGTTCTATTTTTAGTTTTTTAAGGAACCGCCATACAGTTCTCCACAGTGGCTGTAACTATTTACATTCCCACCAACAGTGCAAGAGGGTTCCACTTTCTCCACACCCTCTCCAGCATTTATTGTTTGATGATGGCCATTCTGACTGGTGTGAGGTGATACCTCATTATAGTTTTGATTTGCATTTCTCTAATAACTGGAGATGTTGAGTTTCCTTTCATGTGCCCCTTGGCCATCTGTATGTCCTCCTTGGAAAGGTGTCTATTTAGGTCTTCCACCCATTTTCTGATTGGGTTGTAATTGTTTTTTTGATATTGAGCTCTATGAGTTGTTTATATATTTTGGAGATTAATCCTTTGTCTGTTCCTTCGTTTGCAAAGATTTTCTCCCATTCTGAGGGCTGTCTTTTTGTCTTTGCAAACTACTTTTGACATGTTCGATCAGTCACAGCACCTTCTCCATACACTGCACAAATCTTTTTTTTGCATTTCAGTTGCGTTTTTACCTTTCTTGAAATAATAAAGCATAATATGCCAAAAATGTTGTTTTTTTCTTCCACCTTCAATATGAAAATGGCTACACAAAAATTCACCAATTTTTGATAAGTCTTTTTCTAAATGCACCCCAATATGACAGCTGTCACATACAATCTAACAAAATTGTTTCGAATGAAGTTAAAGACAACTAAGTATTACTAGAGCCATCTTATGGAAATAAACAAACGAACCTTTTGGCCAACCCAATAATTAAATACAGGTTGCAATGCAAAACGAGGCTAAAGTTGCTGGGACAGGACATCACTATTTTTGAATGTCAGATAAAGGAGATATCTGGGGTACTTGCTCACCTGTCCATAAACTGTAAGACGAAATCCTCAAATTCAGCTGTGGCAGAACAAAGTTCTCGCTCCACCTGTAACATGTCAATGTGGAGAAAATTTTAAAATAGTCTTTGATTTTTTTCTCTGAACAAAACTCAATTGTAGTCTACAAAATGTTTCTAACACTTCATTATTACATTGAGCACTGAGAAACAGCACCATAATCCCGTATCAATTTAGAATAACTCATCTACTTTCCAGGAACCAAAATAAGAAGTAATTAACATATTTTGTAAGGGCCCAAAACAGAAGTCAGGCAGCCATTTTTTAAAAAATCAATAACAGTTTTCAAACTGCTGGTGTATGTGTAAAGGATTATCTCTCACTACTTAAACATCTAAATGCCAAAAGTCAGGTAGTAAAATACTTGTAATAAAGAAAATTGTTCTGAAAAAAATCCAGACAGTAATGAAGAAAATTTCTCTTCATTAAATGCCGATCCCCTTAACAGATTTATTCCTAACATAAGATGGAAAAACAAAATGCCACCACCTTTGCTTAACAAAACATTAAAAAGTGACAAAACACTGAAATACACCTTTACATGTCACTTGTTTACTAAAATAGCCTATTTTTGACCACCCCCTTTGGTGGGTGCTCTGCAGATTATTTTATCAATGATGACCTCCATTTATATCGTTCTGGTCACAAAACAGTGGTCACAAAACAGTAATTTTAACTTATGAGCACCTCTGCAAAGTTGCTTTTAAACTATCAAATATTACTATGCCTATACAGTAAGAATCAGAACTCAGCTAACCAATCCTTTTACAACCAGAAAGGATCCTTACTTCTGTGAGGTCATTTCTTTCTTGTAGTACAGATGAACAATCTACTAAAGGCACCAGGGTGGAAAATGTTGCTATAAATTGGAATGTGATCTATGGGAAGATACAAAAGATCTAATATTAATTACATAACTCTAGTTCCAAAATACATGTATACCATAAGCTACAATAAAGTACCAAATAAATTATTCTGAGGGAAATTCCACAACAATTTTTCTGAAAGTTTATTTGGTTTAAGCACAAAGTTCTGCAATCTCTTGTCACTGAGAAGTTACTGTGCCTCCCACCAAAAATATAACATTAGCTAAGAGTAAATAGAAAATGCTAATGCAGAAGCTAGAGACCAGGGAAGAGGGAAAGTGAACGATATTGTAAGTCAGAAGGTGTGTGTATAAGGGGAATCTGGCATTTCACACCCAGTAATTTTTATTATGTTCCTTGTGACAAGTGCAGACAAACGGAAGCACAAGTGATCATATGCTATCATTTTTAATGTATCTGCTTAAGGAAGACAGGAGATACGTAATGAGCTTTAAAACACCATATGATCATAAATGCACACGTTATGGGAAATTACTAAGGAAGACCTTACATAGATCAACTAACTGTCCACAGACCTAAACTTGAGCATCTACAGATATAACTCTGCTACCATTAACAAATTTTACACTTTACTATGTTCTAAAGAATATTTGAAGAAAAAGTAATAAGATATCCATTTACATAATTGTAACTTAGATACAAAACAGAATCATAAACATGCTCACCATGCATTTACTAAAGTCATTTGGATCCACCCCAGGCAATGCTCTCATCAACAGAGGTAGCATGTGTGTTGGACCTTCAGGAAACCACTTGCCCCCTGATACCAAACTGCGGGCTACTCCAATTACACAACTTAATGTAGCTGTGAGCTGGTGAGGTTCTGTTAAAGTCTCTAGTGCAGGATATGTTCTATAGTTTGAAAACAGAATTTAAAAAATTTTCCATCACAGATAAACATACATACACATTAAACATACTAAATTCATAAACTGCATTTTGGATTAAAGGTTTGTAGCTGGCACAGTATTTTGAGTGAATATTTGCTCTCAAAGTGAACAGAATCACACAAATAAAGGAAAGGTACATGTTTCCCCAACTCCCTGCCACCTTACCACCTTCCTCCATGCCAATTCCACACTGAAAAGTAATATTAGCTGGTAGATTTTTGCATTCTTTCAGCATCTTAATCCATTTCCACATTCCAATAGGACTGCATCTAATCTAACAGTCAGTGATTATTAGAATTCAGGAATAACAAGTTACAACTACTCCACTCTTCCCTTTTACAGGAAAAAATAATCTTACTAAAATGTTGAAGGGTCTATTTTATACTTTTAAAAAGACTGTATTTTAAAGTTGGAAATCAGCTATCAGAAACATAAGAGAATATGCCTGAGACTAGAGTGAATAAAACAGGGGGAATAAGACAAACGCAATCTTTGATCACGAGCCAAGAACACTCACTCTATGGCTCAGTGATTTCACTTTTGAGAATCTATCCTATAGGGGGAAAAAAAATCCAAAATACAGTCAGTTTAAATTCCTCTTATACAGAAAATATAAGTAATAAGGAAATTTAATTATAAATAAGTAGGAAAAAAGAAGGATTTCTAACTAGGATTAAAAAAAAAAAATCAAACCTATGCTTATTTTAAAAGATGAATGAAACAAACCAAAAACTCCAGCAGAGGCTGTCTTCAGGAGATGCAAAACTAAGTGCCTAAAATTTTTTTTCTACGTTTTTACTTTTAAGAGACTTTTGCTTGGGGACTTCCCTGGTGGTCCAGCAATTAAGACTCTGCGCTCCCAATGCAGAGGGCCCGGCTTTGATCCCTGGTCAGGGAACTAGATCCTGCATGTCTCAACTAAGAGCCCGCATGCCGCAACGAAGATACCGTGTGCTGCAACTAAAAAGACCCCACGTGGCCAAATAAATATATATTTTTTAAAAAAGACTTTTGCTTGGAAATTCCCTGGCAGTCCAATGATTAGGACTTGGCACTTTCACTGCCATGACCCAGGTTCAATCCCCAATCAGGGAACTAAGATCCTGCAAGCCGTGCACTGCGGCCAAAAAAAAAAAAAAAAAAGAGAAGAAGAAAAAGAAAACAAAAAACAAAAACCCATCAAAAAAAAGGTAGCAATGCCACTTCTAAACAGGACAAAATTACAAATGAGTCTCAAAAAATGTCATTGTATTGACATTTTTGTTAATTAAATATTTATCTTGGCCAAGTATACAAACAGAATATGCTGGTATTAAATTTGTCCAAAATTTGAGAACTAAAGAAAAATGTGATGGATAATTGTATTTGTATTTATAAGCTTTGTTCGTTCTACTAAATACTTATCTCACCAGTCATAATTCATCAGCTGGAAAACATTAAAATAAGGCAAAACAAAGGGAAAGTAAAGAAACACCAACACCTCAGAGTTCAAAATTTTGACTATGCAAACAACTGAAGTCCCCCCTTAGAGGCAAGTCTCTCCTCTCCAAAGAGCATCAAGGGACTTGCCACTGACTGATAGCTTCTGCTACCATGTGGAGGTCAAGTAGCAAAGAACACTGAAGGCTGAAGACAGAGTAGAAACTGCCTAACTTCCCCATTCCATTTCCTAATTAAGTTGTACATGCTGGAAGTTTCAAGGCCCCAAGATGTATACATAAAAAAACAGGGGAGGCTGGGAAAGTGAAGTACAACTTAAATAGTTATGGCAAAGAGACAGGGCAAGATAGTACAAGCAACTCAAATTACAAATAATGGAGCCCCATTTTGGTGAAGATCTTTAACAGGATACCCTTTGCCAAGTAAATGTCACCAATTTTCTTGTCTCAACAGTTAGAAAATAAGCTGTCATCTGTATTCTGCCAGTAAGGACCTTGGGCAAATCTGAGTTTTAAGAAACTCAAACTGTTAGATCCTTCTGGGCTCCAAAATCTAACATTCTTCTTCTACTTTTGACAAAGCCATTTAGAGAGGAATCATAAAGCTGAAGTTCAGGGAGCAAAGGAATGAATAACAGACAGCTTAAGCAATCTGCTCCTGAACACTCAAGACAACTGAGAGTGGCTCTCTCCTACGAAGCACACCAGGTCTACACTGTGACAGTGATGAGGCAAATGGAGAACTACTTTTGTTACTATTTCAACATACAAAACAACGAATGCAGTAAAATCAACACTGTGGAAATACACACAAGGTTATACAATATATGAAAATAATACAGGCAACCAAATTTTCTTGTCTATCGTTGAGCCTGAGAAATAGAAATGCAAAATCACATTCACCGCCATGTTCTCAATATTTAGTGACACTCACATTTTGTGAAAGAACAGCCAGAGCTTTATTTATGAGCAAAAACTTGAGTAGCTAAAATGTGCAAATAATTCAAAATATTTTATTTTATCCGTTTCATATCAATTTTCTTTTCTCTCCAATAAACCTTTATCAAGTTACCAATCATTAGGTTAAAATGTCTTGTCTCCTCTAGGAACAGGAATAAGCACAAAGATAGCAAAACAGAAGCCACAGAAAAGAAAAGAAAGCCAAGCACAAGAGTATAGAGAATAACAGTAGCCACAGCTGAGGCTTCAACGAAACAAGTAAAGCTATACTTACCTTTCAAGTACAGGGGGTATTACTAACTCCGGTCTCATGAGTGCAAGATTCTGCAGAGCCTGGGCTGCTTCTAAACTACCAGTTTTGCTAAACATAGCCAAGAGGACAGGTTGAATAATGCATTGTACAAAGTCTGTAACATCTTGATCAGTAAGCTTATGGCTATCAGGCACAGGAGTTAACCAAGAAGGCTTCTTGTATCTTTCACGATGTAATCTTCTAACAACACTGTTTGGCAACCGCTGAAGTAGTTTCATTAACTTGTTCTGGGGACACAGAAGCAGAAGGTCCTAGGTAGGTTCTAGTTCCCCTATAGATATTCATAGTTCCTCTCTACCCTCCCAAGTAAAGATTTTTTAAAATAACAGCTTGTATAATCATTCTTTTTTTGACTACAACCTTTTTATTTTTAAAATTTTATTGAAGTATAGTTGATTTACAACTATACTGTGTTGATTTACAACACAGTGTGGTGTGTTAATTTCTGCTGTATAGCAAAGTGACTCAGTTATACATATATATATTCTTTTTCACATTCTTTTCACATACATTGTGGTTTTCACAGGACATTGAATATAGTTCCCTGTGCTATACAGTAGGACCTTGCTGTTTAACAGCTTGTATAATCTTATTACAAAGACCTGTATGGCCTAACTAGATAGAATAAAATACTCTTATCAATTAATCATTGATAATAATTAATAAAGATGTGTTCAAATTTCAGTTTTAATTTCTAGCACCACATGAATCTTCCATTACGTGAAAAGCCATTTTAACCAGGCAACTTAAAAACAAACAAATAAACAAACAAAAAACACTAACATGATAAAACTGAAGAGATGATTCCATGGGTTTGTGGTAACATACCAGTTACCACACTAGTATTATCTTTATTTCTATATGTTCTGTGAACACGGTAACTTAATGTAAACTTGATCATTGACATATAGCCAAATCTTAGACAAAGGACAGAAAATGTATCATAGGTTAAACAATAGGCAATAGTTACATGTGACCATATCTTAAAAAATTCCAAACCCTAAGAGTAAAAAAATGAACATTACTCACCAGCCAGCGGCCATTATTTGAAGGATGGTAAAAAGATGTGATGCTGTTAAACAAACCAGCCAAATGTTTTTGCACTAGCTTACTTGGTCCACCCTGTTCAGATAAAAGAGCAAAAATATCAGTACCCACGTTATCTGTAAAACTGAAGGGGTTAACAGGCCCAGGCCTATATACAGATCTCTTAACGTGGCTTATATTCATCCTGCTGGCAAAAATCAATTCTACCTCTAAATAAAAGTCAAAAACAATTCCCGGATGAACTTCATACAAATCAATCCAAGACAGTCTACTAAAAATAAGGGCAAATAAATTAATTAATTCATTAAATTAAAATAAAAAATAAGGGCAACTTACTGAAACCAAATCAGAAAATGGAAAAGGTACCTTTCAATTTAGAATAACAATATCTTTTACTCTTTGCAGTTAAATAATTTTTCTCACTAAGATTACCATCTTAAAATAACCAACTGTGGCAACAGTAAGCATAAAAAGCATTCCTTAAAAGATTCAAGAAGTGAAGAAGTTCTCACAGCAGGAAATAAGGAGGTGAGAGTTACATAAGTGCATTCAAATATTTTATTATTACTTCTAAATGTTTCAAGTGATTAGACCTGTTATATGTGACTATATTGTGATTCAAAAAAGAAAAAAAAATTTTTCCCTTAATCTGTTACCAAACAGCCAACCAAACAACCACAGAACCTGGGCTGCAGGATGGGGGTGGGGGAGGGGGTGGCGGGGGAGGGGTGGCCAGGGGAGGGGGGCGGCGGCAATGAGGAAAAGGCTGGCAATCATCTTATCAAGTTGAACCACCCTGGGAATAAAGGACTACAACTTGGCCTTGAAACCTCCTATCTGTCTCAAGATGATCTTCTTTCAAGAAACAGCACAGATTTATAATGCATGCAAATGTCAAATCACTGTGTCGTATACCCAAAACTAACATAGTATTATATGTCAATTATATTTCAAGTAAAAAAAGAATCAGCACAAACCTAAGGCAGAATATCGAGTTACATAAGGAACATGTCTTTCTGCTGAAATAAAATCCACATTCACGTTTCCCAATTTAGTACAGGGCAACTACTGAGACCGTAATTCCATAGCAAAATACCAATAAAATTTTCAAAATTCTAACATAATAATTAGCACTGTTGATTTTTAAATTATATTAAATATTCATATTTAACACAAAATGAAACTGCCAATGAGAACAACTGTGTGAGAAACAGCAACATTAAAATAAGGCTGATACCAATCACGATCTAATTCTGTGGCTCCTAAAAAACAAGTTCTAACTCATTGCTTACGTAAAATACTAAATATCTGTATGTTTTTGCTGTTGTTGAATATCAGAAAGAAAATGGGATTTTCCCTCTGTTTAATAAAATAACAACAACAAAAAAAAAGAGGAGGTTGAGATTTTCTTTTCTTTTAATCTTACAATGAAATTTAAGAGCTAAACTTCTCATAACCATTCTGTCTTTTTGACAGAAACAGCCAACCGAGCAGTATAACCTGGGAGAAAATAGCAAACACAGAACAATATCAAATATCAAATGCAGAATAATTCAAAAAGGAGATAACTGTAGAAGCAATATGAATGACAATTCAGAAAATTACAGTATATATTTGGAAGATGACAGTCAGTAAAATAATCCTTCATACTTCTCCCTTCACTAAGATTACTTGGTCAATAAGCTTTGTGTTCAATATGATGTTTTATGTGAACACTGACAATAAATGCATTAATATTGAGCATATGCAGAACCCTGAGTTCAAATCTACCTTTATCATTATCAATTTGACTTGGGAAAGTTCTTTTACCCATGACTCTGGCTCTTGGTCTGTAAAACTATTACAGACATTCTGAATCTCTTAAAACTCTAACTGCTTCCCCACCCCCCCAAATTAAACTATAATTGACCTATAGCACTGTTAGTTCCAGTGTATTACATAGTGGTTCCATATTTCTATATATTACAAAATGATCACAATAATCAAAACTCTGAACTTTTGACCCTTACTTTCAAGGTCCATTACTTAAGGAGATTTATAAATGGTACATTATGACTACATTCTGAGTCTGAGAAACATAAGCTTACTCCATCAGAAATATCCAAGAATCAAGTGACCAAATAAGCCACTAATCTAGAATTATGTGATTATGTAGAATTTTTATGTGGTTAACACAAAATTTACATAAACTATATAAACCAAAGATAATGTATTACAAACCATCATGGCGGTGATCCATATTACAGCATGTCCTATATCATAAGCATTTGTTAAAAATCTTGGGACTAACACTTGACTGCTTCCCACTGGGAGGTTCAGGCTTCTCAGAATTCTTGTAAATATCTTTTAAAAGAAAAAAAGAAGAATTAATAAATATTTACAGATATCAAATAACTCATTAACCTAAGTGTTACACATTAGTGTTACTATATTGAATATATATTCTCATTTGATTGGTTTTTAAGCAAAATGACATACTGTTTAGTAATTTGCTTTATTCCTTAGGAATTTCATGTAAGTGTCTGTACACTTTCTTTAATGACACTCTGAGGTCACAGGCATGTGACAATGAAGCACCCATATCCATGTACTCCAAAATTGGCAAATGAGACTTAGTTAAACATAAAAAGGCAAAATGTAGATAACTGTAGTTCAATGTGAAATATTTTGACTACTTTCTGCCTCCCTAAATGCACATAAAATTATTTTTCCCATGCTCTCATTCCAAGCCAAGGATGCACAAAACACAAATATCTTCTGGCCGATTACTCTCCCTCTCAAAATTTTACCATTGACTTTATCCCCTAAGAATCTGCATTTTAATCTGTCATTTAATAACTGTATTTTAATACAATTAGATTTATTTTTTAAATCTGTCGTTAAATATGTCAGATATGGCAGGGCTAAAGACTGGGGAAATTTACTTTTCCTTCTTAGTTTCTATTGGCCAGCAACAGAGAAAGACAGCACAAGCAAAGGCAATCAGAGCATATGCCTTCTGCTGCTCCCCAGCTCTGCTCTACTGTCAGTGTGCACATCAGAACCACCCGGATGCCCCGTAACAGCCTTCTTGAAGCTCGATGATTCTACAGCAGGTGAAACAATACCAAATATGCAATAATGCACCTAGAGACATCTTCTAGCTTTACTTACTCTAGGAAAGTATACAATGTGATTTTAAAAGTGGGGAACACTCTAGAAGAACAATCAAATACAATACACAAAATTCGTTGGAAGGGATGAATGTATGACACCCTGAATAATAGTTTTAGTACTTTCTAAATTACTTACTCTGAAACTTATAGTTCATGTCCTGCATAGGTAAGACAAAATAATCAAACATTTATGATAACTTGATATGATCCAATTACTTTTTGAAAATAAATGATCTATCCTTTAAATTACTTATGTTTTTACTAACAGTCAAAAAATATTTTATGTGGTGCTAGAAATAAGAATACAAAACACACTTCTTAAAGACATAAAGATGATGTCAGTACTATTGTATATGTTCAAATGTTCTTAATTACCTTTGGTACATAAGGATCCCAATCTATGTACCCTATATTATCTGTAGCCAATCGAGCAAAGAGATTTACTAGTTGCTGAAAGTAAACGAAAAAAAAGACAGTTAATACATTTGTTGTTTCTAAGGGTCACAGTCACACCCCTTATCCATTTATTCTTTTCAGAACAATCACTATGGGCACAACTGAATTTGATTTATGACTCAGTTTTTTCAAATCTCCAAATTTAAGTTCTGATTCTCGTCACCCATTTAAAAATCAATTGCACTTGAAATGCTTATTAAAAAAGGGAAATGACAAAGCATCATCCACAATGCAAAGAGAAAAACAAGTTTTAATCAAACACACATGTAGAAAACATCCACCAGGTGTCCAGCGCCATGCAAGTAAGGGTACAAAAGGAAATAAACAACAGGGTTTTACTCTTCATGCATTTCACAGTACATGTATATACTTTCAGATATTGATAAAACCAAAATAAAGAATATTTTGAAAATAAAGAATATAACCAAAATGAATATCCTAGTTCTCTTAGAATACAGCAAATAAAATTCTAAAAAACTGACTACAACACTGCTAATAGCCAATTCTAAGGAACTGAAGTTACTTATCAAATGATCCGATATAGTTACTTCCAAACTAAAAAGTATATTAAGAAAAAATGGGATACTCACCCCCTCCCACTGTGGGAGATTTTGCACTGAAACCCAAAGGCCAATTAATTCATCAAACCAAAGTCTGAAGAAGAAAAATGTTGTTAGGAATAGCAAGTGATTTATAGCAAGTGGTTCAAAGCCAGGTATCCTTTGTATTTTTTTAATCTATTATTCTTACTGATAACTACACAACCTAGGAAAAAAACACTGAAAGTTACAAACTTAATGGAAAAAGAACTACTTTTGTCTGAATATTCCCCTTTCAATTTATTTATGCTAAAAAGAATAATCTCATCAAATTTCTACTTCATTGTTAAATAATTGTCTACCCCTATCTAACACTGTTTACAAGTTTCTCCTTCCTCTCCCTACCTTTTTGCTTTAATGCTTTCCCGTTACTACCTGTTCCTGCAACTCTCCCTTACTCTCTTTTAACATGCCAACTAGTAATTACACCATTAACTAGCACTATGGTAAATGCTCCATAAAAGAAATGAGCCACAAAGTGTTAGGAGTAATTAAAAAATAGTGGTGAAACTCTCAAATTAAAGAAACATTGGATTGGCCAAAAAGTAACATCTTACAGAAAAACCCGAATGAACTTTTTGGCCAATCCAACAGAAGCGACTATAGGGGCAAGAAAACATCTGAATATTATTAACCAATCTTTACAAATGTCAAAGAAATTACAAGTTTTTAATTAAAATTAAAATTTCACAAACATACAGCTAGATACAAAATTTCTGATTTGACTGAAATAAAAGATTTGACATCTAGCTACAGAAAACATGCTAGGGGAGTGGGAGGGCTAAGCATGAACCCATAATATACTGATAATTACTATGATCCTTCCAGTCTTTTCCTCATACCTTTTACTTTTTTCATAAAAGTACAACCTAAATATTTTCATTCTTGGGTTTATGATATACCTGTAGTCATCCAAGAAAAAAACAGTTCTTAAAAACAGTGAAAAGACTAGAACAAGTTAAAAAAAAAAAAAAGACCAAAGAAAAACTATGCTACACATGATGAGGGTTAAAACCAAGGTTTAGAAAAACACTTTTCCCTTCCCTAAACTCTATGCAATTTAACATTTCCACCACTGCCTATTTATTGAAATTTTCAACCCCTTTTTGTACTTATTATTCTTTCTCTCCCAATATCTTAAATTAAAGCCCACATCTTACTTGGCTTGACATACAAGTGTTATTTTCTCTTTATTTGCAATCCTATATTTAACTGTTTTAGCCTTCACATACACACTTCAAGTATAAGAAACGTAATGGCCGAGTTGGTAAATTTTTTACCTATTATTGCTTTAATAGTTTGTAATGTATATACATACATACATATATATGTGTATATATATATGTATGTATTCCCTACTATATTCTAGAATTTGTCAAGATATACATATATACTTACTTAAAACCTTTATGATGAAGTTCTGGAGAAAGGGAGGTAGGAAGAAATATTTCAAAATAAGTGATGGCCTTTTGCATCGTTACATCAAAAGGGCACATTAATGGCCGCCATTCTTCTAGCATCTCAGCTGTGGCATCTGCTGGAAAATAACTAATAAAGAAGGTTTTCATGTATCTGATCATTGGCTAAATGCTCTACATCATTATATGACTGACAAAGAAGGAGGAGAAGGTGAAGATACTCATGAGATAATATCACACACTATCAATGTGTGTGATATTACCTACAAGAAACACACATTTTTACAACTCTAAAATAAACAGCCTATCACACTTAGATAAGATAAATTTTCTTGTCTGTGGACTTGGGAAAATGTTATTGAGTTGGCCAAAGAGTTCGTTTGGGTTTTTCTGTAAGATGGCTGAACAAACTTTCTGGCCAACCCAACATAAAGTTGATAAACCTCAGATAAAATAAAAAGTCATTCAAATCACCTACAAACTTAAACATGATTGTTGTATTTTTTTCATCCTATGTGCTGTGCAATAGCAATAGAAAAAAAAAATCTTGTCATAGGGAATCCAGTCTATATAAGAAATGTATAGTCAGCAAAGTGAGAAAGAGAACATCAGCCCAGGAACCTCTAGGCACCTTAGGAACAAACCATTTACCCTCACTGGACCAGAGGTTCCTAGGTTGATGTTCTCTTTCTCACTTTGCTGATTATACATTTCTTCCTATATACAAGAGAGGACTGGGCTAGATGATCGAGTCCTATAGGCTCTAACATTGTAAAATTCTATGAAATGGGCAGGAGCATCCCTGGGGTAGAAAAGATTTAGAAAAATAAAATCTGAAGTGTGCAGACACACACAAAATGAAGGTAAATGGATAAGGAGGACCCACTATCCATTTGGGTATGGAATGGATACCCAAATGGGTAGGCAACTGAGGTTTAAAATAATGAAAAGCATATGAAAATTTATGATTTGGGTATGGCCCAAAAAGTTAGTAAACCCTTTCAAATACACTTGGAGGTTTGGCCTATACATCATATTATTAATCTTATTATATCTTTATACATCTGTGTTATTAGAATCACACTTCATTCCTTTATGTGAAAAATACAATTACATTTCTAGTTATTCTTCTGTTGAGTTCATCAAGCATTTATGTACCAGATCGTTGTGCAACAGGTTAGAATTTAAAAAATTTTTAAAGGCAGAATATATTCATATATTCTACCTTCAAAGATCTCATACATTGATTCCCCTTCCTAATTTTTCAGAATCAACTGTTAGCCTAGTAATCCAAAACAGAAGCTTGGGCATTCTATGAATTATCTAAGAACCTAAAAACCAGTAAGTACCTCAGTGATGATCAAGTTTCACAAAATGACACTGCTCCTTGGTGGCTTATTGAATGACTCAGGTTAGATCTTAAGCCTCTTAAAAGAAGACATTTTATATATTGAAAATACATTTGCCCGAGACTGAGTAGTATAGGAGGTCAGCAACAAATATCTGATCTATAAAATAACTTTAACTCATATTACAAGCGTATGATAAATATACGAATTTCCATTCAAAAGAATTCACTGCATTCATAGCAGAAGTATGTCTTAGAACAGCCTGATAAACAAGAATGAAAAAATAGTTCGTCCACACAACTGGACTTTAATTAAACTGAATTCTATCCATATTCATCTTTAAACATAAGAATATGGGATGTTCAAAGTCAAATATTCTACTGAAACAGACCACAGTAGAAAAAAACTTATGCGCCATCTTATTATTATTCATTTTAATATAAGACCTACAAGGCTCATTTTGGAAAATATTTTTGATCTGAGTAACAATACTCTAGGAAAATCTTTCAGATGAAGCCAGTTATACGTACATTATTGCATTCTTACTTTATAATGGGTGACTGACACCCACACCAGTTAAAAATTTCTAAATTTATAAATGAAATCTGAAAAGTTCAGTTGAAGAGCTGGAGATGATATGTTGTGCTCAGTGACTAACATCACAATATCAGAGACTAGTTATACCTCTAAATTCCTCTTCAAAGCATACTAAATATGGGGAAAAGCCCACAGAAACAATAAGAGGCTTTATAAATTGAGAAGCTACTTACGGTCGGCAGCTTTTCACGAGTGTTTTGAGAACATTTTCTACAGAACTGGGGGGAAAAAGCCATTTGATAAATTAGGTTGGTGTATTTTAAGAACACATTTTTAATAAATATCTCTAAGATACACTCATATTTAGATATTATCTGTGTATATGGAATGACTAATCCTTCTCTTTCATACAGACAAAACTCTAACAATTAACTACCTAAACTCTGTAATCTACTCTTCCCTTTGCCTTCATTTTGCTCATTCTATGCAGTGAAAAAAAGGGAAGAAAACTAGAAAAAGGGCAAATCATCTTCGATCTTTACAAAGTGGGCAGCAATGACCATATACCTATCAATATATCAAGAAGTATGTTCAGTGGCTTCAAATACTAATTTTAAATTTTTATTAAAGTGCTTTTACATCAAAAAACAAACAGTAAAGTCTGGTGTGCCTCTGTCAGCAACTACCAGAAACCAGTTTTCTGTAACCTACTGATGAGAGTTTTATAACCCTCCAAGGCACTTTATTGCCAGTAACGATCATCAAAATAATAAGCAACTGCCACCTTTCTGACCAGCTACTTAAAAAGTTAGCTGAGGAACATTAAAAGCTGTAACTTATTTTCCAACTTGTAGGTGGTTCAAGTGAATTTAGGAAAACAACATAAATATTTGTATATGAATTTATAATAAACACTTCTACTTTAATGAAAAGGCTAGTGTGTACTGGTTTAAACACACATCACCAGAATGGATGTTTAAAATTCTAAGTAGACCACAGTCAAAAGAGGTCAAATGCAAATTAACAAAACAAACGGTAATTTTGAACTGGAATTTTAAAATAAATGTGTGACTACTTACAATACAATGTATAAAAGTAAAAAATAAAACAAGTCCCCAAATCTCAAGAGAAAAAATTATGGGGGAAAGGGGTAACGTTCAGGCAGTGCTTCCACCTGACACTTTCTCATTAAGCTGCTTGAAATTCTTAAGTCCAGAAGTCTATCCAACTTCTCTGAAAGCTTAAGAACTAATTTGCAAAGAAATTCCAAGGAATAACACAAACCAAACTCAACACAAGTAATCAATGTATATAACCAAGAGAGAAAACTATAATTTCATTACTTGAAGCAGTAAGAATCCTCTTTTTTTTTTTTTTTTTTTTTTTTTTGCGGTACGCGGGCCTCTCACTGTTGTGGCCTCTCCCATTGGGGAGCACAGGCTCCGGACGCGCAGGCTCAGCGGCCATGGCTCACGGGCCCAGCTGCTCCGCGGCATGTGGGATCTTCCCGGGCTGGGGCACGAACCCGTGTCCCCTGCATCGGCAGGCCGACTCTCAACCACTGCGCCACCAGGGAAGCCCCAGTAAGAATCCTCTTTAATTTCAAAAGTACTCAGAAAAAAATTAACTGAAGAGGAAACCGGGCTACAACTCATGAGATAATTCTAAAATAAAAAAGATGACCATATGGCCAGAGAGCCATCATGGAGCATTTTCTCTGATTATCAAAGAGAGATGTTACCTTCTCTCACAAAAAAAAATTCATCAATTCAGAAACAGAGTTTAATTGAGGGAACATCTAAGTTTGCCTAGTTAAAAAAAAAAAAGGAGGGGGAGGGGAGCAAACTTCTCTCCAACTACATTTACAACTCCCTGAAGACCACGACTATGATTTTTTACTTCTGGGCATTTCCAAAGTGCTTATAACAAGGTTGTGTTCATTTACATATATACATATATTATAAATATATTTATTTATTTACAACGCTCTATAAACATTTTCTATCAGGACAACAAAGAACATCGATCTCTGGATCTTCTTTTAGTTTGGACCAAAGAACCAACTTAGAAACAAATTTTAGAATTCATAGGTAAGATCTGAAGGTTCATCTAGTTCCAAATGAAATAAGAGATTAACTTAAATGCAGATTTTAAAAAAGATAATTCTAAAATGGTAAACTTATGGTCCAAGGAAATAAGCAGAAGATCTATAATTCTACCAGTTCCTAATGTTTGTGTTCATGTTAACTTTACATTTACTTTTAACTGTTTCTGTGGCAGCTGGTTTGAGAGTACAACACAGAAAACCTGCTATTTTCACTGGTAATTTTTCTATTCTACCAACAAACTTCCTATAATGTCAAAAATGATTCTAGAAAGCAAGTCATAAAAGGCTGCATAGCTACATGTTTTCTCCAGTTCCCTTCACTCTTCAGAATAGAAGGTTAATTGTAAGACTTGATAGCTGTCACTTCACTCATTAGAGGAATAGGGTGTGTGGGAATGTGATTTAGTTCATCTAAATAAAGTCTGTTTTAACCCCTCCTTAATAAGGCCTGTGCCATTGGAGTTATACTCTTTAGCCAGAAAAGGGTACAATCTCTCTAACCTGTGATATCTGTATAGTGACCTTTTGTGATTCTTGTAATCTCTCAAGATGAAGGGAACAATGTTTCTGTTTAAAAATAAAATAAAAGGTTATGGCTAGATGCTACTAGATTATATTTCACTAATTTTTAGAGGGAGTGAATAATCACTAAAAACTTTTCCAATTGTTGGAATTCTAATACTAAAGTGACAACAATTCAAAACACTTTTTTTTTTTTTTTTTTTTAATCAAAAGGGATCTACAGAGGGACAAAGTTTTGGGTGGGTTTTCTCGTACCCTATTTCCTCTTAGTAAACGCATGTTAGCTTGAAAAGAAAGCCACAGTATATCATGTAATAAATGGTTCACAGCCTGGGCTTAGAGTCAGACAGATCTGAATTTGAATACCTGTCCTGCTACTTACTAGTAGCGCAGTATTATAGCCTCATATCTATATAAGAGCTGTTACAAAAATTAAATAAGATAATGTAAAGAATGCAGTTATCTAGCCCAGAATTAAGCACAATAAATGTTACCTACAATTATTATTTCATATCTGGCCAAAATAAATTATATTTTCAACCTCCTTAAGAATGAAAATTTGTACTCATTTTGCTTTTACATTTATTCTACTGCCTCTGAGAAGCTATTAATTTACATTTAGGAAATTGCATCAAAATAGGAAAGTCCTTCCCCAACTGCCACCCTATTTATCAGGGCAGAAAGTAAGTTCTTGTCCCAGTTCTTGAGCTCTTGTCCCAGTTTCAACAAATGACTCTGTGTGAATTTTCCTCTCTGGGATGCAATTTCCTTATGATGACGTACTTTATGATTGCTTATGTTAATAAAGTATGCCAAATAAATACTTAGGTACTTAAGTATGCCTTAAGTTAATAAATGCCAAATATGTAGCAGAGAAGCCTGAGTAAAGCCAAAAGCTTAGCCTCCAGTTACTGAGACAGTGGACTTATATAAACCTCGAGGTTTATGATTCCTACCTCCTTAGCCTTACCTAACTGTCAGGACAATATTCACTTCTAAACCAGAGAAATGTACAGCAAATAACAAATTCAAGATGAGAGTAGTGTGGACTGCCCACGGCCAGAACTACGTTCAGCTTCACTTCACAATTCTTGAACTAAAATTTAACTTCAGAGTAATCATATTTGCTTTTTTATAAATGAACTGGGAAACTATAACCCTGGTATATTCTACGTACCTCTGCCTCAACCTCCTTGTAACTTAATATATCAGTTTTTTCCTGCTTTTCCTAAATCCAAACAAATCCACCATCAGTTAGTCAAACACTATCCACCGCATATCTAATCTTACAAAATCTAATACTGCTTAGTTAAATCAGCAGTCATTTTTCACAGCCACTTCACACAAAATTAGGTTCAAGATAATTTTACCTGAGGACAGTCTAAATATATAACATCTTCATCACTGATGTAGCATTAACATGGGTTTTTCAATACAATTACTTCAAGAAAAAAGTATGCCTCTACGGCAAGTAAATGTTAAGAAATTGTAATAATTCTGACCACTCATGTAAAAAGAGTGTGTATAATTGCTACAAGTGATGACAAGCCTGATCAATGTGAACTGAGTATTTTTTAAATTGCTTTAAAAAGAGCAGTTTCTAGAGAAAGATCATTGTAGCACAACTTTTGAAAGAAGCACTATCAAAGTCATTAATAAAAATTAATAAAATCAACCAATTATTCTCTAATTTCCAAATAAAAATAGAATTTTTTAAAAAGCAAATAGAATGTTCCTCAAATACCATGTTAAAAAAATCACTGCAAATGCCATATTAATAATCATTGTTTATTAACAAAATAACTGTAAACTATTTTAAATTTCAACAGGTTCTCAGACAAATTACTTTCATATTTCATTATCATGTTAAATTCTGTAGCTAAAGATCATTCTTGAGTTGCTGGTAGTAACTTAAGCTTAGAAATGTGGCTACACATATCAAGAAACCCCAACAGAGGTTAAGAAATGTCATTTTCATGTGTTGATGGGGGAACAAAGGATTTAACTGTATCTTAAGGATAAGAGTACCAATTCAAATGGTCCTTTTAGATTTAACAGAGAAAGAAGAAATCAAGAACAAGTACCAGAAAAGGGAAATATCAAATTTCTCCAGAGGCAGATTAATATGAAAAATGAAATAGTTTAATACTGTATGATCCACCTTAGAATATATATAAAAGAAAAATAGATATTTAAATATTTTTTAAAATGTAAATGAGTTATCTAGGCCCAAGCTACTCATGATGCAAATATGTAAACCTTTAAAACACCAAACAACCCACAAAAACTGAACTGATAGTAATAAGACTAAATAAATCTCTATATATACACATAGCAATTCAAACATGAATTATCTATGTTCATTTGTAAAAACTGATCTATGCATAATTCCCCCACATTTTGTTAGTAGCAATACCTTTCTTTACCGTGCTGCCTACATTTGTAACCTGTAATATGTTATTCCAATTAAGTGTGTGGGACACTGTTTTATGACATAAAATCATGCCCAAAAGATTCAGATGCTTCTTTTACAAAGTAAACAATAAGCAGCTCTTAAGTTGCTAGTATCGAGTTCACAACTACCTAGGTTTTTTCCAATTTTAATTTTTCTTTTGAATAAAAAAACCCTACAAATTGTTTCTCCAGTAGAAAGTAAAAACAGATGAAAGTAAAAAGGGTCTTTTGCCACTGAGGCAAAAAGACAGAAAGGAGGAGGGAAGGAGGAGAGGAAGTAAAAAAGAAGGAGGAGGAGGGGACAGAGAAGAAAATAGGGGAAAGGAGAAGGAAGTTTAATAATCCTTGCTTCAAACAATGGAATCAGCTTTTAAAATCATGTTGAAATGCATGGCATTCTAAGCAGTGGTTTCAATAAAGACAAACACATAAGGCACATGAGTTTAAGACTTGAAAGACAAACAGTTAACAAATGAAAAAAGCTTTCACTTTTGATTATAAAAATGGTATTCTAAAAATAGTTATGAATACATGCAGTCAGCTGACAAAACTGTTTCAAAATGTCTCAGAATACATTTAAGATGAAAATACTCAAAACAAAATACTAACTCCCAAAGCATGCCATATTAAAGGGCTCCTTAAGGAATTTTCTGAAATAAAATGTTTGTAAAAAGTCACACTTCTATCCCTGGGCTATAAACACTTGCTATACTAGTGTACTAAATAGTACTTTTTTTTTTTTTTTTTGCGGTACGCGGGCCTCTCACTGTTGTGGCCTCTCCCGTTGCAGAGCACAGGCTCCAGACGCGCAGGCTCAGCGGCCATGGTTCACGGGCCTAGCGCTCTGCAGCATGTGGGATCTTCCCGGACCGGGGCACGAACCCGTGTCCCCTGCATCGGCAGGCGGACTCCCAACCACCGCGCCACCAGGGAAGCCCCAATAGTATCTTAAGTAGAAAAGTAAATTTTAAAATGTTTTAAATGATCCCATCTTAGAAATTCACTGGACAGAGACTAGCTGTGAGGAACAAAAAGTGAAAGTACTGTTGTATGGCTCTCCAACTAGTGTCTCTAACACATCAGATTCCTCCAATATTAAAATCAAGGCAAGTGTGATGAAACAGTCCAAGAACCAAAGAATCTGAAAATCTTTCAAAGTTAATTGTTGTAACTATATACAGTGTGACCTGAATGGAAATATGGTACAGGTACTCCTTTCAAAAGGAGAGGTAGGGCTTCCGTGGTGGCGCAGTGGTTGAGAGTCCACCTGCCGATGCAGGGGCCACGGGTTCGTGCCCCGGTCCGGGAAGATCCCACATGCCGTGGAGCAGCTGGGCCCGTGAGCCGTGGCCGCTGGGCCTGCACGTCCGAAGCCTGTGCTCCACAGCGGGGGAGGCCACTACAGTGAGAGGCCCGCATACCGCAAAAAAAAAAAAAAAGGAGAGGTAAAATATGATAATAACAGTAAAAAGATTAAAGCAAATTAGAAAAAATGAATAAATAATTAATTACAATTCTGAAAAACTGCTTTTTTTTTTTAACAGAAGAGACATTAAGTTTCAAATTTTGTCCTACAGTGCTGCCTCTCACTAAGAAAGTGCCCCCTCAAAAGTAGTTCCAGATGCCCAGTATTCTTTCTGATCACTTCAAACTGGAACAACACATCATCATTTTTAAAAAACAGGATGCATCAACAGAGCTGCACTTCACAATGTGTGCTCCTTTTAGTGGACACACACAGCCCTGTGTGTAAGTGCTCCAAGCCACTAGGCCAATAGAGTTCATCTTCTTGGAGCATCAACTTTAGTCAAGAGATACATATGGAAGAAATTTTTACTTATGAAAGCATTACTTAATATGCCTAATAAAGATATGAATGTTTAAGATAAAATGTAAAAATTCCAAGAAATTTCTCACACCACACCTCTTAAGAAACATCTTTGGGGAAGGGGAAGGAGGTATTAAATGGACAATCTGAGAAGCACTGGAACAGGAAAAAGAATACTGGTTTGGAAACTAAAAGACCTGGATCTTACAGAATTAAAAACAGAAAAAAAGAAAGCAAAAAGTGCTGGACCAATGGTAAGAAAACAGGATAGACTGATTAATGAGGCAGCAAACTTTAATTTGCATGGATGCAGGCTAAGAGGACAGCAAATCCATAAGCCTCTAACCACATGCAGGGCGCATTCTGGAAATGTAAGGGACATTTTTAACTACCACAATTGTGGGGAGGACTCACTGGACCTTTAGTGATTAAAAGCCAGGTATATTAGATATCCTGCAATTCATGGACTAGCCAGACTCAACAAAAAATTATTACTTCAAGACTTTCAAATGTCCCAATGCACGGTTATACAGGTTAAAAATTCTTGAACTAAAAGTTAACTGCTTTAAACATTAACTATTTTTCACACAGTTTTAATAGACATCGAATCTCTAGGAATACAACTAACATGTAAATTGAAGGAAGGCTGTACTTTGGCTGAAAATTTTACCTACGGTTATTAATGATTCCTGAAAGAAAAAAAAAATTACAGCATAATGGCAATTCCAGTTGCCCCACTTGATTTGCCAAAACTAAATCCCTGTGCATGTGTAGTTTTCATACAAATATGTAACTAAGATTGAAGATTGCTTTAACAGTCTTAGAACCAAGTGTCACTACACTTGCAATTATCAGATACACAAAGAATGAGGATGTCAGAGAATTTCATTAATAATTTTGTTGTTAAAATGTTTCATGTTTTTCTGGAATGTCATCCTTATTTTGGTAGGACACAAAAGACAATTTATGTTGTGAAAATTACACACTGACATTGTTTATTTTGGCAAAAGTCTGCTGCACAAATTCTCTATGGCTTCATATATTAATGTTTCTTTTCCTAATTCATCCTTTGCCTATTTGTTTCACATGTGATAATGTTTAAAAATAATGTTTTGTAATACTAAGTAACTACACCATCCCACATAATTACATAAAGAATCATTGTGAGACTATGTTATAAATAAGGCCAGCTCACCTGCAACAGTATCTTACTTCTTTTTTTCCCAGTCAGTAGTCTGAAATTAAAGTTATTTCTCTCTCTCTCTCATCATATTTAAGTAAGTGTGGCCTGTTATTCTGTATCCTAGCACTAGTTTTTATTTCAATGTCCACTAACAATGCTGCTATGCTGTTTATCTTACATTTTCTTGTACTTCTGATACAGAATGTGTTTTGATCTTTTTACTTTTAAATCCAAACTTACTCATTAAAAGTAGATGCAAAATCTGAATACCATACTGTTTTGTTTTTTAAATATTTATTTATTTATTTTTGGCTGCGTCAGGTCTTGTGGCAAGCGGAATCTTTCCTTGTGGTGCACAGGCTTCTCTCTAGTTGTGGCACGTGGGTTCAGTAGTTATGGCGTGCGGGCTTAGTTGCCCCATGGCATGTGGGATCTTAGCTCCCCGACCAGGAATCAAACCCACGTCCCCTGCACTGAAAGGTGGATTCTTAACCACTGGACCACCAGAGAAGTCTCCTATACTGCGTTTTTTAGTATAATAGTGCATGCATGTTTGAAATATATATTGCTTTATAATAAACTACTTTCCCATTATTTCTTTTACGGTTAAAACATTATTTATATTTATTTTTGAGTGTAGAAAGGTCATGCTATTTATGAATTTCATTTTGGAATAGTTATCTACAGAATACAAAAGTCTATTAGAGTTAAGAGTCACACTGTAAACCAAGTAAAGATTTCATCAAAGACTTGATGTCTCTTCAAAAGACCAAGAACAGCCAAGGTGAAACTTTTAAGGAAGGTTTCCATAACAGCAAGGATGATGTGAAGCTTCAGGAAATGACATGGTAATTAGTATCAAGATGCAAGGAGGGAACTATAAACAATGATTGACACTAACAGTAATAAGCGTTAACAAAATTTCCTGGAAAACAATGGCATCGCTGAAGAGGAAAGCCATAGATATTTATTAATAACGCATAGTACTTAAAAAAAAAAGTGGCTGCTTTTGCAAAGTTACACCTGTCAGGGCAGGAAGTGTGACACTTGGTTATAGAGAAGTAAAAGAAATGCTGAAGAAGGAGAAATTACTGAAGGAATAGCTTTCCCTCCCCCATGATTTACCAAAGACTTTCAAAGGCAGTCAAAAAATGAGCCAGGAAAATTTTAGAAAGATAACTGATTTTGAACTCCATTTAAAGGTCCCTGAAATATATGAAATGGTGATTCTAGTCAAAAGTTCAATGGGCTCAGGACTTCCCTGGTGGCCCAGTGGTTGAGAATCCGTCTGCCCATGCAGGGTACACGGGTTCAATCCCTGGTCCAGGAAGATCCCACATGCCGCGGAGCAACTAAGTCTGTGCACCACAACTACTGAGCTTGCGCTCTAGAGCCCGCGAGCCACAACTACTGAGCCTGCATGCTGCAACTACTGAAGCCTGTGCACCTAGAGCCTGTGCTCCAAAACAAGAGAAGCCACCGCAATGAGAAGCCCGCGCACCTCAACAAAGAGTAGCCCCCGCTCACCGCAACTCGAGAAAGCCCGCGCACAGCAACAGAGACCCAACACAGCCAAAAAAAAAATAATAATAAAATAAAATAAACAGCTGTAAAAAAAAAAAAGTTCAATAGGCTCAGATCTTGAGGTCTAGTCAATCCAGTCTGTTCCATGCTCCCTCCGACAGAAATAAAACTCAAAAGTAATCTTTCATGTTAAATTTGGGGTTTTCATAATAAATATTAGTAAAAACACACTTGAACATTGCACCCTTTAGTTTCATGATGAATTCTGCCACTTTTATGGTTGAAATGGGTTTCCTTGTTTTAACACATGAAATCTTCAAGAAATAAATACCTTCTGACCATGTGACTGACTGAAATACCTTCTGAGAGTATTTGTGACTACTGTCCAAAAAACAATTAGGGCCTAAGTTCACAATTACCTATAGTTTGTTTTTTTTTTTACTCTTTCCATTTACATCATTTCACTCTTTACCTATGACCTAAAAGTCTTTAAAGTCTGTCATCAGCAGTCATTTTCAAAAAAATTCACTTACGACTGCTGACTTAAGTGAGGCCTGAGGATTAATCATGGATTAAATGAACTAAACTGGGTAGATATGTAAACATGTCTAGGATTGAGAGAAAAACCACAGAAATAAATGTTCAAAGACTTCATTTATAAAAGAGAAAAAGGAAAATAATACAGGCATATAAAATGGTGTTCTTCAGAAAATGAGTGCATATGTATATGAGAAACAACTCTAGATAATAAGAGGAAACAGCTATTAAAAGTTTAAAAAAAGATTTCCTAAAAATAAACCTCAATCACAAATTTAAGAGTATTTTAAGCCAAACACGCTAAGACTGAGAAAATTAAGAGCTAGATCACAACTGGACAAACCCTTGTTAACAGGGAAAAATGACACTTTGCAGTCAAGCCTGAAATGACTATTAATCAAAAAGGACAGATGATTATACTGTACTCTGTAAAGGTTCAGAATTAAATACAAAATGTACCAAAATTAGAGATCTGGAAGAGTCAGGATGTGTGTACAAGAAGCCATAAACAGCCAGAGATTTATAGTCTTATTATGTCTAAACATTACTAGAAAATAACATAAACCAAAGACCGTGCATTTGAATAATTTGTACTATAACACAGTCAATCACTGAAACTGATGCTCCTTTAACTGGGAGTGTGTGTGCTCTGGGATGTGGGTGCCCCCTGTAATACGCAAAGCTCCTCCTTTTGAAGCATTCATTTTAGTTGAAGAATTAAAACATATGTGAATATACTATGAAGAATGCCAAATGTGCATGACAAAATATTAGATTTCAAACAAAAATCTCTTGTTTTCTTTGGCCAGTATGGTGATGTTAGCTGTTAGAGATATGGTGGTGGGAAACTCTTAAGTGCAGCTTCAGATATAGCTTAAAGAGGGCAATAAATTGTTTTAGGAGTCAAAATACATAAAAATGAGCACATTAAAATGTATATTTGCTTACTTATCTCAAGTAACCCAACATTTCTCTATTATGATCAAACCCCTAAGAGTCCCCAAAAGTGCTCCCCAAAAGTACTTTAAATGGAAATACTTACTTAGGAAACCAATTTAATCCCAGGTGCTCTGTCTTGGAGTATAATATTCTTTCCACCATGTCATAAAGTGGTCTCCAAGGTAACTCCAAGTCATCTCTTGAAAGAAGTTCCTTTTTCCTAATTAAAGAAAGAGTAAATATATGTGTGTATGCTTGCTCAGGGTGTGTATACTACACATACTACACTGGGAGAACAGTTGTTAAATGCTGCTGTCATCACAGTGGGTTTTGCTTTTCCCCATCCTCAGCCACTCACTGGCAAAACATGGTAGGAGGAAGAACAGTGCACCAAGACTTTTGCTGCTGTCCAAACCTCAAGGGGCACCAGGTAAAAAGAGGCATTAAAATTTGTGCCACCATTATTGTAGATGAGTTTCATACTTTCCCACACTATCTATGGAGTACTTAAGTGTTTCCCGAATTGTGCTGGGTGCCTGGGATAAGCAAAAGAATAAATGATCCCTGTCTTCACAAGGATCTTACAGTCTACATAGGGGAAGGTAATTAGTATAAATGAAACAAATAGACAACATATAGTTCAGTATATGCTAGAGAAGAGAAGACTTCATGGAGAAAAAGGAATCTTAATTAAAAGGTTAATTAACACATGGGGTTTAAACTTATGATAAAGTTTTCTGCAATCTTTTTCCAAAATGGTAATTTGGGACTTGGTCTTCTTACCAAAGAACACTTAGCTCTCCTCATTCCCTAAAACCTTGAAGAAAAAAAAAAAAAATCTTAGCAGAAATCACAGGACATTGACTTACTTTAACAAGTTGATTAAGAGACGTGCAAATCCCTGCATCATGCTGATTTCCAGTTTTGGAATTGATACCAGCTCATATAATAATTTGATAAAAAGAACATGATCTTCTTTGCTAAATTTTCTCCCATAAAGTCGAATATATCTGCAAGAGAAAAATCGATACAGCCTTTAAAGATAGATATCGTGATACATTCATGTTCATTGCAGCATTATTCACATAGCCAAAGTGTGGAAGTAACATAAATGTCCACCAACAGACAAATGGATAAAGAAAATGTTTTATATATATATATATATACACACACACACACATATATACACAATGGAATATTATTCAGCCTTTAAGAAGAAAGCTGTCATATGCTAAAACACAGATGGACCTTGAGGACATTATGCTAAGTGAAATAAGACAATCAAAAAAAGTCAAATCCTGCATGATTCCACTTATATGCAGTATCTAAAGTAATCAAACTCATAGAAACAGAATGGTGGTTGCCAGGGGTTGGGAAGGCAGACAGGGAGCTACTGTACAATGGGTATAGGGTTTCAGTCATACAAGATGAAAAATTCTAGAGATCTGTTGTATAACAATGTACACACAGTTAACAATACCATACTGTACACTTAAAAATTGTTAAGAGGGTAAATTTAAGAGTTTGCCACAATAAAAAAAAATATGTATTGTTACACTTTAATTTCAAAAGTCTTTGATGTCAAACATTTTATCACACTGCACACTCATCACTGTGCAGGAAAGACTTACTCTATATTTTAATTAAGAGATTACCAAATAAGTACTTTATTGACAAAAAACTTATAATTCAGTTATAATAACTGAATTCACATCAACATTTAATGACCAATTATAACACTGCTCTTTTCTTTTCGCATGGTTTTAACTGGCCTTTGGACACGGTAACCTGAAAAGAATCCCTCTGCACCCTTTCCTTTATTAAGCAAGTGCTCATTCAGAATAACAATCTACCTAATGACTTGCTGAAACTACTTAAAAACATCATATCACAACATTATAAAACAGAACAAAAGAGTACAGACATAGAAGTTTACTGTTTTAACCACAAGAATCTTTGATGAACGCTTACTGAGAATCCTGAAACAATACAGCGTTACCTAACTTGTACTATTTGTTTCTAGGCATTAACTCATAACTATAATAAAATTATGTTGCTACCAAAAAAGCACAGTATTTTATCTCAGAATTATATGTTTTCAAGTTTTTAACTTTAGGGACTCAATGTAAACAAAAGCGTCAACTATAAGCAATTTAAGGAAAAGGTGTCCCAAAAAGCAAGAATGACTAAGCATGGCATAGTTAAGGATTCAGAAGTAACTAAAACTTAAGGAACAAAAACTTACTTAGAACAAATTACTGGATACTTAAAATCATAAACTCCTTTGAGGAGTTTGAGGAAGACCATTTTATAGACAAATACATAATTCAACAGAAGACACAGCATTAATATTCCTTATATGATCTTTAGCACTTCCCCAACAACTAAGATCAAATTAAACTTGCGTTTAACTTCTAAAATTAGAATACCTGTTTTTCTTTTTCCAGAAAATCCTCAATATTCTTGGTCCAATAAGAGCACTCTTTTTTTAATTTTCTCAGGCTGCTGCATATTTATTCAGCTCTTGTCTGTCTGAACTTTCAAGGTATAATCCCATGATTTCACCTTAGTACTAGGCGATCAAACAGTATTGGGGCGGGGGTGGGGGCGGTGAGGGGAGACAGCAATGAGACCTGAGATATTGTTTTGCCTCTGTCAGTAATTACCGTGAAAGTTTCTTAACCACCTAGGCCTGATAAAGGAAATGGGCTAATGAAGACAATACATAGAGACCCTAAGCCCAGGGCTGCCAGAGATACTTCAGGCTGCTGAATGAACATGGTACAGACTCCTGAAGCCTCCCTCAATTGCACTCTAAATTTAGGAGTAAAAGCTAGAATCATTTAAACGCTACTTTCAAGTGAAAACAAACCATATCCCCTAAGAAACAGCACATATTTTAAAGATAAAACAGAAGAGTCCAATGAAACATTTCTTGTTCCCAGTGGCTACCTCAGGCCTTGACAGGGCTCCAGGTGCCCCTGCGGTTATGCACTTACTCTCCCTTGTGGCTAAAAGACTTCTGTGGAAAAATTGAAGAAACACTGCTCTAAGCAACTGAAATAATTTACCTACAAGCCTTTTTACTATAGTATAAATTGTGTAAACATTAGGGACATAAAATTCATAGAGTCCAAAATTTAATACTATGAAAAGAAGAGACAAACCCAGGGATTCTTAGAGGAGCTAGAACTGCTGACAAAACTAGAGATTTTAGGGGGATTACTCAGAAACCTATTTGCCCTGTCAACAGCAAATAGTTCTTGCCAAGCAGAAAGTGATTCCTGCCTCAGCATTTCTCAAAACACAGACCAAGGGCTTCCCTGGTGGCGCAGTGGTTGAGAGTTCGCCTGCTGATGCAGGGGACATGGGTTCGTGCCCCGGTCCGGGAAGATCCCACATGCTGCGGAGCAGCTAGGCCTGTGAGCCATGGCCGCTGAGCCTGCGCGTCCGCAACAGGAGAGGCCACAACAGTGAGAGGCCCGCGTACCGCAAAAAAAAAAAAAAAAAAAGGCCAAGACTTCTTCTGAAGAACACAAAAAGTACTAAAAGAAGAAAATTAATAACTGGTCTTCATTAAAATTAGGAACTTCTATTCACAATAAAACACCACTGAAAATAAAAAAGCCCAGTCAGATATTTGGAATACATATCACCATCTGACAAAGTACTCCCCCAAACTACTTAAGAACTCCTTCAAATCAATAATAAACACAACCAAATAAACAATGGGCAAAAGACTCAGGAAGGCACTTCTCAAAAGACAACATCCACATGACTGATAAGCATATGAAAAGATACTCAACATCATTGTTCATCACTAAAATCAAATTAAAACCACAATAGGGGACGGGAACCAAGATGGCGGAGTAGAAGGACGTGCCCTCACTCCCTCTTGTGAGAACACCAGAATAACAACTAGCTGCTGGACAATCATCGACACCAAAACTCACCAAAAAAGATACCCCATATCCAAAGACAAGGGAGCAGCCACAATGAGATGGTAGGAGGGGCACAATCACAGTAAAATCAAGTCCCATAACTGCTGGGTGGGTGACTCACAGACTGGAGAACACTTATACCACAGAAGTCCAGCCACTGGAGTGAAGGTTCTGAGCCCCACGTCAGGCTTCACAACCTGGGGGTCCAGCAATGGGAGGAGGAATTCCTAGAGAATCAGACTTTGAAGGCTAGTGGGATTTGATTGCAGGACTTCGACAGGACTGGGGGAAACAGAGACTCCACTCTTGGAGGACACACACAAAGTAGTGTGCGCATAAGGACCCAGGAGAAGGAAAAGTGACCCCAGGGGAGACTGAAGCAGACCTACCTGATAGTGTTAGAGGGTCACCTGCAGAAGCAGGGGGTGGCTGTGGCTCACCATGGGGACAAGGACACTGGTGGCAGAAGTTCTGGGAAGTACTCCTTGGCACGAGCCCTCCCAGAGTCTGTCATTAGCCCCACCAAAGAGCCCAGGAAGGCTCCAGTGTTGGGTTCCCTCAGGCCAAACAACCAACAGGGAGGGAACCCAGCCCCACCCATCAGCAGTCAAGCGGATTAAAGTTTTACTGAGCTCTGCCCACCAGAGCAACAGTCAGCTCTACCCACCACCAGTCCCTCCCATCAGGAAACTTACACAAGCCACATAGATAGCCTCCACACAGATCCACAGATCTGTGGATCTCCACACAGATCCACACGGATCCTCCAGAGAGCAGACAGCAGTAGCAAGAAGAACTAGAGTCCTGCAGCCTGTGGAACAGAAACCACATTCACAGAAAGATAGACAAGATGAAAAGGCAGAGGGCTATGTACCAGATGAAGGAACAAGATAAAACCCCAGAAAAACAACTAAATGAAGTGGAGATAGGCAACCTTCCAGAAAAACAATTTAGAATAATGATAGTGAAGACGATCCAGGACCTCGGAAAAAGAGTGGAGGCAAAGATGGAGAAGATGCAAGAAACATTTAACAAAGACCTAGAAGAATTAAAGAAGAAACAAACAGAGATGAACAATACAATAACTGAAATGAAAACTACACTAGAAGGAATCAATAGCAGAATAACTGAGGCAGAAGAACGGATAAGTGACCTGGAAGACAGAATGGTGGAATTCATTGCTGTGGAACAGAATAAAAAATAAAGAATGAAAAGAAATGAAGACAGCCTAAGAGACCTCTGGGACAACATTAAATGCAAGAACATTGGTATTATAGGGGTCCCAGAAGGAAAAGAGAGCGCGAAAGGACCAGAGAAAATATTTGAAGAGATTATAGTCGAAAACTTTACTAGCATGGGAAAGGAAACAGCCACCAAAGTCCAGGAAGCGCAGAGATTCCCATACAGGATAAACCCAAGGAGAAACACGCCAAGACACATAGTGATCAAATTGGCAAAAATTAAAGACAAAGAAAAATTACTGAAAGCAGCAATGGAAAAATGACAAATAACATACAAGGGAACTCCCATAAGGTTAACAGATGATTTCTCAGCAGACACACTACAAGCCAGGAGGGAGTGGATTGATATACTTAAAGTGATGAAAGGGAAGAACCTACAACCAAGATTACTCTACCTGGCAAGGACCTCATTCAGATTCGATGGAGAAATCAAGAGCGCTACAGAGAAGCAAAAGGTAAGAGAATTCAGCGCCACCAAACCAGCTCTACAACAAATGCTAAAGGAACTTCTCCAAGTGAGAAACACAAGAGAAGAAAAGGACTTACAAAAACAAACCCAAAACGATTAAGAAAATGGTAATAGGAACATACATACCGATAATTACCTTAAACGTGAATGGATTAAATGCTCCAACCAAAAGACACAGGCTCGCTGAATGGATACAAAAGCAAGACCGATATATATGCTGTCTACAAGAGACCCACTTCAGACCTAGGGACACATACAGACTGAAAGTGAGGGGATGGAAAAAGATATTCCATGCAAATGGAAATCAAAAGAGTAGCAATACTCATATCAGATAAAGTAGACTTTAAAATAAAGAATGTTACAACAGACAAGGAAGGACACTACATAATGATCAAGGGATCAATCCAAAAAGAAGATATAACAATTATAAATATATATGCACCCAACACAGGAGCACCTCAATACATAAGACAACTGCTAACAGCTATAAAAGAGGAAATCAACAGTAACACAATAATAGTGGGGGATTTTAACACCTCACTTACACTAATGGACAGATCATCCAAAATGAAAATAAAGAAAGAAACAGAAGCTTTAAATGACACAATAGACCAGATAGATTTAATTGATATTTATAGGACATTCCACCCAAAAACAGCAGATTACACTTTCTTCTCAAGTGCGCATGGAACATTCTCCAGGATAGATCACATCATGGGTCACAAACCAAGCCTCAGTAAAGTTAAGAAAACTGAAACCATGTCAAGCATCTTTTCTGTCCACAATGCTATGAGATTAGAAATCAATTACAGGGGAAAAAACGTAAAAAGCAACAAACACATGGAGGCTAAACAATACGTTACTAAATAACCAAGAGATCACTGAAGAAATCAAAAAATACCTAGAGAAAAATGACAATGAATACATGATGATCCAAAACCTATCGGATGCAGCAAAAGCAGTTCTAAGAGGGAAGTTTATAGCTATACAAGCCTACCTCAAGAAACAAGAAACATCTCAAATAAACAATCTAACCTTACACCTAAAGGAACCAGAGAAAGAAGAACAAACAAAACCCAAAGTAAGCAGAAGGAAAGAAATCATAAAGATCAGAGCAGAAATAAATGAAATAGAAACAAAGAAAACAATAGCAAATATCAATAAAACTAAAAGCTGGTTCTTTGAGAAGATAAACAAAATTGATAAACCATTAGCCATACTCATCAAGAAAATAGGGAGAGGACTCAAATCCATAAAATTAGAAATGAAAAAGGAGAAGTTACAACAGACACTGCAGAAATACAAAGCATCCTAAGAGACTACTACAAGCAACTCTATGCCAATAAAATGGACAACCTAGAAGAAATGGACAAACTCTTAGAAAGGTATAACCTTCCAAGACTGAACCAGAAAGTAATAGAAAATATGAACAGACCAATCACAAGTAATGAAATTGAAACTGTGATTAAAAATCTTCCAATGAACAAAAGTCCAGGACCAGATTGCTTCACAGGTGAATTCTATCAAACTTTTAGAGAAGAGCTAACACCATCCTTCTCAAACTCTTCCAAAAAACTGCAGAGGAAGGAACACTCCCAAACTCATTCTCTGAGGCCACCATCACCCTGATACCAAAAACCAGACAAAGATCCTACAAAAAAAGAAAATTACAGACCAATATCACTGATGAATATAGGTGCAAAAATCCTCAACAAAATACTAGCAAACAGAATCCAACAACACATGAAAAGGATCATACACCATGATCAAGTGGGATTTTTCCCAGGGATGCAAGGATTCTTCAATATACGCAAATCAATCAATGGGATACACCATGTAACAAACTGAAGAATAAAAACCATATGATCATCTCAACAGATGGAGAAAAAGCTTTTGACAAAATTCAACACCCAATTATGATAAAAAACTCTCCAGAAAGTGGGCATAGAGGGAAACTACCTCAACGTAATAAAGGTAGTATACGACAAACCCACAGCAAACATCATTCTCAATGGTGAAAAACTGAAAGCATTTCCTCTAAGATCAGGAACGGACAACGATGTCCACTCTCACCACTATTATTCAACATAGTTTTGGAAGTCCTAGCCACGGCAATCAGAGAAGAAAAAGAAATAAAAGGAATACAAATTGGAAAAGAAGACGTAAAACTGTCACTGTTTACAGATGACATGATACTATACATAGAGAATCCTAAAGATGCCACCAGGAAACTACTAGAGCTAATCTTTGAATGTGGTAAACTTGCAGGATACAAAATGAATGCACAGAAATCTCTTGCATTCCTATAAACTAATAACGAAAAATGTGAAAGAGAAATTAAGGAAACACTCCCATTTGCCATTGCAACAAAAAGAATAAAATACCTAGGAATAAACCTACCAAGGGAGACAAAAGACCTGTATGCAGAAAACTATAAGTGATGAAAAAATTAAAGATGATACCAACAGATGGAGAGATATTCCATGTTCTAGGATTGGAAGAATCAATATTGTGAAAATGACTATACTACCCAAAGCAATCTACAGATTCAATGCAATCCCTATCAAATTACCAATGGCATTTTTTACAGAACTAGAACAAAAAATCTTAAAATTTGTATGGAGACACAAAGAACCCGAATAGCCAAAGCAGTCTTGAGGGAAAAAAAGGAGCTGAAGGAATCAGACTCCTTGACTTCAGACTATACTACAAAGCTACAGTAATCAAGACAATATGGTACTGGCACAAAAACAGTAACATAGATCAATGGAACAAGATAGAAAGCCCAGAGATAAACCCATGTACCTATCGTTAACTAATCTAGGACAAAGGAGGCAAGGATATACAATGGAGAAAAGACAGTCTCTTCAATAAGTGGTGTGGTTAAACTGGACAGCTACATTTAATAGAATGAAATTAGAACACTCCCTAACACCATACACAAAAATAAATTCAAAATGGATTAGAGACCTAAATGTAAGACCAGACACTATAAAAGTCTTAGAGGAAAACATAGGAAGAACATTCTTTGACATAAATCACAGCAAGATCTTTTTTGATCCACCTCCTAGAGTAATGGAAATAAAAACAAAAATAAACAAATGGGACCTAATGAAACTTAAAAGCTTTTGCACAGCAAAGGAAACCATGAGCAAGATGAAAAGACAACCCTCAGAATGAGAGAAGATATTTGCAAGCGAATCAACGGACAAAGGATTAATCTCCAAAATATATAAACAGCTCATGCAGCTCGATTTTAAAAAAACAACCCAATCCAAAAATGGGCACAAGACCTAAATAGACATTTCTCCAAAGCAGACATACAGATGGCCAAGAAGCACATCAAAAGCTGCTCAACATCACTAATTATTAGAGAAATGCAAATCGAAACTACAATGAGGTATCACCTCACACCAGTTAGAATGGGCATCGTCAGAAAATGTACAAACAACAAATGCTGGAGAGGGTGTGGAGAAAAGGGAACCCTCTTGCACTGTTGGTGGGAATGTAAATTGATACAGCCAGTATGGAGAACAGTATGGGGGTTCCTTAAAAAACTAAAAATAGGTCGAAGCAGCCTTTACCATTGAGCCAACCCTTGGAAGAGTCTCCCAGACCCAGCGCCAACATCAGGTGAATGAAAAATAAACGTATGTGTTTTAAAGATTAAAAAAAAAAACTAAAAATAGAATTACCATATGATCCAGCAATCCCACTACTGGGCATATACCCAGAGAAAACCATAATTCAAAAAGACACATGCACCCCAATGTTCATTACAGCACTATTTTCAATAGCCAGGTCATGGAAGCAACCTAAATGCCCACTGACAGACAAATGGATAAAGAAGATGTGGTACATATATACAATGGAATATTACTCAGCCATAAAAAGGAACGAAATGGGGTCATTTGTTGAGACGTGGATGAATCTAGAGACTGTCATACAGAGTTAAGTAAGTCAGAAAGAAAAAAACAAATATCGTATATTAAGGCATGTATGTGGAAACTAGAACAATGGTACAGATGAACCAGTATGCAGGGCAGAAGTTGAGACACAGATGCAGAGAACAAATGTACGGACACCAAGGGGGGAAAGCCATGCGGGGGTGGGGATGGTGGTGTGATGAATTGGGCGATTAGGATTGACTTGTATATACTGATGTGTATAAAATTGATGAGTAATAAGAACCTGCTGTATATAAAAAAAAATTGAATTAAATTTAAAAATTTAAAAGAAAAAAAAAGGAAAAACTAACCACAATAGGGTACCACTTCATACCACCAGACTGGCTAAAATTAAAAAGCCCAACAATACCCAGTTTTGGTGAGAACATGGAGGAACCAGACCTTTCATAGGCTACTGATGTGTATATAAAGTGGTATAACCACTCTGGAAAAACTGCTTGACATTACCTAGTAAATGTCTATTAGACATTAGACTGTTTAAAATGCACATTCCTAGGCTCCATCTTAAATCTAGTCCATCGAAAATACTGGGAGTGTTAAATGCAGCAAAGTTGTTTCTTTAAAAAAAAAGGAAATTTTAAAAAATATTGAGAATGGAGGCTGAGAGTCTCCATTTTACAAAAACGACTCCAGTTTTTTCTATATATTTATGCTCAAGAATTCTGCTTTACACCATATTTAGAGACAGTCCATTCTCTTTTTCCAATTAATTTGCACATTACATTTTACGACTAAAAATTTCTATTAAAATACTTGAAAACCTCGGTAACAGTCAGGATTGAACTTCTGAATAGGATATTTTCTTAAACTATCCAGAATATATAGATGACAAGTCATTATGTTCCATCCTCCCGTAGGGGTAAAAAAAAACAGTAAAAGATAATACAAAAGCATTTTTCAACTGCTTCCTCCTCACAACCCTACAGTGAATTAATCAAGTGTATTAATCAAATGCTTTAATTTTTAAAAAAAATTTATTTATTTATTTATTTTTGGCTGCATCAGGTCTTCATTGCTGTGCGCGGGCTTTTCTCTAGTTGTGGTGAGCAGGGGCTACTCTTCGTTGCGGTGCACGGGCTTCTCTTGTTGTGAAGCACGGGCTCTAGGTGTGAGGGCTTCAGTAGTTGTGGCACGTGGGCTCAGTAGTTGTGGCGCACAGACTTAGTTGCTCCGCAGCATGTGGGATCTTCCCGGGGCTCGAACCCGTGTCCCCTGCATTGGCAGGCGGATTCTTAACCACTACGCCACCAGGGAAGTCCCAAATACTTTAACTTTTAATTGCAAGTAAAGAAAGACAGTGGCATGCCAGGAACAGCAATTAGTTAACGAAATGTACAATGCTGTCAAGGTTCTTTCTACTATATATCCTGAAGACAAGTTTATTATATATCGAAGGAAATTTAAGTAAAGTATAAAATTATACAGCACTATTGAAATGAACTAAGAATTGGATCTTGGCTAGAGGCTAAAAATATTGGTTTTCAATACAAGTTCTGTCATTCATCAGTTAGTTTTCTTCAAGGCAGTCACTGGGTTTCTAAGGTTCTATATCCATCAGTAAAGTAAAATTAACATCATTTCAGAGCAACATTAAGACTATTTGTTATTATAAAACATATACAACATTTGCAATGAAATTTAACCTTAAATGTTTTATTTTGAGTAGTCCTACTTACAAGGCAAAAAAATGAAACTTTAGCTTGAAATTTTAAAAACCAGAATTTAAATATTGTCATTGAAAGTACTTAAAAGTATTTATGGATGATTTTTTCCTTCAATGTCACATCTAGCAATATGTCTTAAATAAAAATTCAGAATATCAAAATCAAAATACCAAAAAGCTTTTCAAGTGCACATTTGCAATTAATAAAAATTTCCTGAAAAAACCCTAGAAGTCTGATATAAGAGAATGGTTTGTTAAATTGTGGTTTATGCCTTTAGACTACAATGTAGTCATTTAAAATTGTTTTCAAAGAATTTTTATGGATGTGAAATGTAATATATAAAAAATCAGGATACAAAACATTCACAATATGTAACTAAATAAAAAAGAAACAATCATGCATTAAAATTAAAAAATAGGGGCTTCCCTGGTGGCGCAGTGGTTGAGAGTCCGCCTGCCGATGCAGGGGACACGGGTTCGTGCCCCGGTCCGGGAAGATCCACATGCCGTGGAGCGGCTGGGCCTGTAAGTCATGGCCGCTGAGCCTGTGCGTCCGGAGCCTGTGCTCCGCAACAGGAGAGGCCACAACAGTGAGAGGCCCGCGTACCGCAAAAAATAAATAAAAATAAACACTATAAAGCGTTACCTTTTTTCTTTGTTTTTGGTTTTACAGATTTATTTTCAAAGAGCAAAAAAACACAAGATAATTTAAGTACAAGTCTAAACAGAGTTACTCTGTCAGTCAGCAATGATGCAGAAATGCATTCTCACTTTCAGACACTCGCCAGCATCTTCTGAGTCTTCTCTCAGTGAAGAAAAAGGGTCTGATATTTTATTCATATACCTCCTCCTTATCTGCAATGTAATCTACAATTTCTTGTGAGCACATTAACTTCCCCACATCTAGATCAGGAATTTCAAACCCAAATTCGTCTTCCATGGTCATGATAATCTCCACTTGGTCCAAACTGTCTAAGCCGAGGTCCTTCATAAAATGGGAATTTACTAAGAGCTTTTCTGGGTCAGTCTTGTCATAGAGTTTCAAGATCTAAAGAACATGGTCCTTGATTCCCTCTAATGTCAAAGGGGGTGCGTCCCTATACTGGTGGCACAGCTGTGTAACTTCACCTGGAACCTGTGCAAGTACAAAGGCCGGCTGCGGAGCCCCAGGCCTCGTCCGGGCCCCCAAGGGGAACAGGGTGGTGCTGAGCGGCAGGGCCGCGGCCAGCGTGGGGAGCCTGGGCAGCGGCGCGAAGGCCGCAGGCAGTCGAAGGACACAGGCGCAAAGGACACGAGCCGCAATGGCTACGCCGACCCAGGATGCACGGCGCTAAAGTGTTACCTCTTGATGGTCAAACTACTTCATGTTCTTCTATATACCTCTGTTCATTCAAACTCTTCTAAACAGGCATAATTTATTATAATTAAAATTAACATGTAAAAACATTTCATATCAACCTCTGTTGTATGTTTAAAATCAAGTAATCAATATTTCTGCATTTCTACTATTATCTTAATTTAAAAATCTACTAAACTCCTACTTAAAAGAGCACAGAAGGGATCCCCTGGCAGTGCAGTGGCTAGGACTCTGGTGCTTTCACTGCTGTGACCCGGGTTCAATTCCTGGTGGGGGAACTAAGATTCCACAAGCTGTGCAGTGGCCAAAAAAAATAAAAAATAAAGAGCATAGGAGTCAAGTTGTATAGGTCTCACCAGCCAAAAATGAAACCATGAATCACGATAATTAACTACAATGTATGTTTAAATTCACTAAGTTCATGAAGAATAAAAGGTATCACCATTTTGCAATATCTAACAGATGTAGGACAGTTACTAACATCACAAAAAGAGAAAATCAGGGATTACGCATCTCCTGATAAAATTATACAATACTATTATATAGTCTTGAAAAAGAAAATGAAACTTTATGTCCTGTATAGCAGCAACAAAATCAATTACTGTGTCTTTACCACTTCAATCTGACTTCCACTAAAGGTAATTAGAATTATGTAATTAATAAAGCTGACTTTAGAAGATACAAATAAAAATTGTGAGCTTACAGAAACTATGCCCTCTTTTGAATTTTTTGTGGGACACCTATAAAAACTGGTTGTAAAATAGGCCACAAAGAAAACCTTACTTAATTCTAACATGTGAATATTATACTAGCCAAGTAGTCTGATTATAATAAAATGTAAATTAGAAAATATTAAACAAGTATAATAAAAAGAAACCAAATCATTTAAAAGCATGCATATGGGGATTTCCCTGGTGGCGCAGTGGTTAAGAATCCGCCTGCCAATTCAGGGGACACGGGTTCCAGCCCTGGTCCACGAGGATCCCACATGCCGCAGAGTAACAAAGCCCGTGCATCACAACCACAGAGCCTAAGCTCTAGAGCCTGCAAGCCACAACTACTGAGCCTGAGTGCCACAACTACTGAAGCCCACACGCCTAGTGCTCCACAAGAGAAGCCACCGCAATGAGAAGCCCGAGCACCACAACGAAGAGTAGCCCCCGCTCGCCGCAACTAGAGAAAGCCCGCACGCAGCAACAAAGACCCAACGCAGCCAAAAAAAGTTTTTTTAATTAAAAAAAAAAAATGCCAATACAGCTTCTCACTGCTAGAAACAGTAAGTGAACAGATTAAATGCAGGGTTTTCTCATAAGCCCACCTCTCCTCTTTTCACTCAATTACCTATTGATTCAAAAAGCATTTCTAGAGCAAATGACATGTACAGCACAAGAGTATGATCCAAATAGTTCCTTTAGGCTGAGAACTCACAATCAGATGTGAGGAGACATGTACTCAGAAAACTAGGTAATATACTGAAGGAGGGGAATAAATGCAGTTTTATCAGAGTTTTGTGATTTTTTTTTTAACCAAAGTTTCATCATACCTAAGTGATTATTGAACCGAATCTTGAAAGAATAGAGAGGTATCATGACGCTGAATAGGAAACTCAAGGTTAAGATAATCTGAGCATTTGGGGAAAGAGGCGGCAAGAGGCACAAAAAACAGCTCTAGGTAGAGGAACACAGAGAGAACAGCAAACTTCTGTGACAAGAAGACACAGCCAAAAGAACACTGCTTGTTCTATTTCCCCTCTAAAAAGTCAAACTGAGGATGAAAAAAGGGGATAGACCAACACAATGGGATTTCCCTGGCGGTCCAGTGGTTAAGACTCCACCCTTCCAATATGCGGGGGTTGGATCCCTGGTCGGGGAACTAAGATCCCACTTGCCGCACAGTGGGGCCAAAACAACAACAAACAAACAAACATGGCTGCTGGTTGGAACGATGGGAACAAAGGTGTTATATAAAGTGGAGGATGTCTTATGTTTCCATGCTAACTTGTTTTGCAATTCCCAACATTATAATCAACTCTGGATAGACAGAATATTTATGGATTTCAACACAGTAGCCAAGCAAGCAGGAACAGCATGGTTCTACAAGTTTGCTGAGAATTCAAACTGCTCTATGTCAGTCCCTTGGGCAAGTCATTTAACCTCCCAGGCATTTGTAAAACCTGGGTTTTCTCACAAGGCTATGGTGATGGATAATTGATGAATGTGCATGAAAGACATTCTGATTTAATTGTTCTAGAATGGGCTTCCACGTACCAGTTGTTTTTTATAACTTTCCCAGATGTCTCACTATGTTTGAGAACCACTGCACCTTAGCAGACTGACTAGAGCACAATATATGCTTTTTAAACTCTGTTAAAATCATTAAAAATATAATACTAATACAGTCTGTTTCAATTTATGTTCTTTAATTACATATGAGGCTAAATACACCTTAAGATATTTGCCTTTAAAAAAATATTTAAAAAAATGGTCAACCCAGAGGATAAACAATGAGTTAAGTGATGGATAATAAGACAATGTTCCTTCAGTATCTGTATCTAGCCATGCTGGAAATCTGTGGATGGTCCCATAAACCTATACATTTTCTTTTTTATTTTTTTTAAACCAATTATAAGTTGCATCCTTGAGACTTGAGAGGAAAATATTATTGGGGGGGGAGATTATTATTATTTTATCAGGAAAGCAGTATATACTTATTTAAATGGTTCAAACAGTACACCAAGCATACAAATTTGAAACTGTTGTCTACAACTGTTAACAGCCTGCATAGTATCCTTCTAGACTTTATTTATATACAAATGTACATATGTATATACTTTATAAAAACATAAATGCGGGGCTTCCCTGGTGGCGCAGTGGTTGAGAATCTGCCTGCTAATGCAGGGGACACGGGTTCGAGCCCTGGTCTGGGAGGATCCCACATGCCGCGGAGCAACTAGGCCCGTGAGCCACAACTACTGAGCCTGCGCATCTGGAGCCTGTGCTCCGCAACAAGAGAGGCCGCGATAGTGAGAGGCCCATGCACCGCGATGAAGAGTGGCCCCCACTTGGCACAACTAGAGAAAGCCCTCGCACAGAAATGAAAACTCAACACAGCAAAAATAAATTAATTAATTAACTCCTACCCCCAACATCTTCTTTAAAAAAAAAAAGAAAAAAAACCCATAAATTCAACGATACTATAGATATTATTTACCACTTAGTTTTTTCACTTAATAGAAAAGTCAAGATGCTGTTCAATGCCTATAAATATGGATTGGCCATATTCTTTTTAATAGCTATCTAATATTCCATTATAAAAATAATGATTTCCTCAATCTTCTCTTTTTAGGCATTTATGTTATTCCTGTTATTTTTTAAAATTACAAATAATATTTAGTAGGTATCTTTGTATTTACATGTTTACACAAGTGTACAAGCATACTGAACAATGAATTCCTAGCTCAAATTGTTTGACATATTGGTGGGGAATATAAAAAACAGAAAATAAGACTTATGTTAAAATTCATTACAGAAATTAATCTCATCCTGAAGCACTGAGTATAAAATGGAATTGGAATGGTATTTTTGCCTGCCTGAGAGGAAAATACTCTTGATGTCCCAATCAAAAGTGCTATCTTTGTCCTCTCTGCCCCTTATAGCTCATACCAAACTTGAGTATTTTTCACATTCTATCTCATACTATAGTTATGTATGTAATACATTATTCTATTTCTTTAGGTGACTGAAATCTACATGGTGGCAGGGACCATGCCTCTGTACCTATTTAACCTTTGGCTCTAACCAGAGATGAAACAAGGTGAACACTGAGAAACATTTTCTCAACTGATTGAATGTATAAGTATACCTTGAGAAATACAGTGATGTAAGTAATTACAAACAGCTCATCAGGGCTAGTTCTATTTAAAAAACAAAACAAAACAAAACAAAACAAAACTCTCCAAACTAACAATAAATATTTGACCAAATTAAACAAATTGACTTTAAAACATTGAGAGGTTTCCAAAACACTGAAAACCAGATGTATCATCTTTACCAAGTGTAGTTACTTCTGATGGAAGGCACTAAACAGAGAGATCTGAGGTCTATGCTTCTCTTTACCCCCATCCACCACAGGCTGAACAACACAAGAGTTCCAGCATATTCTATGTCAGTTATATCCTTTATGACTTACTAAAATTGACAGGACAATTTCTAGAGTAATAAAGTCATTCAATATTAACACCTAATGATGCCTCTGTTCTTTTCCCACTTGCTTCTCTGCTGAGGCATGGATAAGGGGCATTCATTTCTTGAAATGCTTTACTGAGTATCAATTAAGGGCCAGACATGGCAACAGGCAATGGAAACATAAAATAAGTAACAAATGGCCCTAGAGCATGCAGCCTAGAAACGGAGACAGACAACTGATTATTTCAATAAGTTAAAGTCTGAGTAGAGACTTTTAACACTTGTGCTCAATTTGCTCCATCTCTGTTCCCACACATTAAATGGCTTTCTCCAAATTCCTCCGTACCTAACCAAATCCTATCTCAAAGCTCAGCTGCCGTTTCTCCTTCACTGGTAGTCTTCCCAGGCAACACAGCCCAAGGAGCTTTCCTCATTTTGGACACATGGTTAAGAGCAACAGCCCCTGTGTTCAGCAGGGAAATAGGCTGTTACATAACCTCACTAAGACTCATTTCTTCAATGGTAAAATTGGGATAATAAATGTACCTACAGTTAAATGTTTGTGAAAATCAAATGAAATAATGAATATAAAGCCCTTCGCATAGTGCTGGCACATTCTGAGCCCTCAACAAATGGTAGGTAGTATCTATACCACTCATTTAACAATCTATGAATGCTCTCTTGTAAAATCCCTCTGGTTACTGATATTTTTAAACTGTTGCAACTTTTTGTTTCCATCTCTTGTATCTTTATAGCTCAATAAGTAGATGTGGATTATATATCTGTAGTACTGAAAGAAACCTGTAAAATCAGTAGCTTTCAAATTTTTTTGGCCACAACCCACAGTAATAAATACATAATACACTATACACAAACACATATGTATAACTGAAACAAAGGTCATGATCGTTCACCCTTATTACTTCCAAATTCACTCTAATAATGTTAGTCTCATTCAACAAATCAAACCAAACAAAACCACACCCAAACTGGTCAAGACCTACTAAACTGATTTCACAACACTTTGGTCATAACTGAAAACTTGGAAAATTCTCTATAAACATTTATAAATGAACATACAGATAAAATATTATGAGACACTCCAGACAAACAAAAACAAACAAAACACAAAGTGAAAAGGTCTTGGATATTTGTCGGTTAAATTTTGAGTGCTTTTTTTTTTTAAATCACACTTTTTTTTTAAGTCTTTATTGAATTTGTTACAATATTGCTTGTTTTATTATATTTTGGTTTTTTGGCTGCAAGGCATATAGGATCTTAGCTCCCCCTCCAAGGAGCAAAACTGTACCCCGTGCATTGGAGGTGAAGTCTTAACCACTGGATTGCCAGCAACGTCCCTAAATCACACTTCTAAAGCATTACCAAACTGTTAAATACCAACTTTTCTCCTGCCATTCACAAATTAGGGACCTCTGTTTGTTATATGTTGACAGAAATTTGACAACATTTTATTAACTAGGATCTCTGGAAGTAACCTACCTTCCCTTAGAACACAAGCTATGCCAACTAAGCTCTTCAGGAATCTGTCCAAAATATAAGCACTCACATGCATTCATAAAATTTCTTGCTCTAAAAGCTTCTACTTCATCCTTGGCTTAAAAAAGAAAACTGTCATATAGAGAACAAAGTAGTGGTTACCAGTGGGGAAAGGGAAGGGGGAAGGGCAACATACAGGTAGGAGGAGATTAACAGGCACAAACTATTATTTATAAAGTAGGCTATAAGGACATATTGAACAACACAGGGAATATAGCCAACTATATATAAATAAGCAAGATCTTTTTTGACCCACCTCCTAGAGTAATGGAAATAAAAACAATAATAAACAAATGGGACATAATGAAACTTAAAAGCTTTTGCAAAGCAAAGGAAACTACAAACAAGATGAAAAGACAACCCTTAGAATGGGAGAAAATATTTGCAAACGAAGCAATGGAAAAAGGATTAATCTCTAAAATATATAAATAGCTCATGCAGCTCAATATTAAAAAAACAAACAACCCAATCAAAAAATGGGCACAAGACCTAAATAGACATTTCTCCAAAGCAGACATACAGATGGCCAAGAAGCACATGAAAAGCTGGTCAACGTCACTAATTATTACAGAAATACAAATCAAAACTACAATGAGGTATCACCTCACACCAGTTAGGATGGGCATTGTCAGAAAATGTACAAACAACAAATGCTGGAGAGGGTGTGGAGAAAAGGGAACCCTCTTGCACTGTTGGTGGGAATGTAAATTGATACAGCCACTATGGAGTACAGTATGGAGGTTCCTTAAAAAAGTAAAAATAGAATTACCATATGACCCAGCAATCCCACTACTGGGCATATACCCAGAGAAAACCATAATTCAAAAAGACACATGCACCCCAATGTTCTTTGCAGCACTATTTACAATAGCCAAGTCATGGAAGCAACCTAAATGCCCATCGATAGACGAATGGATAAAGAAGATGTGGTACATATATACAATGGAGTATTACTCAGCCATAAAAAGGAACGAAATTGGGTCATTTGTAGAGATGTGGATGGATCTAGAGACTGTCATACGGAGTGAAGTAAGTCAGAAAGGGAAAAACAAATAGCGTATATTAACGCATATATGTGGAACCTAGAAAAATGGTACAGATGTACTGGTTTGCAGGGCAGAAGTAGAGACACAGACGTAGAGAATAAACATATGGACACCAAGGGGGGGGGAAGTGGCCGGGGGGGTGGGGGTGGGGGTGTGATGAATTGGGCGATTGGGATTGACATGTATACACTGTTGTGTATAAAATGGATAACTAATAACAACCTGCTGTATAAAAAAATAAATTAAAAAAGTCTATGTGTTGGAAAAAAGATTATAAAGCATTTTTAATAATATTTTAAGCAACCTCCAACTTACTTGAACTAAAATACTACTCTCAAACTCATTTCACAGCTGCAATGGTGTTAAGTTTTTTCTTAGAAAGGGAAAAAGCCTTTATTATATTTTTTAACTCTAAAATTTAGGGTCTGGGTGCTATGAATAAAGCCAAATTAGCATAAAAAGGTAATGACCACTACCAAAATTTTATGGTTCGTCTATCAGAAAATTGTAGTAATGATACTCTACATTTTTAAACACTAAATATTTAACAATAACAATGACAGATTTATTTTTAAATGAAAATTTCAAACTCCCTGATGCAACCCAAATAATCTGCTCTTTTCTCTAATTAACTTTGTTAAACCCCACTCCCCATACCCTCTCTCTTTGGGTTATGAAACACACCATTCTCTTCCTCAACCAAGTTGCTCCTTCCCTCTTCTTTGGTTAAATATACACTTTCTTTTGAACCCAGTATTAAAACAGATCTCACCCCAAATTCGTTTTCTCCATTTTGACTGTAAAAGTAACAATTCATCAGAAACTGCATAATGCTTTAGTTTACAAGGAACAAAAAAGTTAATTCTAATATTACTGAGTACCTATGAATGTATATACTGCTGCACTAAATGCTGTGGGTGCAGGGAAGGAGAAGTAAATATGGAAGACTCTGACCCCAAGAAAGCTCACAGTAGAGAGAAGATAGGTACACAAAGAATACAAAAGCATGAATAAGGGATCAAGAAAGTGCACTAAAAGGGAAGAAATGCTAAGCAAGGGCCGAATATGGAAGTAGGCAACTTCAGGATTCCAAAGGGGAATATTTATAGTATGTGCTGCTTTTAACATTCCAGTGGCCAGTATCAATGAATACAGAGGATTTTTGTTGTTTTTTTGCTTGCTGTTGCTTTTATTACAATGTCTCAGCTTGCTTTTCACACAGTACAAATGAGATGTTGGTCTAAATTCTCTACAAACGTTAGAGGAAACACATATTTGAATTTTATATTAAAAAATGTGGGAGGTGGGGAGGGAGATTCACTAGAAATGAGTCTCACTTAATAGATAAATAAAGATAACTCCCAGGTTCTACAATGAGAGCAACTGGTTTAGAAGTTGTGTACTTATTTACTAATAAAGGTCCCTTAAAAAACATTAGTGATTTGCCTCTGTTTCACTTCAATTAAGAACACACACTTCAAAGACAATTTGATTTTATAAACACTTCATCAAGAAATTGTTTTTAAGTAATACATTCAGATCTCAAAAGAAAAACACATGGTACTGTTTTACTGTTTTCTAACTGCCTTTCTCGGTGCCTCAATCTATGGCATTAAAACACACCAGTCAGATTGAGAATTTTTTTTAAGTAATGCGCTTAGCATTCATATTTCCTTCCCCCAAATTTCTTGATGGAGTTACGTCTTGCTTGCTCTGTCCTAAATGAACAAAAATGTGCACTAAGAGAAAAAGAACACGCTGGAACTTCCCTGGAGGGCAGAATTCTTTCACTGACATATCCCAAGTGACACAAACAGTGCCCATCCCATACAAGGCACTCACAAAATAATTTGTTCAAAGAGGACTCCTGTCTCTACTACTTTGCATCAAGCTATGTATTAACCTATGAACCTCAGTGTCTTCATTTTTAAAATAGAGATAATTCAAGGGAGTCCTCGTTATCCCAGGATTGATTCTATGTTTCCAAAGTTAAGAGGGGAAGAAAAAGATGTCATAATATGAAAATATTCATTAATGAGCTATTTCTTTTATCTCTGTCCATGAGGTCTGTTTATAGTGAACCTCAGACAAAACAATGCAAATGAAATGGAAACTCAGGAGTAAAATTACAAATTCTGCAAAGAAGCCAACTTCATGAGGTTGATCAAAGTAAGTGTTACTCTTTTAGGTTTGATAATGATATTGGTATTGACTTTTTGTTTAATTCCTTTTCCCTTAAAGATATATACTGGAAATATTTATGAATGAAGAATATGCTTCAAAAAAAAAATGGTTGAAGGGGGTGGTGGTAGGAGACACCTAATTGGCCATGAGTTGGTAACTGTTGAACATGGGTGATGGGTACACCCAGGTTCATTATATTATTCTTTCCTCTCCTGTATATGTTTGACATTTTCCATAATAAAAAAATATTTAAAGCAAAGAAAAAAAGTTAGAAAACTATTCACATCAGAATCACACATATAGTCAATGACAAATGAGACTCAGGCAGAAATAGCCAGTTAACTAGTAAAGAGAAAACTGACAAGGTGTTTTAAAAGAAAGAGAAAGAGACATCCCTGGAAAATGGGAAGAGCCTCAAATATTTAAAAAAATATATGTTTGACATTGCTATGAAAAATCAAACGTGTGTATGTGTAGGGGCAGGGGGTATATGAGAACTCTTTGTACTTTTTGCTCAATTTTGCTCTGAACCTAAACCTACTCTAAAAATTAGTATGTTAGTTAAAAAAAAAAAAACAGAAAAAAGAGTGAAAGATAACTTACTGTGCTGTTCTACAACTTTATCAGAAAATTTGTCTCTCCAAAATCAATCAATTCATGCATTTTGTTTTTTCCTATGGAAAATCAACTTTCTCCCTACAAAATTTTGGGTCCTGTTTTGAGTGTGGCCACTTAAATAACAGAGACAAACCTTTTCTACTACTTTCTCCAACTGGCTCTCACTGATGAATGTGGCAATTTGTCAAGATTTTGAGATTCTTTTACAAATAAAAAGCTTATCTTTATTGTGTACTTCACAATTTCAATACTCAAATATTACTCTATTAAGTACATCATGTTAATAGACAATATTAACACTGAGATTTAGTGGTTAGCATTTTCTTCTTTCTTCTCTAACATAGAAATGATATGGATTTGGGTGCTCCTGTGGTCACATATTGCTCTCCACAAAGGAGGTTAGTGTATTTGATAATGTATATTTTGACTAAACAAGTTTCCAGTGGTTGTATAATCTAATTAAATACATTATGTGGTTTAATCCAATTCCTATCAAGTAAGGCCACGTAATATTCTTAATAATAATTAAACAAGGGAGCTACAGTTTAATTAGCAAATTAATCATTAGCAAATGATTCCTCAGTATAACACAATCGTTTCATTATAATACAATCATTTCATTCACAGCAGAAAATATAACATTTTCACTGAAACAAAGCATCTAAATTTGCTTCATAATAATCCAAACTCACACACTTCACTAAAATCAAAATTCTGCTTTAAAAAAAAAAAACACAAAAGAAAGAAATGATCTAATTTTGTGTTTAAGATTTTGCTTTTATGAAACAATTCGCTGCTAAGTTTTAGGTTTGAAAAACCATGCGTAGTCTACACTCCCACTCTCCAAAAGAGGACTCTAAAGCTAAGAGAGGTTAAGCAAGACCAAGATGATAAGAGTGGCAACACCAGGTACAGATAAACTTCTTCTGACTAGACCTCACTGCCTCTCATGAAAGGCCCAGAAGGACAAGGGAGAAAAAGCGAGCTTCAAGATTACCTTTCTTCAACTCCTTTCATTCTCTACAGAGGCCATACCAGTTACTTACAGATGCCTTTCACTCAGGGTCCAAGAGCTGTCTTAACTGCTGTTTTTCAAAGACCATTTAGTTTGTGCCTCTCTTCTCTAATTTGTTTCCTTGCTTCTTAAAAACTAGTTTCGTGACGTATGATGTCACAAAATCTCATTTCAACAGGCAGTACTAATACTTTAAGCTCTCTGTACAAGAGAGCTTGTATTATATCACAGGGCCAATTTTTAAAGTACACAGAAATAACCCTTCTTCACAGAGATCTGCTAAACAGACCTGCAAGTCTTGAGATAGATTAAAAGATAAGTATAACCATCAAAATGAGATAAAAAGTTAAAAAAAAAAGGGGGGGTGGTTTCTTGAATATCTCCTAAACCAGAACTCTACCCAGTCCTGTGACACCCAGATTAGGGATGTATATACTTCTGGTCGGGGATCCAGTCCCAGTGTCTCTGAACAGCATTTACACTCTGGTCTTCTTTAGGAATGCACTGGATCTGTGCAACTATTTCCAGTAGTTTACAAACTTATCAAACAGTCGTTGGAGAAAGATACACACTGGCTTATTTGAGGCTCTACAGGATAAAAAATAAAATCATAAAATACCAGAGCAGGAGTGTTTCTCAGGAATTATTTACTCCAACTCCCTCATTTCTCTCACAAGTATACTGAAACACATGATTAAAGTAACTTGCCCACAGTCACAGAGCTAGTGGGAGAAATTAGATTTTATTTTCATTACTACTTTCCATTCTTCTACAAAGCACTAAGTATTATCACTACTAAGGTAACTGAGAGCTATCATCACATGTTTTGGCATCATTTAGATGTAAACTTGTGCAACACACACAAGGCTTAAAAACAACAAGCACAACTATAAACAGGTCACCTTAGCATGACTTAGGAGAAAAAATACACCCAAGATCACAACATGTCCCACCAAGTTCAAAATGTCTCATAGCGTAATCCCAAGAATCAGCTTGCAGCATTTAACCACCGTTCCAAAATAAAATTCTATCTGATAGCATTTCTTGCTGGTTACTTAGATATAAATGGTTTGACGTTCGTAGGTTATAAAGCTGTGTAACTGCAATATTGCCCTAAACACCAAGGACTGTCTCCACTGTATTTTTAGCCCTTTCTAGGTACAGATACTTATACCTAAAAGCCAAAAATAATAAATAAACCTCCAGGTGTTAATTTGCCAAGCTTAGTTACAATAAAAATGTCAGAAAACAGTGCTTAACTATGCCTGTGTAGATTCTCCATTAATAAATCCAAACCACATATGCATTCACACACTGGTTTATTTATACACTGTGCATCTAAAAGGAGCTGTTTGTGTCCCCCAAAAAGGTTATTTTCTGAAAAATCTGATCTTGGTGATTAAAATGAGGAATTACTGGAACTGACAAAGTAACTTTATTTTTACTGTGCCCAAGTAACATAAAAACCGAGGAGGCTCACCTGAAAAAACTGTGAATTTTAATAATTTATAAAACATTCTTCTGTTTTAACCAAAAGTGGTTCTTCTCCCTGTTGCACTTCTTTTTACCCAAGTCTCCTATGGATCCTAACACCACAAACTTCTTCAAGCTCTAATCGAGAGGGGAGCTGTTAACCTTGACATAAATTTGGTCACTCTTTGAAAAGGGCAAATTAAGCATTTGAGTTTTGCTCTTTAATTAAAAAGGTAATTAGTGCTACCACCAGCGACAACTGGAGATGAGAAATTTGTTAGAGGCTCCCTAATAATTGGCAGATAAGAATCATCCTGTGAGGAAATGTAGAAAAGACGACTGCATTACAAAACCCTGAGTCATCACCCAGTTCACTCAGCAGATTTGGGTAAACATTAGATAAGTGATTTATGTCTTGTGTGTTCAGCCACCCATACCGACATGCATGAACATACAATGTTACCAGATTTTATGTATAGCCAACCAAACAAGATACAGCAAAATTCTCTTTTAAAAAAGTTCTTCTGACACAGTGAAGATGCCCATCTAGCAAATATGTCTCTAACCTTTCCCCCAACTGTACTCAGTTTCCCCTAATTTCAGTGGCACTGTAGTTTGCAGCCAGTTCATACCAAAAAAAAAAGGTAACAAAAGAAGAATAGAACAACTGAGATTGATTTAGGTAATCTATATTCATCTGAGCAGCTCAAAAATTAACACCAGCCCGATACTAATAACGCCCAGGACAACTTGACAGCTTCCTTCTCTATTTTCCTTAGTATGGCACATTTCCAAAGGAAATGTCATAAAAGGAGCAACATACACTTTCCCGAGGTTGTAAGACTCAACATTCTCAACATTAACGTCTAGTACACAGCCCAAGAATGCGCTGAGGGCTGATTTTAAAACAGTCTTTTCAATCAAACCCACAAAGACTGAGAAGGCCCAAAAAAAAGCAGAACCTAGAAGTTCCCTACGGCCTCCTTCCCATTCAGAAAGTTAATAGACGCGAACTGAGGGATAGGAAGAGGCAGGGACCGTAAGGTAAGAAAAAACTGGAGTCAACACCAGGAAAAGTCGAGTTGTTCGCCCAAAGACGAATCCTCTCTGCTCCCTCCCGCCACCGGCAAAGGTCCAAGGAGGACCCCTGGGGGACCGCTCCTCTCTTTCCCTGCGGGTCCAGTGCCCTCACGCTTCCCCGGGCCCCGAATGTCGGAAGACAACAACCCGAAACCTTGGGGACAAGCAGCTGCGAAGGACATAGAGGGCTGGTGAGAACCAGGGAGATCCCGTAAGAAAGTGGCAGGGAGGAAGCTTGAGTGCTTCCCAGGCTTCCCAGGCTTCGGTCGCGACCCTGGGATGACTGCACAGAAACGATCCGCCCGAACCGGGGCAGAGTTGAGGGTCCAGCGGTCCGGTGCGGACAAAGAGCCTCCCCCCCACCCCCCGCGGACGCCTTCACACCCAAGCCTTTGCCTCCGGCCCATCCTGCAGGCCCCGGCACACTTACGTGGAGAGTTTCCTGGTCCAGAAGAGGCCCCCGGGCCACAACTCTTGGAGCTGCACTGCCCGGCCCAGGTTGCTTTTGATCTGGGCCAGCTGCAAGTCGGACTCGGCGTCCAGCCGCTCGGCGTAGGGCAGCAGCTTGTTGTAGACGATCTCCTTCTGCGGGACGAAGCCTCGCGGGTCTGGACCGGGGCGCCCGCCCGGCTCCAAGGGGTCCCCGCCGCCCGCCCTTTCGGCCGGCTCCATGAGACCAGGACACCCCCCCCAACCCCCTCCCACCCTAACCCTCCCCGGCCCCCACCCCTCTCCGGGCTCCGCCTCCTCCGCGTCGTCGTCGCCCTCGGCCCTATCGCTGGGCCCCCTCCCCTGGCCGGCGCGCTGCTTGCCCCGCGCGGTTCCCGGTTCGTTGGCGGCTGCAGCGGCTGCTCCGCCCGCCCCGCACCAGCTCGGCTGGTGACGCTGCAGCCGCCGGGCCCGGAGGTTCCGGACGAGCCTCAAGTCACTTCCGGGGCGGGGCGGGGCGACGACGTCGGAGGAGACGGCGACGGCGACAGCGACCGTAGGTGCAGCGCCTTCCTGCTGTGGGCCGGGTCGGAGCCCCCATGCCCAGGTCCCACGGGTCGAGCTCGAGGCTGTCCCACCGGAAACTCGAGGCCGAATTCCAAGCTATTGTCCTTCCTCGCGTGGGGTCGCGCGCTACCTGCGTCTGCCCTCGGGAGCGTGTGGTCGCCGTGGCCTCGGACCAGGCGCTCCACGTAGTCCCCCATGCCACGTTCATGGAAAAACCTAGGTACTCTGTCCATGCCACTTGTTGCTGATAGATTTTTTACTGTGTGCCCTTTAAGCCCCCGTCTTTCTGGCATTCTCCTGGCCGCCCTCATTCCAAAGAAAGGGATTCAACAAATTCATTCAACAAATATTAATTGAACTACTGTCTGTCAGACACTCCTTTTAGGCCCTTGAGATGGAAAATTTAAGAGCACCTGGTTTCTGACCTCCTTGGACTTAACAGCCACATGGAGCTATTGACTAGGGAATAAGCAATTACAAGACAATACTGCTCTTAATTGCTAGATAAGTACAGGATGCTTTGGGAACACCTAAAGAGGACTTCAAACTGGAGGGGTGTCAGGTAGTTTCCTAGAAATGATGCATAAAGTTGAGCTTAAGGATTGAGTGCAAATTTTGTTAGGAAAACAAGAGAGGGGAAGGTATATTTCAGCTGGGGGAGAGCTCAGGCTGCAAGCATGCACTCTAGGAATTCAAAGTTTATAATGACTGAAGATTGCTTGCAGAGAGGGGAGTGAAGAATTGAGACTGAGAAGGACATGCTAGGAAGTTTTTAGAGCTTTATCTTAAAGGCAACAGGAAGCGGAAAAATTAAGCATAGCAGTGGCATGATATAATTTACATTTCTGAAGAATCACTCTGGCTTTGTGTGGAGAATGGATTAGAATGGATTAGAACAGACAGAATTGGAAACTGGCAGACCCCTTAAGGAGATGTGACATAATGGTGGGCTGCATGTCAGTTGAAATGATTCGAGAGCTGTTTCAGCAAGAATGGCCTGAGCTTGGTAGTTGATTGGATGTGAAGTGTGAAACAGAGAAGTCAGGATGTCAGATTTCTGGCTTGGGAAACAGAGAGAGAACACAGCAGAAACAGCTATGGAGGCAGAATGCCTAAGGGATGGGAAAATATTTTCTTGTATGGATCAGGAGGGCCATCTAAAAATGGATACGGATTAGCATATAGATGGATTGGAGGGAATGAGATATAGAGTATCATTAAAAGATAAATGGAGGCATATTAAAAATTTTAAGAGTTTATCTGAGCAAAAATTGATTGGAATTGGGCAGCACCAAACCAGAAGTGGTTAGGAGCACCAATAGGAGGCAGGGGAAAGACTTAAAGAAGGTGCAGAAGCAAAGAAAGGAAATTATTTAATTGGCTACAGCTTAAAGCCTAGTTAGCTGTTTGTGATTGGTTGTCCTTAGTGTTTAGATTTCATAATCTTGAGGCATTTACACACTTAGACTTTGGTTTGCTTAAGTAGGCCACCAAAGCATTAGAGCCACCTTAGTCTAATGGCCTCCTTGTTTAATTAGTTTAACTGTATGAAAAGAATAGGGCCCTGAACCAAACTCTAAAAGAACTCCATATTTAGGGATGGATAAAGAAAGAGAGAGACCACAACGAATACTCACAAGAAGCAGTCTGAGAGGTAGGCGTTCTAGAAAAGTGGGCTTTTTAAAAAAGAGTTTTCAGATGGAGGAATTGATTGACTATACCAAAGGTGACTGAGAGGTCAAATGAGATAAGACCTAAGAATGGTTTATTGGAGTTATTGATAAAGCAGATAAGAACAGTTTCAGTGGAGTGTAGGGATGGAAACCAGATTACAGTGACAAAGGATGAGTGGGAAATAAATAGAGACAGCGAAGGTGGACAACATTTTTTGATAGTTTGAGTGGGAAGAACAAGAGAAAAATGTTAGCTGAAATGAAAAGAGGAATTTTTGAAGGTGGGATATGTTATTTATTTATGGCTGTTTTGGGTCTTTGCTGCGCACGGGCTTTCTGTAGTTGCGGTGAGTGGGGGCTCCTCTTCATGTGGTGCACGGGCTTCTCATTGTGGTGGCTTCTCTTGTTGTGGAGCACGGGCTCTAGGCGCACGGGCTTCAGTAGTTGTGTGAAGCTGGGATATGTTTAAATATTGATGAGAAGGCACCAGTGGAGAGACAGGTTGAAGATACGTGGATGAAGATGACAGAGTAGGAGAGAATATGGAGTCATTGGCCCTTAGCAGTAAACCGTACTCTCCTTCCGTTGTCAGAGGAGGAAAGCAGGGGAGAAGAGATGCAAAAGCACAAAGGTTTGGGCTTCCCTGGTGGCGCAGTGGTTGAGAGTCCGCCTGCCGATGCAGGGGACACGGGTTCGTGACCCGGTCCGGGAAGGTTCCACATGACGCGGAGTGGCTGGGCCCATGAGCCATGGCCACTGAGCCTGCGCGTCCGGAGCCTGTGCTCCGCAGCGGGAGAGGCCGCAACAGTGAGAGGCCCGCATACCGCAAAAAAAAAAAAAAGCACAAAGGTTTGCAGATTAAGTGCCTGGAAGTTGAAGTTCTTTCTCCTGGTTTCTTCTTTTCCTGTGAAGCAAGAAAATGAGAATGGTGCGAGGACATGGTGGATAGGAGATTTGAGGAGATTGGAGAAGGTTTAGAATAGTCTCAAAATTCAGAAAACTGATTAGAGAAACAGAATTGGTTGGCAGTTAAGGCCAGAAGCATGAATTTACCACCATCTGTCTGTACAACTTAGTGACTTTCTCCAGTAATGTTTACCAGCCCAGGACTGTATGATGTACAGGCTGATATGATAGACTGACAAATAAGCAAGAGAATGTTATGTATGTTAGTGGTAGTGATGGTAGTGGTTTTAGCTGCCATTTCTTGAGCACTTCTCTCGGCCTGTGCTTTATCTACATTATCTCATTGAACAAGTAGAGATCGTGGAGTTGAGGGTATTTGAAAGAGAATGGTTAACATCTAAATTGGTTGAAGTCTAAGAAGAGAGAAGAGGGCTGATAGAGAGTAGAGAGGTCAGGGGACTCAGATCCTGATGAGGTACAAGAACAACATGAAAGGATTAGCCTAAGCAAAGGATATGGAACAACAGGAATGTTTAGATTTAAGATTTCAAAGCAGTTCCAGGTGATCTCAGTTTCCCTGCGAATGGATGTCCGAACTGGAAAAATCGAAAGAATTGTTGGAGCAAAAGGGATGAAGTCTCTTTCTGTTACTCTATATGAAGTTTAATAGCAAACACTATTCATACCTCTTCAGGGGAGAAAGGTGGGAGACCTTAAATTTCTCTGGAAGACCTAGGCTACTTATCATTAGAGACAATACCCAAAGTCTGGGGTTAATTTTCTCAGACCAACTCCCAAGCATTTTTTTAATCTCTTAGTGCTCAGGATACTCTGCCAAAGAATAACAACCCAGTATGCTTTCGGTCAGACCCTGAGGGAGACATTGACTTCTTATCAGACTCCTCTAGGAAACAGCCTATAATCACTTTTCTTGGAAGCCCCAGAAAGTGCAGTAGCCCTTCATGGAAAATGTTCTGAAGAGAGAGGTTTCTCCTCAAGCTGGAGGCATTGGCAGAGATAATTATCAATCAAATATTTATGTCATTGATATACTTATTGGCCCACTACTTGATAAACCACTTACTAGCAGTGAACAAAAATGACAGGTTGTTAGTTTCGTGCCTTCCTCTGCCTTAGTTTTTTCTGTATATGATGTATTTGGGATGGGGGCAGGGTGGGGTGGGGGAGCAGGGAGGTATATTGACAAGTAGATGAATCTCTGTTGTCAGAGCATAATATTTGGAAGTATTTGAATTATATTAGAATGACTCTAATATAATCAAATATCTAAACTCCTGTTATGCTGCAGTTATTGAAATCACAAGAATATTGGATCTGAGAAATGAGGATTTTTTTCCCTAGTTCCTATATGATTTTTTAAAAAATAAATTTGTTTATTTATTTTTGTTCGCGTTCGGTCTTCGTTGCTGTGCGCGGGCTTTCTCTAGTTGCCGTGAGCGGGGCAGGGGCCTATTCTTCGTTGCGGTATGTGGGCTTCTCATTGCGGTGGCTTCTCTTGTTGCGGAGCATGGGCTTTAGGCATACAGGCTTCAGTAGTTGTGGCTCGCAGGCTCTAGAGCGCAGGCTCAGTAGTTGTGGCGCACGGGCTTAGTTGCTCCGCGGCATGTGGGACCTTCCCGGACCAGCGCTCGAACCCATGTCCCCTGCACTGGCAGGCAGATTCTTAACCACTGCGCCACCAGGGAAGCCCCCCTGTATGATTTTTAAGTTTTGAATTTTCAGCCAAAAACCCTTCTCATCCAGCCGTAGTATCCATTTCACCAATTAAACTGGAGTATATTTAGAGCTCAATTTTTAATAAGAAGGAAATCACAGCTAATGGAGTGAATTTTTCTGTGATTATTTTACACTTTTTCCCTTTCTTGGGCATTTTGCCATTTCAGTACAATGCAGCCAGGTGTAGGCTTGTTTTTATTTATCTTGCAGTGGATTTGTGTTTCTTAAATCGAAGATTCATATCATTCATCAGTCATGCAAAATTTTCAACTATTTTCACAATTTTTTTTATTCCTCTTCTCTCCTTGTAGAATTCCCATTAGACATATGTTGTACTTTCTCATTCTAGTCATTTCTTGATATTTTGCAAGTGTTTGTCTCTCTACCTCATTCCAGATAACTTCACCATATCTATTTCTAATTCTTAGAATTCTTAGTTCATTTGTATTGATCTGCTGTTTAACTTGTCCATTGAGCTTCTAATTCCAATGATTATGTTTTTAAGTTTGGAAGTTCTACTAAGTTTTTTTCAAATATCCCTATTCTATTTTTCATTGAGTTTTTTTCTTTACGGTCCCAATGACTTCTTTAATCATTTTAGACATACTTATTTAATTATTTTAGACGATCATGTTCTATTATTTCAAATAATGTGCTGTGTGTTTGTTGACTTTTGTTCATGATGGATCATTGTGTTTTATAACTTTTTATATTGTGAGATCATGTTCACATGGCTTTTTTTTCCCTGTGGGCATCCCATGTGACCCAGAGCAATGTCTTTGTTTGCTTGCACCAGATCCACAGAAAGATCATAGGTATAGTACTAACCAATATTTATGTTCATTTTTCAGCTAGTGTAAACTTGGATTTCTATCCTATGCAAGTTACAGGCCTGGGAATTCAACCTATGGAGAGTTGTGTTTTTATGCAATATTTTATCAATACTTCCAACTCCCTTAGGTCCAGGGTTTCAACTTCTATCCTGGAGTAGATATTAAAGCCCAATTTACTTGCTGTTTCCAGATCAAATAACACTACCACAAAGCTGATGCAGAATTAACTAACACGCTTATCACTCTGGCTTTCCTTTCCTCTTTGTTTCTAGGAGATATTCCTTTTCTGTGTGTGAGCTCATCTATGGTTATCTCTTGCTTTCATGTTTAATGTAGCATTCCTGTGTAAAAGGGTTTCTGCATTAACTCAGTCTGCCATGCTACTGGAACTGGAGACCTTTAAGGAATAAACTTCTAACTCTAAAATATTAGACATCATGGGAGCAAAAGGGAGTGATTATGGGTAATTAAGAGCTTTTTTAGAATCCTCATATCACATAAGTGGCCATTGATGATGTCTATTCATCAAGCTGTAAAAATGATTGATGATGATTAAAAAATAATTTACTTTTTATTATTTGTAAAACACCTATTTGATATTTAAAAGCAGAAGGGGTTTTTCAACACAACTGAAGCTCACTCTTTTTGACAAGCTGTGAATAATGTAGGAGGTCACAGCTTCCCTCATAATCAAATATAGTAAAGAGATGTATTTTTTAGCAGTAGTTGAAGAAATTAACAATAGAGTCATTGGAGAGATAATAACTGATGAACAAAGGGGATGTACACTGTTTCCACCTACCCTCAGTTTTTATATGTATAAATAGAACAGGCCTTGTTCATAGGCAGAGAATGGAATTGTCTGCATGAATAATATGAATACCAGCAAGACACTCACATGTTATCAGGTACTTGAAATGCTACCCTTTTCAGTCTTTTACTTTGTACTAAGGAGAATCACTTTTGAAATTTACACACTCATAAGAGGGATAATATATCAGATCCCTAATTCTCCATAGTGAATTATATATTCATTAATTCAACAAATATTTATTGAGTGCCTCCTGAGTGCCAAGTGTGAGATCATAAGATGGATGACGCAGTACTTGTCCTTAAGGGGTTCACTGTCTAGTAGGGTGACAGACAAGTAAACAGATAAAATTGTAACCAAATGTCATCTGTGGTCTTTCTACATCTTAAGATCTCTAGAAAAAAGTAATTTAAACTTCTTTCCATAGACTGTGAGAAGTCCAATGCCTCATCCAGTAGTTCTGTCAATTTTGGAGGATGGGGGCTTATGTTTTTATGGTCACTTCCAGCTCTAAACTTTCCTTCTGCTAAACTAGTTCTGTTTACAAGGCTTCTGTTGTCCCTGTTCCAGTACCACTTTAACCCAAACATGGAACCTGGCTTTTTTCCTTACTTTCCACCATTTCCATAAAATAAACCATTCACACGAGGCTTTGTGTGTGTGTGTGTGTGTGTGTGTGTGTTGTTTGTGTCAATAAAATGGAAATAGGTTCCAGGAGACCAAGGGATTTATATGCTACAAATACAAACAACTTAAAATTTAACATAAAATATTTCCCTAGAAGATCTATTTCTGTGTGGTCCATGACATTATCGAGCTCACTATCTAATGGGGCAGTCAGACATTAAACAACTCATTCTGTAGGTATTTAATTATACTTTTCTTAGATGCTTTAGTAGAATAAAGGATGCTCTGATTGTATAAAACAGAGGGACCTAGCCTAGACTGGGAGGCCTAGAAAGATTACTTTGAGGAAGTAGTATTAGATGAACGAAGAGTTGGGGAGAAGGATAATAGAAATGATCTGGCTAGGAAAACAGTATGAATGGAGGCTTGAGGTGGGGGAAGAACTTGGCTTGTGAAGCTCAGAAAAGACCAGTGTGCTCAGGGAGAGAAAGTAAGAGTGGCAGATGTGGCTGAGAAGGCAAACAGAGTTAGATCATGTAGTGCCTTGTAAGCTGGGTTAAGAATTCTGGAGTTTATCCTAAAAGCTATTTCAGATATACAAATACAGTGCTGCAGGCAGTAACCAAATACTTGGGGGAGCTGAAGGGGTGCTATTAGGGTCTTGAAGTCAACTGGATAGGTATACCCCAGGCAGAAACATCAGTATGTGGAAAGCTGTGGAGTTTTCAGTGGGCCCAGTTAGGCCAGGGAGCATTCAGTACAATGAGGTAGGAGCACAGAAAGTGTGGATAATGGCAAGAGAAGAGGCAAGACAGAGAATAGGTAACAAATAGTCATGTATCTATGTATGGTGGTATTGATGGTAGTAGTGTTAGCTCGTACCTACCCATAGAGAGTGGGCTGCCTTTCTGGACTCAGAACCTAGTTCATTTTTTCAGTTGTTGCTTTGTTTTGTAAATTAATCTTTTTTTTTTTTTTTTTTTTTTTGGTGCACAGTGCGGCTTGCAGGATCTTAGTTCCCCGACCAAGGATGGAACCCTGGCCCCTGGCAGTGAGAACGCTGAGTCCTAACCACTGGTCTGCCCTGGAATTCCTGTAAATTAATCTTTTTATTTTGAGATAATTGTAGATTCACATGTAGTTGTAGAAATAATACAGAGAGATCCCTTATACTCTTTACCCAGTTACCCAAAATTGGTATTATTTGTAGTCCAATATCACAATCAGGACATTTACATTGATACAGTCAAGCAAGATAAGAACATTTCCATCACCACAAGGGTCCCTCCTGTTGCCCTTTATGGTCACATTCACTTTCCTGACCCCTCCCATGTCCCTAATACCTGGAAAATTACTAATCTGTTCTTTATATAATTTTATCATTTCAAGACGGTTATATAAATGGAGTCATACAGGATGTAACTTTGTGGGATTGGCTTTTTTCTCTCACCATAATTCCATAAAGATTCATCCAAGTTGTTGCGTGTACCAATAGTTTGTTCCCTTTTATTGCTGAATAGCATTCCATGGTATAGATGTACAATAGTTTGTTTAGCCATTCACCGTTGAAGGACATCTGGATTGTTTTTGCTTATTCCAAATAAAGCTGCTATGAACTTTCATCTACATGTTTTTGTGTGAACATAAGTTTAAATTTCTCTGGGATAAATGCCCAGGAGTGCAATTGCTAGGTCATGCTGTGTTGCATGTTTAGTTTTAAAACTAAAAAACTACCCAACTGTTTTCCAGAATGGCTGTACCATATTACATTCTCACCAGCAATATATGAGTAAACCAGTTTCTCTGCATCCTTTCCAACATTTGGTGTTGTTACTGTTTATTTTAACCATTCTGATTAGTGTGAATGATATCTCATTGTGGATTTAGTTTGCATTTTCCTTATGGCTAATGTTGTTAATCATGTTTTCATGTGCTCATGTGCTTATGAGCTACCTGCATGCCTTCTTTAGTGAAATCTCTGCTCATGTTTTTTGCCTGCTTTCTAATTGGATTGCTTGGTTTTTTACTGTTGAGTTTTGAGCATTCTTTATGAATTCCAGTTGCTACTCCTTCGTAAGATATGTGGCTGGCAAATATTTTCTCCTTGTTTGTAGCTTGTCTTTTCATCCTCTTAATAGGGTCTTTTGCAGAGTAAAAGTTTTTAATTTTGATGAGGTCCAATTTGTCAATTTTTCCTGTCATGGGTCAAACTTCTGGTGTCAAATCTAAGAACTCTGCCTAGTCGTAGAGTCAAAGATATTTTTTCTAAAAGTTTTATAGTTTTATGTTTTGCATTTAAGTCCATGATCCATTTTGAATTAACTTTTGTGTGAGGTGTGACATTTAGGTCAAAGTTAATATTTTTGCCTATGAATGTCCAATTAATTCAGTTTTAAATAACATCACTTGAAGGCCACCAAGAACCCAGTCATTTCATTTCATAGTCTTTACTCAAACATGCTGTGGAAAGGCACATACTGGCACCATCCACTCTTGTGATCCACTGTGAGCCAATACTTGTATGAAAAGACATATCTCTCAAGAAAAAAGAGAAAATTTTATGGACAGTTCTTTTTTTTTTTAAATTTATTTTTGTCTGCGTTGGGTCTTTGTTGCTGCGCACGGGCTTTCTCTAGTTGCGGCGAGCGGGGGCTACTCTTCGTTGCGGTGCACAGACTTCTCATTGCAGTGGCTTCTCTTCTTGTGGAGCACGGGCTCTAGGCATGCGGGCTTCAGTAGTTGTGGCACTTGGGCTCAGTAGTTGTCACTCATGGGCTCTAGAGCACAGGCTCAGTAGTTGTGGCACGCAGACTCAGTAGTTGTGCCTCGCGGGCTTAGTTGCTCCGCAGCACGTGGGATCTTCCCAGACCAGGGCTCGAACCCGTGTCACCTGTATTGGCAGGTGGATTCTTAACCACTGTGCCACCAGGGAAATATGGACAGTTCTTAAGTCCATAATTAGTAATACAAAGAATACGTTTGACTAACTCTGCTAGCATATGGTCCTGCTAAAAATACACCGAATTTACTTTATTCAGAGCACTTCAAGTAGTGGGCATTTGTAATTGTCTTTGACTGCTCAGCATCTGAACCCAGTTGCTAGATTTGGGAAATCCCCCATTGTGTAGGTCTGGGTAAGAAGTAAGCTCCTACCTCTAACTTCAGAAGCCTAAGGAGTCACCCTCTAATCACTTCCCTGACAATCTTGTGATCCAGGTTTGGTCACTAGGTACTTTGAATCTTGAGCAAGTAGTGCCAAGATGAGGGGATGATGGATGATATTGGATCTGTGGTAGCTATGGCATAGGCAGTCTGGCATTCGTGGCTGTGTTATCAGGAGCAGTGGTTTCCTACAGTGACTACTGTGTCAAATAGAAGATACGGCATACATTGGTGGTGGCAGCAGCATCTTAATCAGACTGTTTCGCTACCCTGACTCCCTTGATTCTAACCTCTTGTCTGATAATGTTTCTTATCATTTCTCATCAAGTCTGTGAGTTACTTGATACTTTCCAATAAATTTACCTTCAATTTAAGTTAGCCAGAGATGGTCACTGACAATAAAGAACCCTCACTGATACTTTTAGCAAATGAGACTAAGGCAGTGGTCTCCCACCCCCAGAATTTCTGATTCAGTAGGTGTAAAGTGGGGCCTGAGAATTTGCACTCTAACAAATTCCCAGATGATGCTGATGGTCAAATGACCACACAATCTTCATCAAGTTTGGTGTGATTTTATTTTTCTCTCAAACACCTGCTGATTAGTGTTTCATTGTTTGAATATACTGCAATGTTCTTATCCATTCATCTGATGATGGACATTTAAGTTATTTCCAGTTTCTGGCTATTACAAATAAAGCTGCTGTGAATGTTAATATACAAGTCTTTGTATGGACATATATTTCCTTTCCTTTGGGGTAAATACCTGGGAGTTGAATGGCTAGATCATATGGAAGGTATATGTATAACTTTTTAAGAAACTGCAAGCTTTTTTCCAATGTAGTTATGCCATTTTACATTTTTGCCAACAGTGTATGATCAGTCTTTTTAACTTTAGCCTTTCTAGTAGGTATGTAATAATGTCTCATTGTGCTTCCAGTTTGCATTTTCCTAATGACTAATAATGATGAGCATCTTTCTGAGTGCTAATTTAGCATCCATATATCTTTTTTGGTGAAGCATCTATTAAAATATTTTGTCCCCTTTTGGGGGCCTTGTTTTCTCATTATTGAGTTTTGAGAGTTCTCTATATATTCTGCGGATAAATCCTGTACCATATATGTGATTTGCAAATCTTTTCTCCCAGTCTGTGGCCCTTTTTATCCTTCATTCTCTTCATAGGCAGAGAGTCATTTTTGCAAAAATTATCAACAACCTCATCAATTTTCCTAATGACCTCCCTTAACTGTTTGATATTCAAATGATTCCTTCTGGAAACACATTCCTTTTCTATTTTCTCTGCTTCTACTGTTAACTGGTATGATTACAGAGCCTCAGTTGCCAACAGCATTGTATGTGGTTTGAAGAATTCTCTAATATCACTTTCATAAACTTCATGAAATCTTGTACCTGTTGCAAAATCTGTGGTTAAATTCTTTTTTTTTTTTTTTTTTTTTTTTTGCGGTACACGGGCCTCTCACTGTTGTGGCCTCTCCCATTGTGGAGCACAGGCTCCGGACGCGCAGGCTCAGCGGCCATGGCTCACGGGCCCAGCCGCTCCACGGCATGTGGGATCTTCCCGGACCGGGGCACGAACCCGTGTCCCCTGCATTGGCAGGCGGACTCCCAACCACTGTGCCACCAGGGAAACCCTAAATTCTTTTTGATTCATATGATTTGGATTTGTTTGGTAGATATTTTTGGATGTTTACCATAATCTCAAAGTTCAAACCAATGAGGATGTCAACTGAAGGGCCACTGAATGAGACAGAGTGGGGAAAATAAGCACTAGTGTTTTGTATGGGAAAATATTTAAGTAGGGGCTCATTTTATAAATGATCAAGTTCATTAGAGAACATTTTAGTGTTATATGACTTTTGCTTCCATATACCAGCACAGATTTGTGTAACAAATACTCAAAAACAAGGCCCTGAAAGAAAAGACCCCTTCCTCTCTTAATATTTTATCTCATATCTTGATCCCCTCTTCCCCCCTCATTCTGCTCCAGGTTCTCTGTCCTTCTCTCTATTCCTTGATCAAGCCAAGCTTTTTCACAATGCAAGAGCACCTACTCTTTCTTCTAATCTAATAAGTGGGCCAAGAATTTAGATTTACTCTAAGTGCAGTAGAAATCAATAGACAAGTTTTTAATCAGGAAAATAACATCATTTGATTTAAACTTTCCAAGGATGTCTCTGACTCTGAATAGAGTCAGATTATTCACAGATAAGAATGGGAATAAGGAGATGAATTAGGAGCCTATTTCAGCAGTCCAGTGAGAGATGATGATGGCTTGTATCAGGGAGAGAAAATGAGAAATGGTCAGATTTGAGAAATATCAATATTTTGGAGGTAGAACTAATGAGATTTGGTGATAGAATGTGGTGTGAGAGAAAGGAAAGAGTCACAGATGACTCCAAAATTTCTGCCTTTGGTAATAGCATGTGTGGTAGGGTCATTCATTAAGATGGGAAAAACAGAGGATAGGACCAGGTTTGAGAAAAATCAATCATGAGTTCCATGCTGGCCATTTAAGTTTGCCTCCAAGATCCTATATGAAGATTCAAGCAGGCTTTTGGATATCAGTTTCTAGAGTTAGTGGCAGGAACTAGGCTGGAGATATAAATTTGGAAGTAGTTAGCATATACATGATATTATATTTAATGTTAAGAGACCAAATAAGATCACCTAGAAAATAGTATAGATAGAAAAGAGAGTAAAACCTTGTGGCTCCAGGTGGGAAAAAGCAAGAGAAACCAGTTGAGCCTGAGAAAAGGAAAAACCCATGTGTGATATTTCTGCCCAGAAAAGTCCATTAGAGAGTCAGTATCCAAGATTTTTATTGGGGTCTGGTCATATAGGCACCCTCTACTCCAGATTCCCAGAAAGAAAGCAGGTGTTCAGCATAAACCACGTTGTTTATACAGTGTAGGCACAGTGAGCCATCATTTTTCACTTAGAGAACAATGGGAACACTCCTCAAAATGAAGCTCCCAATTGCTAGCAAAGGGCCAACCTTGCAAGCCTGTTCAAAAGCTAGCAGTCTCAGAGCTGCTATGTTAACTTTTTTCTGTACAGAACGGCATCACAGAAGCTAAGAGAGGAGAATGTTTCTAGGGAGAGATGCTGCTAAAGACTCCAGTAAGATAAGGACCAAAGTGGCCAGTGGCGCTGGCAATATAGAGGTCATTTTTGACCTTGACACGTACAATTTCGGAGGCATGCTAGGACAGGGAAGCTGGAGGGGGGAGGATTCAAGTGTGACTTTGGTGAAGGAGTGGAAACAGCATGTAGAGACAAGATATTTCAAAAAGTTTTCCGTGAGGGGAAGCAAAAGAAAGAAAGCTAGCTTAAAGAAGACAGAAGTTGGGCTTCCCTGGTGGCGCAGTGGTTGAGAGTCCGCCTGCCGATGCAGGGAATGCGGGTTCGTGCCCCGATCCGTGAAAATCCCACATGCCACGGAGCGGTTAGGCCCATGAGCCATGGCCGCTGAGCCTGCGCGTCTGGAGCCTGTGCTCAGCAACGGGAGAGGCCACAACAATGAGAGGACCAAGTCCGCAAAAAAAAAGGTACTCGTACATGTTTGTTTGGGATCAAAATAATTCATTAGAAAGGGAGAGATGATGATATGGAGAGAGAGAGATTAGGTCCAGAGCAGGAGTGAAATAATGGGAGGAGATCCTTCAGTGAAACGGGAGGGAAGCAGGAGAAAATTTTATACAGGTGCAGGTAGAATAATAGATTGAGAATCAGAAGATGAGCAGCTTCTGATGGCTTCTATTTTCTCAGAGAAGTATGAGGCAATGTCCTCATTTGAAAGTACAGGCTTGTGGAAAAGATATGAAAGGTGTGAGGTTAAAGTAGAAAGTTGGGGATTTGTAGAGGAAGGAGGAAACAATTTGGGAAAGAATGTAGAAGTTGGAAATCTGGCAGGAGAGAGGTCATGCTAGGGGTTAAGGAGGACTCTAGAATTATATTTTAAATGTTTTATTAATGAAAAGCAATAAATTGAATTTATATCACTGAAATGTTTCAATCTCTACCAAGATCTACTTCAAAAGGAAACTATTGTATTAGGTGGCAGTTAAAAATAAGAATGAAATGATCAGGCCTTCAACCAAATAGTTCTTATTTATTAGGCTAAAACTACTTTAGTGTAAGTTTCATTCCTAAATTACCAGTGAACAACTAAAACTCAATAACTAACTAATCTCCCCCAGGCTCACACAAAGTATACCTCTAACATAATGCTCTATGACTTCCCCTATCAAACAAAACAGGAAGAATGGTTATGTTTAGCTGATAGTGTTAGATGGTCTGTCATGTAGAGTTTCCATTACATTCTGAATATCAAGTTGGTGAATTATGTGGAAGTTATTTTTATATATATATATATATATATATATATATGTATTTTTCAACACTGCCATTACAGGAGTGTCTTTTCACTTTCACAGAAGTGTGTCATGAACACAAGACATAAAGTATATTCATAAGAAGCTTCAAGAGGATTGACATATACACACTACTATATATAAAATAGATAACTAATAAGAATCTACTGTATAGCACAGGGAACTCTACTCTGTACTCTGTAATGACCTATATGGGAATAGAATCTAAAAGAGAGTGGATATATGTATATGTATAACTGATTTACTTTGCTGTAGAGCAGAAACTAACACAACGTTGTAAATCAACTATACTCCGATAAAAATTAAAAAAAAGAAGTTTCAAGAATCTTTGCTATAATATGTCCTTTTAAGGACATGTTATAGTGCATATACTGACTCTCATATTTGCTGAACCCCAGCTGCTGCACTTGTCTCAGAGAACTACTCTGCTCCTCCCATTTATCCTATTGTTACTTACAGTTGTGAGATGAAAATTTTCTCTTTAAAATAAATTGGCTTCTCTAAATAAAGAAATGTCCAAATAGCTACTTTAGTCACTCATTTAATCTCAGGTTAAATCAGAAAAAAGATTTCAGTATGTAAAAAACTCATTTAAGCCTGCAGTGACCTTGGTATTTTTCTCAATACATAAATCATTATTATCACGTTTCTCATTTTTATAGCTCATAAAATAATTAAACTCAGAATCTGCCTTTCCTAGACACAATTAATTCAGGGCTATAATTTTTACTTGTATGAATTTTATAATGTGTAACTCTGCATTTATTTCCAAAGTATTTTTATATTAATTGGGGAGTGGGGTGTAACACTTTGAGAGATAAAGGGGGAAGGAGAATTGAGTAGGGAAAGCCATCAGAGCTGGATGCTGATCTGACACTTTTGAAAGAAAAGTGGGGAGGAAACAGCATTGGACAGGGAGAGCAACAGACTTTGATGCAGATCTAGCAAAGTCTCAGTCAACCCAATGGGGAGCTCCAGAGCAAAGATCGCCTGATAAAGAAGTTCTGCACTTGGTAGAAATGGCGAGGTCTAGTAACACTGCTATGCTCAGTCATTGGTGGGTTGCTGCACTGAGAAGATGATGACCTCAGCTTGAATGTTGCTGTGGTAGGTCCCAAAGGTGCTGCAGCTGAAAGCTATTAGCTAACTGCTTTCTTCCAGCTGAAGAGAGATCCAAGCAATGCATCTTCATGCCTGCTACACCAGCTGCACCCCTTTTGCTAATGTTGCTCTCCTCAGACAGTTCAGTTCTGTAGTTCAAAAGCTCAGATCATGGGTTGTTGCACAGTCTCCAACTCTCCTCCTTTTGGCCAGTCCCTCATCTCTCAATTAAGCACTCTTAGCAGATTAATCTTCCTAAGAGACCATTTTTATCCTATCAGTCTTTTGCTCAAAAATATTCAGTGTCTCTCTATTTTTAACAAAACTAAGCCCAGACTCTTTAGCCTGGTACTCAAGGCTAACACAGGATTGGCCCCAACCTACCATTCTGTTTTTATCTAACTTTGTGTCCTCTCTAGTCATTCCATGTGGAGCCTACTTGTGATCTCCCCAGAATTTCACTTATATTTACATATTTCTTGTTGCTCACATAATACTTTCTATTCCATTTGACACACCATTCTCCCTTCTATCTGCCTATCAAAACCCAGCTCATCTTTCAAGGCCCAGTTTACACCTCCTGTCCAACAGAAAGCAGTGTCTGACCCTTCCTTGGAAACAGTTCAATATGTCTCCCACTTATTCATATTCTTCCTTATTTTATTACTTATGTTTTAATGTTAGTATGTCTCTTTCCACCTATATTGTCATTTCCTTTGGGATAAGAGGAGCATAATGTTGTTTTTTACTCTGCAAGTAGTTCGTGATTGAATGAAGAGAGAGACGAATGAGGGAATATAGATAAATGGTAAGAAGCCACTACAGAAATGCGAACAATAGAGGTGAGACAGAACTTTAGAGTGATATAGAAAAATACACTGGCAAGTGAAAGAATACTCTGTGTGACTGTTTTGTGGGAATGGAGGACCCTCTTTCTTAGGTATAAACCGGGGCAGAATTCTTTACCCAAGATACAGAGATCTTTAGGCTATTGTGGAAGGGCTTTGGGGGAGCTTGCTGATCAAAAACTCTGAAATTTATAAAAATTTGTATACATGTGTATGTAACTTTTCTGGGAGTAGGATCCACAGCTTTTATCTGATTTCATTTTCAAAGGGGTCATGAAAAGATTTAAAACCACTTGACTAGGGTTTGGGGCCATGGTAGGAGAGAGGTCAAACAGGATTGAGTGTGATTTGGCAAGTAGATCATTGGTAATCTTAAAAAAAAGTTTCTAAAGAGTGAAGAAGGCAAAAGCCAGATTCCCTGGAATTAAGGAGTGAGTGGATGGTGAGCAAGTGGAGGTAGCATACATAGCTTTTCCTTACAGAAATATATCAGCGAATGAGAAGGGAGATCTATGATAATTTGAGGGACAGGAGGATCAGGGGAAGGTGTTTTTGAAAGGGATAGGAGATACTTGAGCATATCTACAGAGGAAGAGGTGAAAAGGGAATAAATATTAGAGCAAGTAGGTGGGGAAGTGTCTTGGTAGTCTGGGTTTATGCTGTGGCAGTAGTCCCAAAAGAATAGTTACTCAAAACATAAAAGTTTATTTCTTGCTAATGCAAACTCTACTGTAGGTTGCTGTCCTCTATGCCGAGACCCACTGATCCAGGTTGCTTCAATCTTTGGGCTGCATGCCCATGACCAGAGGAGAAGAGAAAGGCAAGAGAGTGATACAGAGGGATCTCGCTACCACTACTGCGAAGTGACACCTGTTACTTCTACTCATGTTTCACTAGCCGGAACTAGTCGCATGGTCACACGTAATGCTGGGGGCCGGCGGGGCGGGGGGACGGGCGGGAATGTAGAAGAAATATGAAAAGAGATTTGGTGGGCATATAATTATCTTTGCTACATGAAGGGATCAAGAAAAAAGCAAATGGAATTCTGGGAAGTTGGAAATGGCATAGCTTTTTAATATCCCCATATCTTCCTACAAAAACAGGCCAAGTTGGGTAGCAAAACTTAAACCCCACAAACATCAATAACAAGTTTATGTAGCAAAAAGCTATAAGCTCCCGCATATACACATCATGATAGCAACAAGATTCACATGAGGGAGGAAGCAGAAGGAGCCAAAACGAAACAAAACATCAAATTACCAAAAGATGCCCTGAAAGAAGGAGTCCCGCTTGGTGTATAAAGCTTAGAGAGTTCATTTGAGGGTAGAAGTCAAAATTGATGAGAAGCTTTGTGGACTCCATTTCTCAGGTGACAAAGGGAACCATGAGAAGATCAGATGGTGCTAGAATGGTCTAGGCCCTATGGGATGGTACGAGAATGGTCTAGGCTATACACACTCAAAACCAAACTGAGCTTCCTTCCAGGACCAAGACCTGCATGAGAGAGAAGCTGCTAGGACAGGACTTAAAACAGGCCACATTTTATAACTACCACAAATAGTATTAATTATAGAAACTCCAAATCTGAAAATTCATCCCTTCATCTATTTCCATACCAATTATATTCAGTAATATTATCCAGTCTTACATATAAGAGGGCTTGCAATGAGATACATGGTACCATTAAGATACTTCAATAATAAAATGCAGTCATCACAGCGACCCTCCAAATTTGATCATAAATTCTCTCCCATTATCAAATGTCCAGGAAAAATTAAAGTCTGAAGATGAAAATTCCTTACACATTAAAGCCCGAAGAAATTAATGCCGGAAGTCAAATTCTCTTGCCTTTGAGATTTAAACTTCAAAGAAATTAATGTCCAGAATTCATTCTTTTCACTTCATATTTTACTCAGTCTTAATTAGAAGAGTACTTAAGGCTTAAACAGGTTTGGAATTTTTTGTAAGCAGTTGTAGCTTGTACAGAAATTGTATTAGTTTAACATTGTCTTACACTGAGTTTCCAGAGAGTCAAAAAAGTCAGTGAGACACAAAATTATTACAGCACAGGCCCAACACCCATCAAATTTAAAAAGAGCTATTCCTCAGTCTCTGGTGTAGTTATTCCAGGCAAATTTGTATTCCCAAAGCCTCAGTGTTGTCAAATACCAGGTCAGAGGGGTCAAGGATGAGAGGAAGAGAAATTCTGACTTTTAGCTTTACCAAAATGGTTGATCTGATATAAGTTTCTGGAATCCATGTCCTGTGAACATAAACTGAATTTGGAGATGTTAAATTTGGCACTTGGAATTTTCCATTTCTAGGGGGATAATTTGCTATCCATATTAACTCTTCTTTCAGAGAGTAATATTTGAGATTGATATTGTTGTCTTCTTGTGAAGCTTAGGAATTTGTATAGCTTGAAGACTGTATTAGTCATGATAGGCTGGATTATGCTGCAATGACAAAGAAGCTCAAAATTTTAGTGGCTTGAGACAACAGTTTATTTTTCACTCATACTATGTGTCCATCATGAATTGGCAGGGAGTTCTGTTCACATTGTATTCACTTAAGGGACTAGGATGACACAATCGCCACAAGTTTTTCCATGATCTCCACAACAGGGACAAGGAAATGTGACAAATCGTTGTTCCCTGGCTCTTAAAATTCCTGCCCAGAAGTAGCACACATCTTTCTGACTCAGTCTTCCATTCACATATCATTGGCCAAAGCATATTGGAACATGGAAGGATAATCTTGCCTTTGAACTCCAAGTTCTTGCCCCTTCATTGCCACATTGAGAGTGAACTCTGTTTACTAATACTCCTTGTGAGCCGAAAAGTTAAGTCCTTGGCCATCAGTTGCTGTGACTGCTTCCAACTATAGAATAGTTTAAACCAATGTTTCCCAAACTTGTCTGACCAAAATAATCACCTGGGTGCTTATAATTATTTAATAACTGGGTATAGTTATTAAAAATACTGATTCCTATGTCCTATTCCTGCAGAAATGGTTCAGTAGATTTGGAATGAAGCCTAAGAATTTTAAAAAATACCCTCTGTTAGGCAAGGAAACCTTCCTAGCATAGGTGCTTTTAATAGATTTTATGTTTGGAGTAGTTTTAAGTTCACAGAAAAATTGAGTGGAAAGTACAGAGAGTTACCATATACCCCCTAACCCCACACACGCACAACTTGCCCCACTGTCAACATCCTACACCAGAGTGATACATTCGTTATAATGCATGAACTCATGCTGACACTTCATTCCCACCCAAAGTCCGTAGTTTACCTTAGGGTTCACTTTTGAGTGTTGTACATTGTATAGGTTTATCCACCATTATAGTATCATACAGAATTGTTTCACTTCTCTAAAAATCCTCCGTGCTCTGCCTATTCTTTCCTTTCTTCTCCCTAACTCCCAGCAACCATTGATCTTTTAGTTGTCTCTGTAGTTTTGCCTCTTCCAGAATGTCATAGTTGGAATCATACAATATGTACCCTTTTTAGATGTGCTTCTTTCACTTAGTTTTATGCATTTAAGATACCTATATGTCTTTTCATGGCTTAATAACATTTATTTTTAGTGCTGAATAATATTCCATTGACCGGACCATAGTTTGTTTATCCATTCACCTACTGAAGGATATCCTGCTTGCTTTCAAGTTTTGGTAATTATGAATAAAGTTGCTCTAAACATCTGTGTACAGGTTTTTGTGTGAACATAAAGCTTTCAACTCCTTTGGGTAAATACTAATACCAAGTATGACTGCTGGATCATATAATAAGAGTATGCTTAGTTTTGTAAGAAACTACCAAATAGTCTTCCAAAATGGAGAGATCATCTTGCATTCCCAACAGCAATGAAAGAGGTTTCTGTTGCTCCACATCCTTGCCAGCATTTTGTGTTGTCAGTGTCCTAGATTTTGGCCTTTCTAATAGGTGTGTAGTGGATGTCATTGTTGTTTTAATTTATAGTACCCTAATGATGTATTATGTTGAACGGTTTTTCATAAGCTTTTTTGCCATCTGTATATTTTCTTTGCGAGGTGTCCTTTCAGGTCCTTTACCTATTTTTTTTTTTTTTTTTTTTTTTTGGCTGCATAGTGCGTTTTGTGGGATCTTATTTCCCCAACCAGGGATTGAATCCGCGCCCTCAGCAGTGAAAGTGCAGAGTCCTAACCACTGGACGCCAGGGAATTCACTCTTTTACCCTTTTTTTTTTTTTTGCGATACGCGGGCCTCTCACTGCTGTGGCCTCTCCCGTTGCGGAGCACAGGCTCCGGACGTGCAGGCTCAGTGGCCATGGCTCACAGGCCCAGCCGCTCTGTGGCATGTGGGATCTTCCTGGACTGGGGCACGAACCCGTGTCCCCTGCATCGACAGGCGGACCCTCAACCACTGCGCCACCAGGGAAGCCCACCCATTTTTAATCAGGTTGTTTACTTTCTTATTTTTGAGTTTTTAGAGTTCTTCGTATATTTTGGATACTGATCTTTTATCAGAGGTGTCTTTTGCAAGTATTTTCTCCCGGTCTGGGGCTTGCCTTCTCATTCTCTTACAATGTCTTTCATAGAGTAGAAGTTTTTAATTTTAATGAGGTACAGCTTATCAATTATTTCTTTCATGGATCATGCCTTTGATACTGTATCTAAGACGTCATCACCATATCCAAGGTCACCTAGGTTTTCCCCTAGGTTATCTTCTAGGAGTTTTATAATTTTATATTTTACATTTAAGTTTATAATCCATTTTGAGTTAATTTTTGTGAGAGGTGTAAAATCTGTGTCTAGATTCACTGTTTTAGATGTGGCTATTAAGTTGTTCCAGCACCATTTGTTGAAAAGGCTATCTTTTCTCTATTGTGTTGTCTTTGCCCTTTTGTCAAAGATCAATTGACTTTATTTATGTGGTCTATTTCTGTTTTCTCTATTCTGTTTCATTGATCTGTTTTTAAAATTCTTTCGCCATTACCACACTGTCTTTTTTTCCTTCTAGTTTTGTTGAGATATAATTGACATATAACCTGGGACTTCCCTGGTGGTCCAGTGGTTAAGACTGCGCTTCCAATGCAGGGAGTGCGGATTCGATCCCTGGTCAGGAAACTAAGATCCCACATGCTGTGCAGGGCAGCCAAAAAATTTTTTTTAATTGACATATAACCACACTGTCTTGATTATTCTAGCTTTATAGTAAGTCTTGAAATCAGGTAGTATCAGTCCTCTGACTTTGTTCTTCTCCTTCAATATTGAATTGGCTATTCTGGGTCTTTTGCCTCCATATGAACTCCAGAATCAGCTTGTCAATATCCACAAAATAACTTGCTGGGGTTTTCATTAGGACTGTGTTGAATATATAAATCAAGTAGGGAAGAACTGATGTCTTGACAATATTGAGTCTTCCTACCTATGATCATGGTATATCTCATTTATTTCTTTGTTTTATTTCATCAGAATTCTGTAGTTTTACTTACACAGGTATTGTACATATTTTGTTAGGTTTATATAAGTATTTTATATCTTTTGGATGTTAATGTAAATAATATTGTGTTTTTAATTTCAAATTTCACTTTTTCTTTGCTGGTAAATAGGAAAGCAATTGACTTTTATATATTAACCTTGTATCCTACAACCTTGCTATAATTGCTTATCAGTTCTAGGACCTATTTTATTGACTCTTTTGGATTTTCTACATAGATAATCATGTCATTTGTGAACCAAGAATATTTTATTTCTTCCTTCCCAATCTGTATACTTTTTATTTCCTTTTCTTGTTTTATTACATTAGCTAGAACTTCCAGTATGATGTTGAAAAGGAGTAGTAAGAAGGCACATCCTTGACTTGCTCCTAATCTTAGTGGGAAAGCTTCTAGTTTCTCACTTTTATTTTATTTTTTTAAATTATTTATTTTTATTTTATTACTTATTCTTTGGCTGCATCATGTCTTAGTTGCAGCATGTGGGATCTTTAGCTGTGGTGTGCAGGCTTTGTTGCCCTGCAGCACGTGGGATCTTAGTTCCCTGACCAGGGATTGAACCCACGTCCCTGCATTGGAAGGTGGATTTTTAACCATTGGACCACCAGGGAAGTCCCTAGTTTCTCACTTTTAAGTATGATGTTACCTGTAGGTTTTTTGTAGATGTTCTTTATCAAGTTGAGGAAGTTCACCTCTATTCATAGTTTGCTGAGAGTAGCATAGGTTTTTGTCTTATTCAGTTGAATAATCAGCAATAGTAGACTCCAAAATTGCTGTTCATGTTTCTAAAACCTGTACCCCTAGGACTCTAGACTCTAGTGAGGGTCAATACCTTTGCCAGGTGCTCTGTGAGACACTCTGTTTCTTCTGTTTTTGAATTTCATAAACTTGTCAGGTGTGTTCCCACCAGGCACAGAAATTCCTGCATGCCCATCTATACCTACCAAGTTGCCAGTAATTCTTTTGTATTTTCTACTCCTGAGTGTGGACAAGCCAAGTTCATAAAGTTTAGTCCCTTTAATTTTGTCCTTTGCCCTGAATGCCACTAACAACTGAAAGTTAGAACTTGTTTTGTTCTCTGAAGGGCATCCAGAACTTGGCTTATATCAATAGTTTAAAAAACAACAAAAGCCTAAAAGGATCTAATCCTGCCACCATCTAGCATTTGCAAGTTCACAGTGTTTACCTGTGTGGCCTCACCTTTCAGAGGGTGCAGAGACCACTTACAGATCATGTGTCCAAGACAAGGGTCTTGAGGTTCTGAAACCGTGGAACTCAGATTGGGACTTGAACCCACATGCTGGGACTCAAACCCAGCCAAAACCCAAATTGGGACTTGAACCCACGGTCTTTTAACTGAGATCACACACCTGGTCTCAGGACTTAATGAAGCTCAGGTTCTTGATGTCTCATCACAGAAAGGATTCAGTGGAGACAAAGTGGATTTATTTAGAGAGAAACACACCCCACAGACACAGCGTGGGCCATCTCAGAAGGCAAGAGTGGCACCAGGGTATGGGGTTGTCAGTTTTTATAGGGGTGGATAATTTCATAGGCTAATGAATGGGAGGAATATTACAGCTATTTTGGGGAAGGGATGGGGATTTCCAGGAACTGGGCCACTGCCCACTTTTTGACCTTTATGGTCGGCCTTGGAACTGTCATGGTACCTGTGGGTGTGTCATTTAGCTTGCTGATGTGTTACAATGAACATATACTGAGGCTCAAGGTCTAGTGGAAGTCGACTCTTGGACCTATTTGGTTCTAATCATTTTATGTCATGTCCTCGGGCTATGTCATTCTTTTAAAGGTTGTGTCCTGCCTGAGCCTTTGCTCAGGCCTGCCTTTAAAAAAGTACCCACTGGGTTGGACTTCCCTGGCGGCGCAGTGTTGAGAATCTGCCTGCCAATGAAGGGGACATGGGTTCAAGCCCTGGTCTGGGAAGATCCCACATGCTGCAGAGCAACTAAGCCCTTGTACCACAACTACTGACCCTGCGCTCTAGAGCCTGTGAGCCACAACTACTGAGCCCGCATACCACAACTATTGAAGCCTGCATGCCTAGAGCCCATGCTCCGCAACAAGAGAAGTCCCTACTCACCACAACTAGAGAAAGTCCACGTGCAGCAAGGAAGACCCAACGCAGTCAAAAATAAATAAATTTATAAAAAATAAACTAATAAAAAAAATACCCACTTGGGGACACACGGTTTTCAAGGGCAGGAGCCCTCTGTCTCCCCCTTTGCCTGGCAAAGAAATAAAGCTATTCTTTTCTACTTCACCCCCCCAATAAAATAAAATAAATAAAAAATTTTAAATACAAAAATACCCACTCACCTATGGACCAAGCCTCCATAAACTACAGTCCCTTCCTATGGTTAGAGTACTACATGCTCTGAGACTTACAGCCTCTTTCCCAGACTACAGCTGTTAACAGCTCATACAACCGCCAAGGTCAAAACAGTCTGCCCACACACTAAAGTCCACTCATACCACTAACTTTATATAGCTCTTCTTTATTCCCAGTTTGGGTCTTGATTTTTCAGTATTCCTCAACATCTGTCTGATTGGAGGTCTCAAACTTTAGGGTTATACTCCCTTTTAAACTGCAGATTTGCCCAAGCCCTACAGGCATAGAGCTGATCTCCTGAGCACCTTGTATCCAGGGAGAGAGCAATTGGTTCAGGCCGTGTGGGCTGGCTGGCTACCTAGTGATCTAAAGGCTGGTTAGAGAATGCTGGTTTATTTTGCGCAAATTTGCCAATCAGCTAAGTCATTGCACTTTCCCTAAGATAGAGTGAGTTCAGAGGCAGAGAAGCCAAGAGTTAGATTCTTTGGGTTCTCTCTGCATGGGAAGAAACAAAAGTATAGGAGAAGCATTTTCTGCTGAAAGGGTGACCTCTTTCTTCTCAGTGAATTAGGAGACAGCCTCATGTCATAAAAATATTTCAGGCAGCGGACGATATGGGGACTTGAGGAAAGTAAGGGTGGTTTAGAATAACTATTGTGAGGAGTGGAATAAGGACTCAGGAGAGATTAATTATTTAAAAAATTCCTGAGTATCCCTGATGGTCCAACAAGATCCCAGAAGTAATCAAAGTTTGAATCAAGGAACTGAGATGAAAAAAGGTGAATAATGGAGGAGAGATAGCCAGGATGACTATGGTGACCAGGCTCTACAGAGGACAGTGAAGCCAAATGAAATACTGATACTACTGGTTAATGTTCATCACGTATTTAATATGTGCCAGGTTTATGTGGATTATCTCATTTAACCTTCACAGGAATCCTGTGAGAAATTTAGGGCATAGAGGGATTAAGTAATTCATCCCTTATCACTCAAGTAGTGAACGGCAGAGTCAGGATTTAAACGTAGGCAGTTTGACTCTAAAATCTGTAGCCTTGAATATAAATAAAAATAATAAACAAACAAATTAATTAAATCTATAGACATAACCACAACTACTAGTTGAGGGTTGATGGAACATATGTTACTCTGATTACAAATACCAGGTTCAATAGAATGGGAGAAGTAACAAGGCAAGAGGTGATGGCTGGGGATGGGCATTTCAGTTTAAAATCTTGGAGGCTGAGCAGATTCCATATCCAAGGAAGGTAGGGGGAAAGAAGTCAATAAGGCTGAGAAAATGTGAGGTCAGGCTGTGAAAAAGTCAGGGACAGAAATGTTGAAGTTGTCAAGGATGATATCATTGAAGAGAAAGAGGGAAGTTTCTAAAGCTATCGAGGAACATAAGGCATAGCCCCAAGGCTGGTAAACAAATTTGACAGGGAAGAGGGTACATAAACATTTCAAAGGAAAGTATGTAATGTATTGTTCATTCTCTCTCTCAGTCTCTCTTTCTCCCTCTCAAATTGGGGAGGAAACCCCCTTTATTTTACTTTGGAGAAAAGTGAGGAACAAACAAAGGCTAAAAGATGTGTTGCATTGCTAATAATTATGGTTAGTTGATGACAAAGTCAAATATAAGATCTCGATAAATTGTTAAATCTTTGTTGTTTGACTTGTCTCATTTTAACATTGAGAATCAAGCTATTAAATACCTAAGTAGTCATTTATTATGAGAATATACAGAGTATAACATTTTATTCCCAGAATAGAAATATAACACTTTTATTCCCACAAGCTGCTTTTCTGTTTTTCATTAAAATTTTTGGATGTATCTGACACAAGTGCCATTTAAATGTAATTTTTATTTCCTTGGATATTCTTTTTTTTTTTGGCCAAGCTGCGTGCCATGTGGGATCTTAGTTCCCCCACCAGCGACCAAACCGGTGCCCCCTGCAGTGGGAGTGCAGAGTCTTACCCACTGGACCACCAGGGAAGTCCCTGCTTGGATATTTTTGAATAAAACATTCTTGTGCTGTTCCCTGGCAGAAATAATATTCATTGGCACTGTTGGATGACATTTCAAAAATGTCTCCTTCTTTTCCATTCTCAGATTTGTATAATCTTATCCTTCATGAATACATAGCATTTTTTGTAGTTTCCCTCTGGCATGCTCTCTCTCTCTCTCTCTCATAGTAATAATAATAATAATAATGGGAAGACCTCTGCTATGAAGTTCTTAATCTCTTTTAAAGTCACAAACGTTTAATGCTGTAGTTTGCTTTTCTGTGTCCCTCTTTATTTCTGCTGATTCTCCTTTTCTCATTGGAAATGGTCTGTGTCATTTAACAATGAGCTAGCTTATGAGCTTTTATACTTTTGGTACTAGATCTTTATTGGAAACATCAGATGATAATCTGACACATTGTGACATCTAGCTGTATTTTCAGTTCTTTTCTGTGTGTATCTGCTTTGATGTGTGTGTGTGTGTTTTTTTTTTAATCTAGTCTCTAAATTCTGGGGCATTTTCTCTTTGAGTAAGATACTGTGTCAAATTTGTAAACACTTTCAGAGAATTTGATCTGAGTTTTAAATGCTTTCAAGGCTCTTCTGGTTTTCAGAATATCTACTCCTGAAAGTTTTTGTACTTAAAAAGTACCTAAAAGGCTTTACTGATTTAAAATACTCCTGAAATAAATAGTCCAATTCCCCTTAATAGATTAGTTTGTTGAATTTAAATTTGTTTTGCATTTGCCTTTCTGTTTTTCCTATGCCAAATTAAAGCATAACACTGTACCTCTTACTATAGTATTCAGAGAGTTTTCAGAATCTGGTTACTCCTCCTATTCTCATGTTACCCTAAAACTGGGTTGGTCTCTTGGTGGGGTTGAGCCAAAGGACATAACCAAGCCAAAGATCAGGAGAAGGAAGGATTTATTACTTGCAGCAAGTAAGGAGAACACCAGGAATCTTTCCTAAAGCAGTATCTCCCCAAACTGCAAAATTGGGGAAGTTTTAAGCTAAGGGTACATGCATATTTATGAAGGGGCTTGGGAAGTCAGACAGAGTCCAAGCTTTAGTTGATTGAAGTCTGGAGAGTCAGAAAAGATCAACATCATTATCCCTAGGTTCCAATGGATCTGGTTGTTGAGTGCTTCAGGCTAATCTTTACCATTGAAACAGAACTGGGAGTCTTTACAACTTGGTATTTTATCTTTGCTGTTGTTAGTTCTCTTGCCTGATAACGGTCATTTGTTTCTGTATTCTTTTGTTCCCTTAGGATCATTAATTACTGAGACCTGTTCAAGGGCAAGCACTGTGGCCAGGCTTAGATCACAAATTAGCTTAGGTCAAAAATGGTTTCTGTTATGTCAAGAAAGCCATGCCCGTTTCTCTTTCTCCGGGGACCCCCTACCCTATCTGCTTACACTCATTTCCTCTGCTGCCACCCTGACCCACAGTCCGTGTGTTGCAGGAATGGGGACCCCCTCCAGGGCCCAAGAGTGGGCTCTTGTCTAACACTCGGAAATGAAAAGTCCGAGGAGACATATGTGCTGACAAAGCAAGAGACTTTATTGGCAAGGGGTGCCCCGGTGGAGAGCAGCAGGGTAATGGAACCCAGGAGAACTGCTCTGCCTCGTGGCTTGCATTCTCAGGTTTTATGGTAAATGGGTTGATTTCCGGGTTGTCTCTGGCCAATCACTCTGACTCAGGGTCTTCCCTGGTGGTGCGAGCATCACTCAGCCAAGATGGATTCCAGCGAGAAGGATTCTGGGAGGTTGATTGGACATATGGACTGGCATCTCCTCTCTCCTTTTGACCTTTCCCGAATTCTTCCGGTTGGTGGTAGCTTGTTAGTTCCTCATTCCTTACCAAGACCTCCTGTTTAAGACAACTCATGAAAGTGGTTACTATGGTGCCTGGCCAGGGCAGGCGGTTTCAGTCATGGTTCCTCTAACATTTGCCTCCATCATCTCTGGCCTGGACTGTTTCAAGAGCCTCCCAGCTAGTAGACTGCCCTGGCACTCCATCCCTTATCATCTTTCTTAACCAGCAGCCAGAATGATCCTGTTGAAATATGTCAGGTCATGTCACACCTTGGGCCTTGAATGGCTTCCCATCTCATTCAGAGTAAAAGCCAAAGTCCTCACAGTAGCCTACAAGGCCTGAAGTGATCTGGTCCTTCTTCCCTCTCAGACCTCACCTCTCTCTTTCTCCCTCTGCTCCAGCTACATTAACTCCTTACTGTCCCTTGACTATGTCAAGTTGCTCCTACCTCAAGACTTGTGCTGTCTTTGGAAAGCTTTCCCCAAATATGTCTGCATGGCATGGGCCCTCAACTCCTTCACATCTTTGCTCGAAATGTCACTTTTAGGAGGCCTTCTCTGACCCCCTATTTTATTTCTTTTGTTAAATTTCTTTTTTTTTTTTGGCCGCACTGCGCAGCTTGCAGGATCTTAGAACCCATGCCCCCTGCAGTGGAAGCACGGAGTCCTAATCACTGGACCACCAGGGAATTCCCTGACCCCTTATTTTAAATCCCCCCCAAGCACTCTCTGTTCCTTTCCCCTGCAATTGTTTTGTTAATATAACATTTACCATCATCTGATATATTTTAATGGATATATTATTTATTACCTGCACTGTCACATGCTCAAATATAAGTTTCATGAGGAGTTTGAGTTTATTGATTGAACAGTGCCAGACACAGGGAAGGCTCTACAAGAAAAAAAAAAGAATGAATTAATTTAGCAGTTAACATGAGAAATGAGAATTGTTTACTAAACAAAGTAACATCTGGGACACTGGATAAGAATCTGTGGTTGTGCTTACAGTGGAACCTTTAAGAAGCTTAGTGGAATCCAGGCAGGTGGGACACGCTGGGGAACGCAAACCTTTGGTTTGTGTGGCTGGCTTCCCTCCTCAGCTTTTGGACTCCTTTGTTGAAGATAAGGGTGGGGCTGGTGTCATGTTCATCTTTACTTAGTTTAGCTTAGGTAAATTGAGGCTATAGGTATTGCATTTTACATGATTATATCAAAGTATGTGATACTATTCAGCTAGCTTCTCCATCATCCAGTCTGTCATAAACTTTCAGTAAGAAATCTTGTGTGGCTTTTACGGAAGTGAGAATATTTATATCTCTCCCTCACCTCCTGTCATTTTTTCTTGATTCATATTCCCTTCCCTAAAGATCTAATTCATTGGAGCATCTAAAGAGCTTTTTGTTGGGTTTTATACTCCGAATGAAGCACAGTTTTATCTTAAGAAAAGAATAGAAGTTGAAAAATGAACAAATGTTTAACTCCAAGTTCTGTTTTTAGGCTGCTAGACTGTTCTCCAGTTAATCAGTGCCTGGAATCTGCAGCCATCATTTGGATGACATGATTTTACAAGTGTAGTTGTTTCAAAGAACATGTTGTACTTAGTAGGGTGCAGGCAGGACCCTTCCCCCCAATCCTCCATTTAAACCAGCTCTGAAGATTCACCCTTCTTCATACCTTGGGTCCCATACCTTTCAGGTAATTCTTGATAGTAAAAAGTCTAGTCCATATTAGAGATTCACATTTGGATAGCATTACTCTTAAAAGGGGTGGGAATCTTTTAAATATAGGGCAGTTTCCTCCTGCAGGATCCCACTTTGTTCAAGTCCCACTCCCCGCTCCACATCAGTATGAATGTAGTTTACTCCTGGGACTGCATCTCTCTCCTTCTGTCCTTCCCTCCCTTCCTCTGCTCTGCCATCTCTAGATGATACAGCCACAGTCTTTCACTTTTAGACTTTCCAAAGTGCAACTGCAATTCCCATGTACCCCCAAATTCTAGGAGACACAAGTCAAGTTCTCCAAATGAGTCTCTGGAAAGCTCCCTCATTTGAGGGGTAGGAACTCCCCTCTCCAGTCTCTTGTAGGGAGGGTTGGGGGAGGAATGCACAGATGCTGGGAACAGAAAAACATTCTGCTTATGCAGCCTCAGTGAATTTTTCACCACCTGCTTATTCAGCCTCAGTGAATTTTTCACCAACTCATGTAGTCTGGAGGTGGGTCATAACTTAAGGCTGATAAGACTGGTTTTTCAATGTTTTTAACATGTTCAGAAAAACATGGAAAATACTTGACATCTTGTGCAAACAATAGAGGCCTCAGCTGAACCCGAGATTCTCTCCCACCAGTCATTTTAGATCTGTTGATCAATTTGCCTGCCATCCCCAACTCTCCCTCTTCATTTCACTCACAGTCCCTGATATATTACATGAAAGACTCTCTCTCTGTCCAGGTAACAGATGACTGAACTAGAGACAGACTCCTGACCCTGGGACCAATCCAAAGACTGGTCCAATCTGGTTCTCTCCTGAGAATATATACTGAGATTTAAGAGCCTGCAGTAAGATGGTGTTGCATGCTTGAACTTAAAGTTATTTAGAGTCAGGACTGAGAGTCCTAATGGGCAAACTGCTGAGTAAGCAGGAGAAGGAAGCAGAAGGAGACAGGAAAGCATATAGCCAGAGACATGGAGAGAGCAGTGTCTATTCCCTTTCCATTTCCTGGAGACATTCTACCATACTGTCTGCATTTGTTTCTATGAATTTCTCCTATGTTCTTTTTTTATAGTCTCCCTTTTTACGTCAGCTGGTTGAGTGAGAAATGACTGCTCCTTGCAAACAAATTGAACAGACTAGAATAATAAACTTGTAAAAAATTATTTTTTTCTTTATGGCATGCTTTCTCTCCCTATTTCAATATTATGCCTCAATGGATATCTTGAATTTAAAACCATATCATGATCCCCCACTACTCAAAGTACTGTCTGAGGACCAGTCGTCTAGGCATCACTAGGAGTGTGTTAGAAATGCAGGATCTCAGCCTTCCCAGACCTACTGAATCAGAGGATCCCAGGTGATTTCATATTCATTTGATAGCTTGAGAAGCCCAACTGTAATTTACTCTACACATTTAGTCAAACCAGTCTTCCTAAAATACTGCTTTCATCATGTCCCTAGAATTTTAAATGGTTCCCCATTGCTCTCAGAAAAGTCAGGTGCCCCGGCCTGACACTTAAGGCCACAGTAAAATGGACCTAATCTATCTCTCCAATCTTTCTTATATGGATGTCCCACTCCAGCTAAATCAGTCTATTCAATTATCCTCCAAATGTGCCAAGTGTATTCAAGGTCTTTGCTCATGGCATTTGCCTGTCTGGAATTTTCATTCCCATCTCCCTACACATCCCTCCTTCAAAGACCAGTTCAGTTTCTACATCTCAGCTCAGCTCACACTGTTGTTTCATCCTCTGAATATCTAAATCTACAGTGGCTATTCTAGGGTTGTGGGGTTTTTTGTTTTTGCTTTTTTAATTTATAGCCTCTCCTCATCAGTGCTTATCACAGTGCAGTGCATATAGCAGCGTTTTGATTCGTTGGTTACATCTTTATTATTTAAAGTGGTTTTTAATTGGGAAGAGACTTGTTACTTTATACAGCTCTAATTTTTCTAATTTCTTTGACCAAGCAGGGGTTAAGTCCAAACAGAAAGAAACTGAAAGCAGTGTGCCCATGTGCTTCAGTATTTGTAGGTGAATTTTCATCACACTCTGAGAGTGCACTTATTTCCGTGACATTTTATTCCCCATCATTATACAAAGACGTGTTCTATTGATATATAAGCAAATGTTCTATAAGTGAAGGTTCTAATGGATCTCTTTTTTAAATATATTCAAGATATTATTGCAACTGATATTATACATACACATAGTTTAGGAGTCAATTGCTCTGTAATTCTTGTGAAAAATAGTAGCCCTCTCCATCCTCATCCTGCAATACCAGTCCTTGAGCTTTAGCTGAGTGAGGACTACATGAGTAGATGCCTCATGTGCTACTACGTTAAGTCTACATATGGGTTAGGCAGTTGGTCGTGAGCCGGAGGAGTAGCAGATATGAGTGGTTATAGGATTCCATTTGCAAGCCATTTTCACTCTCCCCTCCTTTAGATCTAAACTAGTGGAACATGGAAAAGCTGAGGAGACTTGAGATGGACCTGTACTCGGATCCAACAACCGAGAATATGGTTCTCAAACCTTTGTGTGCATCAATACCACTTGGAAAGTTGTTACTGGGCCCTAACCCCAGTGATTCTGATTCAGGAGGTCTTGAGGTAAGGTCCCCAAATTTGCCTTTCTTTCTTCCTTCCTTCCTTCCTTCCTTCCTTCCTTCCTTCCTTCCTTCCTTTCTTTCTTTCTTAGCTAAGTTTTTCATTTGTTCATTTCTTGCATTTGGAGTACTCCTCAATGGCATCCTTAGCCTGAGACTCTTTGCCATAGTCCTTAACCAACATACAACTTCAACCAACCACTTTATTAGGTTTTCCCTCTCAGTGAGTTTTACAGAGGCCTACTCATTCCTCTAGTTTCTTGTTGTCATCTACCTCAATTAAGTTGGTTTGGTGTTAAGCACAAAGGGCCTCCACCAACTTGTCACACATAGGCTCATCACAGTTGGATGCAAGCACACAGAGATGGACTTGGCACTTGTCTAAGGCTTTGGCAGCTTTGTGAGTTCCATGTGCTAGGCCATCGTGGATGTAGATGGTCTTCAACACCTCTTGTAAAGCAGTATTAATGTCCATTACACCTCCAGCAGCAATGCCTTCCTTGACCATGGTGGTGGGTTATGGGTGCTGCCAATCTTGAATGCACCCGAGCCTCTGCCTCCACAGTGGTGTCAGGGAAACAAGCAAGCGTTTTCCTTTCTAACAGAATCCTAGATGATTCCTAGCTGATGCTACTGCATCAGGAATCACTAGGACTGCATTTGAGACTGCATTTGAGAATGCAGGACTGCAAATGCAAGACTGCATTTGAGAATCACTAGTGTAGTGGGGAGAAAAATACCAAAGAGGAAAAAGAGCCAAATTAGTATGATTTGTTAGTCCAGGTCCCTCTTGATATCTATTTTTTGAAGGTGTGAAAATTGTAACATTAATTCAAATAACAGCATTTAATTTAACAAAGAGAAAAGGCATAGTTTGTTTAAATAGAGCTAGTTATGGTTTTTGCTCTTTATATCAAACATTTGCAAACATCATTCTCTATCTGAAAAAAGATTTTAGTTTTATTTATTAAAATTTGTGTATGTGAAGGAAATATGTTTTGATTTCATATGACAGTGAAATTAGTAAACAATGATATAAGTAGTCTGCAGATTGCTTTCATCTTGTGTTATTTATTTATTTATTTTTGGCTGTGTTGGGTCTTCATTACTGTGCGAGGGCTTTCTCTAGTTGCGGCAAGTGGGGGCCACTCTTCATCGCGGTGCGCGGGCCTTTCACTATTATGGCCTCTCTTGTTGCGGAGCACAGGCTCCAGACGCGCAGGCTCAGTAATTGTGGCTCACGGGCCTAGCCGCTCCGCGGCATGTGGGATCTTCCCAAACCAGGGCTTGAACCCGTGTCCCCTGCATTGGCAGGCAGATTCTCAACCACTGTGCCACCAGGGAAGCCTCTTGTGTTCTCCCGGATGTTTTGGATAAACTGATTTTTTTACCCACTAATTATTGGTCATGTTATCATTCTGCCATTGAATTTTTTGTGCTTGCTGTGTTTTATCTTTACTGTTTTTTTTTTCCTTTTTACAAAGATTATATTGATACTAAGTGAGTTGCCCTCAGATTACTTCCTGAAGAATGGAATCTACAACAATGCTCTTAGAGCAGTGGGATGATGCATTGTGTTTTATTTTTAATGATCATCTTAAAATCAAAATACAGCTCCTGATGATTAATGATAAAACTGTACTTGTTTTGTGATTGCTTCCCCTCTGGGAGAGGAAATATCAATGCAATACTTTCCTCAAATACAGTTTAAAAATATTGCTTTTATTTTTTTTCTTTCCAGTTTTATAGAGATATAATTGACATATAGCACTGTATAAGCTTAAGGTATTCAGCATAATGATTTGATTTACATATAATACATCATGAAGTTATTATCGCAGTAAGTTTAGTGAACATCCATCATCTCATATAGGTACAAAATTTTAAAAATAGAAAAAATTTTTTTTCTCATGATGAGAACTCAGGATTTAGTTTTTAACAATTTTCATATGTAAGAGGCAGCAGTGTTAATTATCATTGTACATTACATCCCTAGTACTTATTTGTCTTATAACTGGAATTTTGTACCTTTTGACTGCCTTCCTTCCTTCATCCAATTCCGCCTTCCCCACCCTCCACCTCTGCTAACCATAAATCTGATCTCCTTTTTTATGAGTTTGTTAGTTAATTTTTGAAATATGATTGACCTACAACACTATATTAGTTCCTGTTATGCAACAGAATGATTAGATATTTCTACATTTCAAACTCATCACCACAATGTCTAGTTACAATATGTTACTGTACAAAGATATTACATAGTTATTGACTATATTCCCCACACTGTACATTTCATACCCATTACTCATTTATTTTGCAACTGGAAGTTTGTACCTGATAATCTCCCTCACATATTTCTTTCCTGACCCTCCCCTTTGGCAAACACCTGTTTGTTCTCTGTATCTGTAACTCTGTTTATATTTTGTTATGTTTGTTCATTTGTTTTGTTTTTTGAGATTCCACACATAAGTGAAGTCATATGGTATTTGTCTTTGTCTGACTTATCTCACTTAGCATAATAACCCTCTGGCTCCCTCCATGATGTCAAAAATGGCAAGATTTAATTCTTTTTTGTGGCTGAGTAACATTCCATTGTATACACACACACCACACACACACACACGGACACACACACACACAGATCTTTATCAGTTCACCTATTTATGGGCACCTGTTGACGTTGCTTCCATGTTTTGGCTATTGTAAATAACGCTTCAATGAACATAGGGGTGTATATATCTTTTTTAATTAGTATTTTTGTTTTCTTCAGATAAATACCCAGGAGTGGTATTGCTGGATTGTATGATAGTTCTATTTTTAATGTTTTGAGGAATCTCCATACTGTTTTCCATAGGGACTGCACCAATTTACATTCCCACCAACAGTGTACAAGGATTCCCTTTTCTCCATATCCTTGCCAATATTTGTTATTTGTGGTCTTTTTGATGATAGCCTTTCTCACAGGAGTGAGATGATATCTCATTATGATTTTTAATTTGCATTTCTCTGATGATTAACAATGTTGAGTGTCTTTTCATGTGCCTGTTGGCCATTTGTATGTCTTCTTTGGAAACATGTGTATTCAGATCTTTTGCCCACTTTTAAATAAGGTTGTTTTTTTTACATTGAATTGCATGAGCTATTTATATATTTTGGATATTAACTCCTTATTGGTCATATCATTTGCAAATATTTTCTCCCATTCAGTAGGTTGTCTTTTTGTTTTGTTGATGGTTTCCTTTGCTGTGCCAAAGCTTTAAAGTTTAATTAGGTCCCATTTGTTTATTTTTGCTTTTGTTTCCTTTGCCTTAGGAAACAGATCTGAAAAAATATTGCTATGATTTATGTCAAAGAGTGTTCTGCCTATGTTTTCTTATAGGAATTTTATGGTTTAAGGTCTTACATTTAACTCTTTAATCTATTTTAAATTTATTTTTGTGCATGGTGTGAGACAGTAGTCCAGTTTGATTCTTTTCCATGTAGCTATCCAGTTTTACCAGCACCATTTGTTGTTGAAGAGGCTGTCTTTTCTCCATTGTATATTCTTGCCTCCTTTGTCATAGATTAATTGACCATAAGGGTGTTGGTTTATTTCTGGGTTCTTTATTCTGTTCCACTGATCTATGTGTCTGTTTTTGTGCCAATACCACACTGTTCTGATGACTGTAGCTTTGTAGTATACCCTGAAGTCAGACAGTGTAATCCCTCCTGCTCTGTTCTTCCTTCGCAAGATTGTTTTGGCTATTTGGGATCTTTTGTGGCTCCATACAAATTTTGGAATTATTTGTTCTAGTTCTGTGAAAAATGCCATTAGTATTTTGATAGGAATTGCATTGAATCTGTAGATTGCCTTGGATAGTATGGTCATTTTAACAATATTAATTCTTACAATCCATGAGCATAGTATATCTTTCCATTTGTTTGTGTTGTCTTCAGTTTCTTTCATCAGTGCCTTATAGTTTTCTGAGTACATGCCTTTTATATCCTTTGTTAGATTTATTCCTGCGTATTTTATTCTTTTTGATGTGATGGTAAATAAAAATATTGCTTTTAAACAAGATTTTAAAATACCTTACTAGTGACTATAAAACAGTAGGTGAAAAAAAATTTTAAGCCAAAAACTATATATCCCAGTAATTGCCATCAATTTAGAAGGCAATATAATTATTTCGGTTATTCTGTCATTACCTAAAACCAAGATCAACAAACTAGGGCCTGTGGACCAAATGTGTTCCACCAACTGTTTTTGTAAATAAACTTTATTGTGATACAGGTAAATTCATTCATTTTAGTAGTTGTTTACTATCTGAACCTTTACAGAAAATGTTTACCAACTCCTGGCCTACCATGTAGTTTTGGAGCCCTTATTTTGTTTTTTATTTTAGAGACATGGAAAGTTTTTTTGAATAGCATTTATGATGGCAATTTTTGATTTGTTAAGGTAGACTTGATATTTCAAAAATACCATTAGTCATTTGAGTTAAAGAAAGGCAAATAACTTGAGTGATCACATGTTCTGATGCCATTTTGTCCAAAATATAATGAGGATATATTTAAAATAACCACACTGATTTCATTAGCAGGTTTGTAAGTAGGCTCTGAAGAACCAAAGTGGGATTCCTAGAATGTTTGAACAACAGTAGCATTATTGGAATAAACAATAGGTTCCCAAGGGGATTATCCTTTTAAATTAAAAATTAGTTGGCTTATCTTTATTGCCTATTTTGCTTTCTTTTTAAAAAATCAATCCTGAATAAAAATGTCTACATGATTCCAAAACAACTGGACAAATAAGTTGCACATTATCTAGAGTACAAAAGTTGTAGTATGGAACTTTTTATTTTACATCTGGGTTGTACTGGTGTTAAGCATATAACCCTAAATTTAGTTGAACCATCTGAGCAAATTTTAATAAACAGTTCACAGTTTAATAAACAGTTCGTGGTTCACAGACTATTCTGCGAAGACAGTCACATTTTAAGTGCTCAGGCTACATAAATACTTTGGCTAGTCTTTAGCCAGTGAGCAAAGTAAAAAATAACAATTGACCCCTAGAGAAATTCCTATCATCTTACCAGTGCTATTACTGAGTTTGCTTTTCCCCACAACTTTTTATTCTGAAAAATTTCAAATCTATAGAAAAGTTACAAGAATAACAGGACTCATATACTCTTTTTCTTGATTCATCAATTTTTAATATTTTGTCAATTTGCTTCTCTCTCTCCTTTCCTTCCTTCCTTCCTCCCTTCCTTTTTTCTTTTGCTGAATCATTTGAGAATAAGATGCAGACATAACATTTTACCCTTAAATATTTTAGCATGCATAACCTAAGTATATAAACCTATGGTTATTTCAAAAAAGTTTTCATGAATTTCCAAGTGATTATCCTTTTTTGTTGTGTTGTTATTTTTGTGGTTGATGATATCATTTTACATCTTATGTATGTAGGTGTGAATATGTATTTTATTATTCTTGAGTAAATATCTAGGAGTGGAATTGCTGGATCTAGTGAAAAGTGTATTTAACTTTACAAAAAATCACCACACTTTTTTAAAGATTAACTATCATTTTTGCATTCCCATAACAATGTTGGAGAATTTCAGTTGCTCTGTATCCACAAGAACACTTGATTTTGCCAGTCTTTTGCATTTTAACTCTTCTAATGTGTTTGTAGTGGTATTGCATTATGAGAATTTGCATTTTTCTTATGACTAAACATGTTGAATTTTTTCATATTGCATTTATACACCATTTTGGGGGCATATGGTGTCTATTTAAACATTTTGCCCATTAAAAGAAATAAACTTTTAATTTTAGAACAGTTTTAGATTTACAGAAAAATTGCAAAGATTGTACCAAGAGTTCCCATATGCTCTGTGCCCAGTTCCCTCTATTATTAACATCTTACATTAGCATGGTAACATTTGTTACAATGAATGAATCAATATTTATACATTATTATTAATGAATGTACATACATTATTCATATTTCCTTAGGTTTTACCTTTTTCTGTTTCAGAATCCGATCTAGGATATCAGATTACATTAGTCATCATGTCCTTTAGGTTCTTCTTGGCTATGACAGTTTCTCAGACTTTCCTTGTTTTTGATGACCTTAATAATTTTGAGGAGTACTCATTAGGTATTTTGTAGAATGTGGAATGCCCCTCCATTGGGATTTGTCTCATATTTTTCTTTTGATTAGACTGGGATTATGGTTTTGCGTAGGAATACTGCAGAGGTAAAGTGCCATTTTTATCACAATGTAACAAGGATACATACTATCAACATGACATTACTGTTGATGTTGACCTTAACAACCTGGCTGAGGTGACGTTTGTCAGGTTTCTTACATTTTTTTTCTCAAAATGTGTTTTGTAATTTTCGTTTTTATACATTTCCAAAATAATAGCTGACCATAATACTCCCAACCTCATTATTTCTTTCTCCAAAGTGTCCTTCAGTATAAACATGACAGTTCAGCTAATTTAGTCTTCGATGCTCTCCAACTTCCTTTTCCTCTAACAAGTCTAACAAGCTGTAACAGCGACCACAACACAGTCTGTGCCCCCAAGAAACTCGTTGTTCAGGGAGTGGCTAGAGAAGTAAAGAAATCATTGCAATGCTATGGGACTGACATGTGCTATAATAGAGGAAATTTCGGGATGCTGTGGAGGATGCCATGTCTCATTGGTGTATCAAGCAGAGGCTTTATGGAGGAAATTATTTCTAGGCAGAGACCTGAATGAGAAGGAATTAGCCAGATAAAGCTGGAGAGAGGATGAGGAAGAGTTCCAGTTAGAGAAAGTGGCTTCTACAGACCAGTAAGCTACATAGACCATTGTGTGTATTGGATATTCAGGTAGTTTATGAGGATTAAAGTCCAAGGCAAACTGACCAGTGACAGTATTGACTGGAGAGTGAGGAGAGTCCAGAATGCAAATACTTTACAAATCACATTAAAGAGCTTAGACCAGCAGGGGTGGGGGATAGGAGGAGGGCAGTACTGTCTCCACTCCCCCGCAATTTATAGAATTTCTTGCTTCTAAAGTAATCATGGCCAAGCATTTAAAAATTGAACTAATGTTGCTTATGTTAATTATTTTTATTTCCTCTTTATATTAAAGTTAGAGTGTTAGATTAAAATTATTTTAAAATTGTGTATATAGATAGGTTACTTTCTCTATGAGTTTCCTTTCAGGATAGTAAGGGGAGGGATAGTAAATGTGATGAAAATTATGTGTTATATAAAATTTTTCCTAATAGGTTGAGAGCCACTGGTATAGACCATGCTGAAGACAATGAAGAGTCCCTGAAAGGGTTTAAGTAGGGGAATGACATGATCAGATGTACATTTGGGTAAGATCATTCTGGCTATAATGAGGAGAACAGATTGGAAGGGGCCATTTTGGGAGAGTGTAGGCCAGTGGGATGGCTATTGTGGTATCCAGGTGAGAGACGATGGTGGCCTGAAATAAGGTCTTGGTCATGGAGATAGAAAGAACATGATGATGTTCTCGCATGGATTCCCTAAAGGGTTATCTTTACTTTTGCCATTATATTTGCTTTCAAGACCAAAAGAATATTTGAAATTTCAGGTATTTTAAAAAATAATGGGGGCTTCCCTGGTGGCGCAGTGGTTGAGAGTCCACCTGCCGATGCAGGGGACACGGGTTCGTGCCCCGGTCCGGGAAGATCCCACATGCCACAGAGCGGCTGAGCCCGTGAGCCATGGCCGCTGAGTCTGCGCGTCCGGAGCCTGTGCTCCGCAACGGGAGAGGCCACAACAGTGAGAGGCCCGCGTACCGCAAAAAAAAAAAAATGGGGAAATACTTTGCAGCAGAGATATTCCTCAAATTTCTTGAATCATATCAATAGTGTAATAATTTGGAGTCAGACTCTGGTTAAGAAGTCTGAGTCCTCACTGTGACATTGAATAGCCTTAGCCTTGGGCAAATTGCTTAACTTCTCTAGGCCTCAGTTTCTTCGTCAGCAAAATGGGGATATTAATTATGCCTGCCATGTTGTAATTCCATGAGCATCAGTATTCACTTCACCTACTTATTAGACCAGCCCTGACTCTAGCTAAAAAGAATTTCAGAGGCAAACTGCATAATTATCTTTCAAGCAGTTGTATTGGACTTAACTATCTACATGGTCACATTTTTGTTCCATATTGGAACAAATTTCAGACAATTCTAAGATTGGAATGGCTGACCATGATTAGCAGCCATGAGAGAGTGAAACTTGTCTGTTGGCACCAGGCTTTAACCCAATGCCAGATGTTTCCCCTTTATAATTTTCTATCATCCTTTGGGGACATGGAGAAGTATCTTCTAAGGACTTGTAAAAGAGGAAATAAAACTGCCCTCTGAGAATAAACTGTAGGATCATGGCAGAAAAACATATAATTACCTGAAAGAGACACACTTGGGCCAGCTCTCAATAAAACGTCAATAACCTAATTGAAGATATTTTAATATATCTAAAGATATCAGTCAATAAAGGATTGATTAGCCTTCAATCTCTAGATTTAAAAAAAACAGACAGGCAAAACTGTCAGTACCCATCCAAGCTCAGATTAGGAAAGGAAATCTGAGCTTGCATGTTTATGGTTCTGATTAGAAGTGGATGTAAGGATTACAGCTAATGGATTATTGAGGACTTTGATTCTTTTTGTAATATAATCTCAACTGAGATTGATGCTATAGTAGGTATTGTAAGTTGTCATTATTTCTTTTCCTCTTTTTCATTAGGAATAGGACCCTTTATTTTTCAATGAGCACAAAGTCACCCAGATTAAGGACCATACTTCCAGCTTTCTTTGAAACTGGAACAATTCGGCTATATGACGAATTGTTTGTCTATGGGATGCAAGCTGACATGGTGTGTGCAACTTTCAGTAAGTTTCCATAAGAAAAGGGCATGCTTTCCTTTACCTTTTCCTTCTTCCTCCTGGTTAGAATGTGTATATGATGGCTGGAGATTAAGCAGCTACCTTGAACCATGAAGTTGAAACCTTGTGTTGAGTATAGCAGAGCAGCAAGGTAGAGGGAGCCTGGGAACCTGGTAATGGTGGATCTGCTATATCAGTCTTGGACTGTTTAATCTGGACTTTATTTTTATGAGAGTTCATAACTTGTTCAAGCGTACTTTGTTCAAGCTACTTATATTAATATTTGGGGATTTCTACTACTCACAGCTGAATCTAATCATAACTAATACAGATGCCTCAGAGTCAGTATTAGTTTCCTTTTGCTGAATGAATTACCACAACCTAATGGCTTAAAATAATACATATTTATTCTATCATAACTCTGCAGGTCAGGAATCTAAAATGAGTCTCACTAAGCTAAAATCAAAGTGACAGCAGTGCTGCATTCCTTCTTGGAGACTTCAAGGGGAAATCATTTCCTTGCCTTTGTAAGCTTCTTGAAGCTGCCTGTATTCTTTGGCTTATAGCCCCCTCCTGGCATCACCCCAAGCTGTCGTTTCCATAGTCACATCTCTTCCTACTGCCTTTGACCTTCTTTTCTCTCTCTCATAAGGGTGCTTACAATTATACTGGGCCTACCTCAATAATCAAGGATAATCCTCCCATCACAAGATCCTTCATGTAATCACACCTGCAAAATCCTTTTGCTGTGTAAGGTAACATATTCACAGGTTCTGAGTATTAGGTTGTAGACATCTTTGGGGAGGGGCCCAAAGATGTCTACATCCTATTCTGTCTGCCACAGAGTCTTTTAGTCTAGTTCCATATGTTTACCTATCTTTATTCTTATTACTGAGCAACATTTTGATTATGATTTGACTTCCCACTTAGGCTATCCCTAGGGATAAAATATACAGATCATACAGACACTGAGGTTTCTGTCCCTCTGCAGAGATTTCTCATGAAAAATTAGTAAAGTACCTTCTGAGTACTTTACTTCAAGGAGAAAATGCACTAATTATCCAATGAGAGCATTCTGGTCCATGTGAGAGTTTAATTTCTCACTGCAGATGAATAAACTGGCATTTTGATGTCTACCTCTATCTCTTGTGCATGAGTCAACCTCTTGGGGCCTGTTCCCAGGACACAGCCAGGAGTGAGTTTCTGGGTCAGATCCTGAAAACTGGCCAGATCTAATTGTGGTGCTTCGATGAATCCTGCCCAGATCCTGCTGCCTTCCCTGGATGACCCTTTGACTGACCACTTCCCTTTAATGTCCTTCTCCACTGATTTCTAGATCATTCAGTTAAAAGGAGTTAGTCAAAGGTGTGTGAAGTAATGTTGTCCTTATATAATGTTTTTTAATATAGAAAAAATATTAGAAAATATTTTAATGGACATTTGGTTTGTTTTATTTTTTTTAAAAGTACTATTAGCTAGTATTGCTGACAATAAAAACATACTTTTAGTTAACTAATAAAATAAATGAATAAAGCATATGGAAAAATTGAAATTCATTAAACAAATGAATTCTAATGTAACATTTTAAAGTAAAACGGTTATCAGTGATCATATCAGCAGATAAGATATTATAAGTACCAATCAACTATAAGAAACTTGAAGATTCTTTCAAGAATATTAATGTGACTTAGAACTAGCAGATTCTTTTCACCCAGTGCATCAGATTGGGATAAACATTTCCCAAGAGTGTAACAATCTCTAAAACTTTCTCTCCTACACAGTGAAATGACTATAATTTAATATTCACCGTTACCAACACCTTCGCTTACATAATAAGGAAATTAAAGAGTAAAGTAGGAAAAACAAGCTGGATTTATTGAGACAACTCCAGATCATCACTTCCTGGAAGGTGGGAGGACAGAGTTATTCTTATCTCTGAGCCTCCTGATTTAAACACATCTGTGTCCTTAGCCTGGAATGCCCTTCTTGTTGGTCTAGTAAACAGTTCTTCAGTCTCCAAGATTCACATTAAATATTACCTTCTCTGTGAAGGTTTCCTTGTGTCTAAGGGGAAATTGACCCTTCCCATCTTTGGTGCTACCACTATATACTCTGTACTTTAGGCAGATATGTGTATATATACATATAATTTAGTTTACTTAGTATAGCACTTACTATAATACTATAGGTGGCCCACTAGGCATTCTTACAAGCACTGCATATTCAGTCATTTAATCCCCATAACAGTCCCATGAGGTATATTATCTATCTATTCAATATCTATCTATCTACTTATCTATCTATCATTACATATATATATGATTTATTATAAGGAATTGGCTCATGTGATTATGGAGGCTGAGAAGGGGGCCCATAGCAGGGCTGAGAAGTCCCAGGATCTGCAGTTGGCAAGCTGGAGACCTAGCAAAGCCAGTAGTGTGGTTCCAGTCCTAGTCTGAAAGCCAGCATAATGTTTGACCAAATGTCTGGGCATCCCATGGCCGAGTCAAGTTGACACATACAATGAGCCATCACAGACGCGTAAACAGAGAAGGGCTCAGGGCTTCCCTGGTGGTCCAGTGGGTAAGTCTCTGTGCTCCCAATGCAGGGGACCCAGGTTTGATCCTTGGTCAGGGAACTAGATCCTGCACGCATGCTGCAACTAAGAAGTCCTCAAGCTGCAACGAAGACCTGGTGCAACCAAAATAAATAAATAAAAATAAATAAATGTTAAAAAATAAAACAGAGAAGGGCTCAATGAGAAGGTGACTTCTGAGGGAAGGAGGTGAGTGAGTGAGTCATGTCTTGGGGAAGAACATCCAGGATCAGCAAGTACAAGGGTCTTGAGGTGCCTGTAAATTTTAAGGAATGGCAAAGCGTAGAGAGAGTCCTACTAGAATGGAACATGCAAGGGAGAAGGAAGCAGGGGATGAAGCTGGAGAAGCAATGGGCCAGGGCAGAGCATGAAGGGCTTTATAGGAATTTTAGGAGTTGAGCTTTTACTAAAAATGTCATTGGAAGGTTTTTGAGCAGAAGGGTGACCCTCTCTGATTTATGTTTTATCAGCATCACTCTGACTTGTGTGTTGAGAAGAGCCTGAATGGTGTGAAAGATGGAAGATGGGAAGCTAGTTGGGAGGCTCCTGCAGTGATTTAGGTGAGAGACAGTGGTAGTGATAGTGGAAGTGATGAGAAGTGGTCAGATTCTGGACATATGTTGATGGTTAAGCTGACAAGTAAGATGTGGGGAATGAGAGGAAGAAAAGCATCAGGGATGACTTTCAGGTTTTGGCTTGAGCAACTGGGGAAAAGTAGAAGAGGCACAGGGTTTGGCAGTAGGGAGGTAGAAAGAGGAGGTCAGGGTTCAGTTTTGGACTTGTTAAATTGAGATGTCTATTAGTCATCCAAGTGGAGATTTAAGGAGGCAGCTGGATATGTGAGTCTGGAGTTCAGGGGAGAAATGCAGGCTGGACACAACATATATTGGATCATATTAAAGACCATAAGACTAGATGAAATCATGAAATAAGCAAGTGAAGAAAATAAAGAGAAGAGGTCCAAGGAATGAATTTTGGAATACCCCAAGTTTTGGAGGTCAGAGACTTGAAGAGAACCAACAAAGAAGACCGAGGAGGAACCAGAGATATAAGCGGAAGACCGGCCATAGTAAAGAAGCCCAGGACTTGGGCACTGATGCAGGTGGTGGGTGTTTGTGGGAGCTCTCTTCTGACTCTATTTCCTCAGTGAAATGGGAAGCAAGGTCATCAACAGAGAATGAAAATGGGTGGTGAGTAGGTATTTGAGGTTTGAGGACAGAGGTTAAGGTATGATATACTACCCGAGAGAGAGGGATAATAAAAGGATTTGGGAAATATAGTATGATTGCTGGCAGGATTAAGGGCCACCTCAAGGTTTATGATCATAAATTTAAAGTGGGATCTCTGCATGGTTTGGTTCTTCACCAGGCGCATTTAGCTGCACAGGTGTAAGCATGGACTACAGGGAGCCTTGCCTTTAACAAGGATCATTGTTTAGTCAAGCGAACTTCTCAGTGTCAGAAGGGGCAAGGGAGCTAAGGGTACCTGCAATGTATTATAAGTGAAATTAAGCTGGGAAAGGAAACAAATGAATGTATGCATGAATGAATGAATGGTTTCCTTAGTTGGAACACATTTTTTTCTCTCCCATGGATTGATTCAAACCCAATTTCTTCTAAATGGCCCATGTAAGAACTATACCACCCAGAAATCATGCTTGTGGTTAAGCATGCTCTTGGATGAGCATAATCCAAGAGGGGCAAATGTTATATCATGGGTCATGGTGTAGAGGGATTTTGCTGTGTAAGTTTTCCCTTAGGTTGTTTAGAATTTTTCTTCCATTCAAATATTAGCTTGTTCTGGCAGCAAAACACTGAACTCTGGTAAATGCTAGAGGGTGACTCACAGAAGTTTCCACAGACATTCAATTTTTTTTCCTTTTTCTTTTTGGCCATATCTCAGTATCTTTCTAAGTGTCTGGTGAATGATATTTGGATTGATCCTAATTAGGGGTGTATGTCAAGGGGCATGAGGGTGAAGGGACTCTTATTCCCTTTGGGTCCCTGTTTGGCTTCAATTTTGTATTCAGCAGGCAGAGAGACAGCCTTTGTTTACGATCCAAGGTAAGTGTCAGAGAGGACCAAGAAACAAGGTACAAGGCCAACCAGCATATTACATCGACACACCCATCAATTCCACCTCCCTAAGTTTTAAATATGGCACAAAATAAATGCTCTTTCTACTTCACTCTACATAACCATTAGTCTATACATAGCATGGCCACTCCCTAACCAAAGCATCATCACTCTTCGTGGTCAGAGACCTTGGTGAATGTGGCGTGTGTGTGTGTGTACTATTTTAAAACTGGTGTCCTAAAAATAGTTGTGTACAAATAGAAAATGCATGCTTGTTGAGTTCAGGCTTGTTAAACCCTGGATCTCTTAGCCTGGGAGTATGGCAAGTATATCTTGTTCTATTATGTAGAAATCCTAACCAAGGGAGAATCCAATACACAGGCACTCCTACTTAGACCAGTGGTTCTCAACAGGGGCAGTACCACCTTTAGGATGTGTTAGAGGAAATGTGGGTGCATTTTTGGTTATTACAGTGATTGAAGACATGCTAACTGGTATTTGGTGGCTGAGGGCCAGGATTGACAGATGTTTGGAACAGTTCCATAGGATATAGAAATTGTCCTGCCCAACTATCAAATGTCCTTTAAGGCATTGATGTGGGTGAAAAACCTATTTATAATTATCTGAACATAACCCTAACTCTAATTTTTTATTTCTCCTTTATATCACACTTGGAGCATTATGTTAATTGTAAAAAGTTTTTTTTTTTCTGTGTGTTGGTAGGTTATATCATCTATGAATTCCCTTTCAAGACAATGAAGGGATATTTCATTATAAAAAGGGTATAGTGGGTCTGATACAATTGAGAACTACTCTTTTAGATATTTTCTTGTGCCTTATTCTTTCTATGCAGAATTTATAAGTTATCTATAATCTCATTCAGCTTTATCCATGAGAGGTAGGGAGGCACCAATTTCAGGAGCCCATATTTAAATTCTAAAGTATGAAGAGTCTCAGGTGGGGTCTGCCTGTGATTCTTCCGTTCTTACCCCGTATTAGGAAGAAAGAAAGATAGGAATAGTCAAAATTTCTTGTAGAGGGACTTTCCTGGTGGCGCAGTGGTTAAGAAGCCGCCTGCCATTGCAGCGGAAACGGGTTCAAGCCCTGGTCTGGGAAGATCCCACATGCTGCGGTGCAACTATGCCTGTGCACCACAACCACTGAGCCTGTGCTCTGGAGCTCGTGAGCCACAACTACTGAAGCCCGCATGCCACACTACTGATGTCTGCGTGCTTAGAGCCCGTGCTCCGCAACAAGAGAAGCCACCGCAGTGAGAAGCCCACGCACTGCAACAAAGAGTAGACCCCTCTCGTCGCAACTAGAGAAAGCCCACGCACTGCAACAAAGAGTAGACCCCTCTCGTCGCAACTAGAGAAAGCCCGCACACAGCAATGAAGACCCAACGCAACCAAAAATAAATGAATAAAAATAAATTAATTAATTAATTTAAAAAAATTTCTTGTAGAAAAAGAAATCACAGTAAAAAGGTGTGTGAGGATGGGGTAGTCTGGGGCTAGGCGTCAGATTAGGTGGAAAGCCCCACCAGGGGCAGAGATTATGCCTTCTCTGTCTTGTAGTCCTCAGGCTCCAAACTCTCCTCCACCACAGATATCCACACACAACCAGTTCATTTCCCTAGAAATGTAACTTGCATGTCCCAATTACTCTATAAACTCTGCAAACAGATTTCCTTTGTTCTCGAGATATGTGTTGGACGGTAAAAGGTTTACACTAAAACATGCCATCCACCAAGCTCCAGACATTCCACTTGAATGAAGGTGCCAAGTGAAAGGTTTGGAAAGATCTTCAATAGGAGATCCAGAGAGGCAAAGAGCTCATTAATCAGAACCCTACAATTATGAGGATCTGAGGCCTTTTCCCATCATTAGGGTGAAGCAGCTGCAAATAATCACAGTGGGAAGGAGCAGTACATGACACTGTGATATTATATGCTTAAAATTGCAGTGGAAATGGCTAAGTTACTTATTTATTTTTTAAAACAGGGAAGCAGACTAATTAAAAAGGAGGTGTTAGCTATGGAGAACAGTATGGAGGTTCCTTAAAAAACTAAAAATAGAACTACCGTATGATCCAGCAATCCCACTATTGGGCATATACCCTAAGAAAACCATAACTCAAAAAGAGACATGTACCACAATGTTCATTGCAGCACTATTTACAATAGCCAGGTCATGGAAGCAACATAAGTGTCGATCGTCAGATGAATGGATAAAGAAGATGTGGCACATATATACAATGAAATATTACTCAGCCATAAAAAGAAACGAAACTGAGTTATTTGTGGTGAGGTGGATGGACCTAGAGACTGTCATACAGAGTGAAGTAAGTCAGAAGGAGAAAAACAAATACTGTATGCTATGGAATCTAAAAAAAATGGTTCTGATAAACCTAGGGGTAGGACAGGAATAAAGACGCAGACATAGAGAATGGATTGAGGACATGGGGTTGAGGGGAAGGGGAAGCTGGGACGAAGTGAGAGAGTAGCATTGACGTATATACACTACCAAGTGTAAAATTGATAGCTAGTGGGAAGCAGCTGAATAGCACAAGGAGATCAGCTTGGTGCTTTGTGACCACCTAGAGGGGTGGGATAGGGAGGGTGGGAGGGAAGGGATATGGGGATATATGTGTGCATATAGCTGATTCACTTTGTTATACAGCAGAAACTAACACAACATTGTAAAGCAACTATACTCCAGTAAAGGTGTAAAATAAAAATATTTTTTAAAAAAGGGAGGTGTTAGGGACCAACCAAAGAGAAGGTTGATATTCAAAACTCATAAAATTATGGGATACTTTCTGCTGTTGAGCATAATGTGAAATCTCAGCAAATAAAAGGATTGACTGAGAAATAAATGTTTGTCTCCAGACTGGACATGTGTCTCTTAGGAATCCATGCAGGACCTGCAGCACCTCTTCCAGTGGAGTTGTGGGTTGGACAAAATATTTGCTGAATTTGGTTGAGGCATGGGGATGAAGGACACGGTGGAAGGAAGTGATATGCTTAAGAGCACTGCCAGCTCATGGGTGTATAACATGTGAAATCACACAGGGCCCTGTGCTTATTAATAATTTTTGAACAGGGCTCCCCACATTTTCATTTTGTACTGGGCTTTTCAAATTATGTAACTAGTCCCGATCAAAAGAGTGAACCTCTGAGTCAGAGAGATCTGGGTTCAAATCCAAGCTCTACCACTGGCTAAGAGTATGATCTTGGGCAACTTATTTAATCTCTCTTCATCTGTAAAATAGGAACCGTCATAGTATCTACCTCATAGGGCTGTTCTGATGACTACAAGAAACAACATAACAGTATTTAGTAAATATTATTAATGTTATTATTAGTGACAAAAATTTAGATGACATGGCAAAGGCACCAAGACACCAGCCATTGCTGGAGTAGACTGTTTTCTAAACTCATTTTTGCTCATATTTATGCTCTGGATGTGTATATTGATGTCACCATCCTTGTGGCAAGACAGGCTATTATAACTTTCTTAATTGCAGGCTTCACCGACCCATTTTGTGCCAGAACCGAAGGAGAGTAGGTGTTATTTCAAATCTGTGAATCATCATATGCACTCATGCATCACATATTTCTTATAGATTTAAAAGTGTTGAACTCTAACCAAGATAATGGAGACATAATTTTAGAATGTAGAAAGATGCCCATATAAAGGCAACTTGCTATTGAGAATACTCCCTTCTCTGCGTGGGCCTGCCGAGTCATTTTATTTGCCATACAGTTATTTAAGGCAATATTCCCAAACAAAGAATGTGCAAATCAAAAAACTCACCAGGCCCATTTTGCTAGGACTAAATACTAATGATCACCTTGTCATGATTAAACTGCTTGTATTGTATTAGAAGATGGTTTGGGCTAAGTGAGGAATGAAATGTGGAAATAAGGCTGAGTGGAAGCATTTTCTTCCATTTTAACTGAATACCCCCATTAGTTCCTTGCTTATTACTATAATTAAAAGTAGTCTTTGGCAGTCATTTTACAATTATTTCTGAAGTTGAGAATAAATTTTTAAAATGTGAAATGGATTTCTTAAAAAAGGTTTTAATATATTAAATATGTCATGACCATTCTACTTAGTGGAAATACCTCAGCTACCATACCATGATAAGGAACTCTCCCCCAAAGAGTTGAGTCATAGTTCTAGAAGAAAACTCTTCAACTGTTAGGAAGACAAAATTACCCCTGTGATGTGGGAAGTGACTTCTTTCTTTCCAACCAAGGCTAGTTCCATAGTTGCAAGTGAGGGAAAAATTGGACTTCCACCCTTCTAAACATTTTAACCTTGGGGTTCACTCCATCACTAAAGATAATCTGATAAATACAATGCCGTAGATTTAGGAACAACTCTCCTTTATTTCATTTCATTTTGTTTCATTTCATTTTATGTTTTGGCCATGTGCCTCACAGCTTGCAGGATTTTAGTTCCCCGACCAGGGATTGAACCCCTGCCCTTAAGGGCAGTGAAAACGTGGAGTCCTAACCACTGGACCAGCAGGGAATTCCCTCTCCCTGATTTTATATCTCACTTAAAAAAACCTTTTTATTGTGGTAAAACCTATATAACATAAAATTTACCATTGCAACCATTTTTAAGTGTACAGTTCAGTGGCATTAAGTATATTCACATATCTTGCTTTTCTTTAAAAGAACCTGTGTCCAGAGGGTTGTTTCTGCTTTCCTGGCAACTCTGGGCCATGTCTGGCCTAGGCAATTTCTCTGCATCAAGTGGGCTTTAACCATACCTTCTTCAGCAAACTTTGAAGTTTGATCTCCTCCAGGTTCCTCGTTTTTAGTTCTTTCCCTCAGTTCTTCAGCACCCTTTAGAGCTCTCATTCCATCTTTATAGTTACTCTCCTATCATTGCTCAATAATTCTTTATAGTGAGCTCCCCCTGTTTAAATTACTCTGTGGTTTCTGCTCTTGATTTGACTGTGGCTAATTAAAGTCTACTCTCATAGGGAGAGGGCAGAGGTGTTCTTGCTCTTTTGTTAAATCTCATTTCAAGAGAGAGAAAAAAGCAATTTCCTGTCAGGAAACTTGGTCATGATACTGGCCCAGGCTCTCTAAGTAGAGGATCAAGTCAATATAGAAATCCTAACCAATAACTCAGGCCCCAGACCTTAGATCCTAGCCCGTAGCTCAAGGTTGAGTTCTGAGAAAGGGATTTACCTATATGACGAAGGGACTGCTACTGAGTGCATGTTATAGCCTGGAACTGGTAAAGGTTCAAAATGTTTTTTAGACTTTTGCCTACAGTGGAATAAGATGAATTATTCTGGGAACAGTATACTGAGATGTAAAAGTCAGCTTCTTTACTTTGAGCTTGGCACTTAAAAATGACATAATAGCCACATAGCGTCTAGATTAGGCATGTATTAACTTAAAAAAAAAAAAGTTTCTTCTTTGCTTCTTTCTAATTCCTGCCAACAATGCATTTCTAAGTTTCTCTTTTAAAGAAAATTTCCTGGGTCTGAAAAGGAAGTTTGAAATGCTTTTTTTTTTTTTTTTTCCCTGTACGCGGGCCTCTCACTGTTGTGACTGTTGTGGCCTCTCCCGTTGCAAAGCACAGGCTCCGGACGTGCAGGCTCAGCGGCCATGGCTCACGGGCCCAGCCGCCCCGCGGCATGTGGGATCCTCCCGGACCGGGGCACGAACCCGTGTCCCCTGCATCGGCAGGAGGACTCTCAACCACTGCGCCACCAGGGAAGCCCTGGGTCTAGATTTTTTATTCAGAAAATAGTAAGTATGTTGCATGTTGTGCCTGAAGGCATTTTAGTTGCCATCTGTCACCTGTACTTTGTTTTCTACTATATTACCTGTTGATTCCTACATTAAGAATACACGGGAGTGGGTTTTTTTTTTTTTTTTTTTTTTTTGGCAGTGCTGTGAGGTTTATGGGATCTTAGTTCCCTGACCAGGGATTGAACCCAGACCCCAGGAGTGAAAGTGCTGAGTCCTAACCACTGGACCACCAGGGAATTCCCTAGAATATTTTTAAAAATTAAAAAAAAAGAATATTGAGTCTATGTTTGATTAATTCAATTCTATGATAGTTATTTACTGTCACATAGACTTCAGAAAAATACATTTTATTATGCTAAAAGTGTATTTACTCTAGATTGTTAATAGGTTCTGAATTTATAAACTTCTTTACTGTAATACATGTATATTTGTTGTTAGCAAAAATATGCACAATACTGTTGTTTATAGAACACTGAATGTTTGGCAATTTTTAAGGTGAAATGTAGTAATTACATAAATTAGGAGTTACAGCAGAGAAGACCCTAAATGATGTAATGGAGTCATGACCTTAGAGGGGATTGAAGGAGAACCAGGCTAACGCAAAGCAGAGTAAGGGAGGCTTTCATTTGGTTATCAAATTCCATGCAGAGGTGATGTAGTAAATATGAAGAATAAATGAACATTCAGAGAACAGATATTTTTAAATCATATTTCATGCTTTGGGATAGTCACTAATCACACACAGGAACTAGAAGAGAAATTTTTTTATCCACTGTAATTCAAATATTGAATTACTTCAATAGTTGAAGTAATTCAAATATTAAGTACTTCAATATTTGAAGTATTTCAAATACAATCTTTGAAAATTCAAATATTGGTCACTGAGGGAGACAGGACATATGGAGCAATGAGCTTTTTTTAAATTCAGCAAATGTTGGATCTCCAAAGAGAATTTGAACCAAGTAGAGTGTTGGCATTAATGCATGGTACAAGCTAAAATATGAATAATCTCTGGATTTATTCTCATTGCTTCTTTTCTTAGGGGGCAGTATAAATATTTTAAAAATCAAAATTATACAAAATGTTAAATAATACTACAAAGTTTATATTAAAAATTTTAAAAAGCAGTGCTTTCTCTCTCCCCTGAGCTGAGGCTTTTAAATCGTTGGCAGTTTTTCCTGATATAATATGCCTATAGCTATACTGCTGTTTCTTGATTTATAAATTTTAGACTTTATTAATGCCACACCCGCATATACTTCCCTTTCCCTATCCTCTTAATATAATCCTAAGCTAATTTCTAGGTAATTCAGTATTTAGTATTTACATTATTATGTAAGTGTTGGTCATCAGTAAACCAATTAAGCATACTTTCATTACTTTTCCGTCATTGTACAGCTGTTCGTTTTCTTTGGCGGTAAGAACTGCCTAGCTTTTCATCTTACCAGTTTTCTGTTACTCTAACCAAATGTTTAATTAGACTTTCAGAAGCTTGTCAACACTACATTTACCATTTCAGATAGTCTATTGATTATCTCTGTCCTCCTGCTCCTGTCTGGATTGGTTGCTACCTGGATTTTCGTCCCAGGACCGAAGTCCCTCTAGTAGTTTTATGTATGACATTCCTTGTTTCCCAGCTTTCATGTTTTCTTCTTTTTTGTTAGGTCCCTCATTTTACTGGGACCCATCTTCAGTAGTTTTCTGAGAAAGGGTGCACAGATGTCCTTCCATATTTACCCTCATAGTTGATTGTTACTTAATTCTAGGATGAAAATATCTTCTGCTCCAAACCAGAAAGGCTTTGCTTCATTGTTTTGTGAACTCCATCGCTATCAAGAAGTTTGATGCCTATTCTGATTACTGATACGTTTTGTGTAATTATCTCCTCCTCCAATCCCTTAAAAGTTTTAAGTTTATTCTTAGTACGGTAAGTCTCTTACATACAAACCTTCAAGTTGCAAACTTTCAAAGATACGAACGTGCATTTGCATGTCCAATCATGTAAGTTCATGTGTCTGGCGTACATTGGCATGTGCGTGCATCCTCTACAAATGGTTGTGCTTTTGTGTACTTCACAGAGTACAGTAGTACAGTATCTTTATTTCAAGCCCAGGATGCCCAGAAGCAAGTCTAAAAACAGCAGTGATGTAGCTGGTACTGCTAAGAAGTACTAAGCGATAACGATGGAAACAAAAGTGAACATAATTGAGAGTGGAGCAGGGCGAAAAGATGGTAGATGTCACTTGTTCTTATTATATGAATTGTTCAACCATCAGCACGATTCTAAAGAACAAGGACAAGAGCATGGAACATGTGAAGTCTGCTGTGCTAATGATGTTGATAATAATATTGAAGAAATGTGGAAAAGTGATGGAGGAGATGGAGAAATTTCTCAGTGTGTGGATGCAGGATCAGCATCAGCGTCAAGTCCTGCTCAGCTTAATGCTAATTCAAGAGAAAGCTAAAAGCCTTTATGAAGACTTGAAGAAGAAACACGGTGAAGAATCAGAGGGCGCATCTTTTAATGCCAGCCATGGCTGGTTTCATCAGTTCAAGGCTAGAGCCAACCTTCACAACATAAAAGTAAGTGGCGAGGCAGTGAGTACAGATACAGTAGCTGCCTGGGAATTTCGTGAAACACTTTGAGAAATTATTGATGAAGGCACGTATTTACCCGAGCAGGTTTTTACTGTGGATGAGACAGGACTGTACTGGAGGAGGATGCCAGACCAAAGTTATATCAGTAAGGAGGAGAACTTGATGCCAGCCTATAAAGCAGCAAAGGATAGGTTAACTCTAGTTTGGTGGCAATGCTTCCGGCGATATGAAGCTGAAGCCTCAGTTTATCATTCAGAGAACCCAAGAGCCCTTAGAAACATAGCCAAGAGCTCTCTTCCTGTTATGTGGAAAGTAACCCCAAAGCCTGGGTTACACAGGCCATTTTCCAGGACTGGTTTTTCCACCACCTTATGCCAGAGGTAGAGAAATATTGCTTGGAGAAGGATGTCCCATTCAACAATTTTTGCTGCTTGACAGTGCTTCAGGCCACCCACATTCATGGACAACGTTCATCCCAATGTCAAAATAGTGCACCTGCCACCAAATACTACGTCGCTCATGCAACCTATAGACTAGGGAGTTATAGCGACTTTCAAGAAATATTATTTACGTTACACTTTTTGTCAGGCAGTAAAGGCAAGTGACAAATCAGGAAAAACCTTGTGACAATTTTGGAAGGATTGTAATATCTACAAGGCCATAAAAGCATTGACTCTGCTTGGCATGAGGTTACAGTCGTCACCATGAATGGGGTTTGGAAGAACATTTGCCTGAAGTTTGTTCATGATTTTTGTGGATTTGAGAAGGTGGATGAAGAGTCCAAAGAGGTCTTCAGCAACTTAGTGACCCTCAGCAAGAAGCTGGAGCTAGATCTGCAAGAGGATGGCTTTGTTGAACTCCATGCTGTGTAACATGAGGAGCTTACTAATGAAGACCTGATGGAATTGGAGGCCCAGATAAGGGACGAAGATAGACAAGAGGAAGAAGTAACTGAAGAATCGAAGAGAGTCACGACACGGGAAATGGCAAGGGGATTTTCTTTATTTGAGGAGGCACTGTTAGTCTTTGAGGCCCAGGACCCGAGTGTGGAACGGTACACAAAAGTTGCAGCAGCCGTTCAGAATGCAATCCAGTGCTACAGTGTCATCTATGATGGGAAAAAAAGAGCTACTACCCAGACATCACTGGATCATTTTTTCAAGAGGATAGATAGAATTGAATCCAGCAAGGAACCAGAACCTGTGCCATCAACGTCAGGTGTGAGTGAAATTGCTTTCCATCTCCATTGCTGACAATCCTTCAGCTCTACCATCTCCCACCTCCTCTCTCTCTTCCAGTCAGTAACGCTTCTTGCCTGTTCACTTGAATGCAAGCCCCTGTATGCCAGCTGTTGTACGGTACTACTGTAATTTTCAAGGTACTGTACTGTAAGATTAAAAATGTTTTCTTTATTCTTTTGATTGTTTTTATGTATTATTTGTGTGAAAAGTATTATAAACCTATTACAATACAGCACTATATAGCCGATTGTGTTAGTTGGGTACCTAGGCTAACTTTGTGGACTTACGAACAAACTGGACTTACAAAGGTGCGCTTGGAATGGAACTCATTCGTATGTAGGGGACTTACTGTATCCTGAAATTTCATTCTGTGACTTGGTGTCTTTTTTTTATTCATTGGGCTGGCATTTAGTGGGCTTTTAGATCTGAGATTGCATGTCTAAATTGCATGTTTTTTAGTCCTGAGATATTTTCTTTGATTTATTTCCTGATTTCTTTCCATCCTTTTTTTTTTTTTTTTTTTTCTGTTTCCTTTTTCTGGAAATCCTATCAGTCAGATGTTGGACATTCTGTAATGATTCTTTAAATGTCTTATTTTTCCCCTCTTATTGTCCATCTTTTTATCTTTTGATTTTACTTTTTATTTTTTAAATTTATTTTTTACTAGATCTTTATTGAAGTATAATTGCTTCACAATACTGTGTTAGTTTCTGTTGCACAACAAATCGAATCAGTCGTATGCATACCCATGTCTCCATACCCCTCCCTCTTGAGCCTCCCTCCCATTCTCCCTATCCCACCCCTCTAGGTCATCGCAAAGCATTGAGGCGATCTCCCTGTGCTATGCTGCTTCTTCCCAGCATATTTTACATTCGGTAGTGTGTATATGTCGATGCTATTCTCACTTCGCCTCAGCTTCGCCCTAGCTTCGCCCTCCTACCCCATGTCCTCAAGTCCACTTTCTACGTCTACCTCTTATTTATTTATTTATTTATTTATTTATTTATGGCTGCATTGGGTCTTCGTTGCTACACGTGGGCTTTCTTTAGTTGTGGTGAGCCGGGGCTACTCTACTTTGTGGTGCATGGGCTTCTCATTGCGGTGACTTCTTTTGTATGGAGAATGGGCCCTAGAGTGCTTGGGCTTCAGTAGTTGTGGCACACAGGCTCAGTAGTTGTGGCTCGTAGGGTCTAGAGCGCAGGCTCAGTAGTTGTGGCTCATGGGCTTAGTTGCTCTGTGGCATGTGGGATCTTTCCGGACCATGGCTCGAACCCACGTCCCCTGCATTGGCAGGCAGATTCTTAACCACTGTGCCACCAGGGAAGTCCCATATGTCTACCTCTTTATTCCTGCCCTGGAACTAGGTTCATCAGTACCATTTTTTTTTTAAGATTCCATATATATGCGTTAGCATACTGTATTTGTTTTTCTCTTTCTCACTTACTTCACTCTGTATGACAGTCTCTAGGTCCATACACCTCATTACAAATAACTCAGTTTTGTTTCTTTTTATGGCTGAGTAATGTTCCATTGTATATATGTGCCACATCTTCTTCTTTTTTTAACATCTTTATTGGGGTATAATTGCTTTACAATGGTGTGTTAGTATCTGCTTTATAACAAAGTGAATCAGTTATACATACACATATGTTCCCATATCTCTTCCCTCTTGCATCTCCTTCACTTCCACCCTCCCTATCCCACCCCTCCAGGCGGTCACAAAGCACCGAGCCGATATCCCTGTGCCATGCGGCTGCTTCCCACTAGCTATCTACCTTACGTTTGTTAGTGTATATATGTCCATGCCTCTCTCTCGCCCTATCACAGCTCACCCTTCCCCCTCCCCATATCCTCAAGTCCATTCTCTAGTAGGTCTGTGTCTTTATTCCTGTCTTACCCCTAGGTTCTTCATGACATTTTTTTTCCCTTAAATTCCATAGATATGTGTTAGCATACGGTATTTATCTTTCTCTTTCTGACTTACTTCACTCTGTATGACAGACTCTAGGTCTATCCACCTCATTACAAATAGCTCAATTTCGTTTCTTTTTATGGCTGAGTAATATGCCATTGTATATATGTGCCACATCTTCTTTATCCATTCATCTGATGATGGGCACTTAGGTTGTTTCCATCTCTGGGCTATTGTAAATAGAGCTGCAATGAACATTTTGGTACATGACTCTTTCTGAATTTTGGTTTTCTCAGGGTATATGCCCAGTAGTGGGATTGCTGGGTCATATGGTAGTTCCATTTGTAGTTTTTTAAGGAACCTCCATACTGTTCTCCATAGTGCCTGAACCAATTCACATTCCCACCAGCAGTGCAAGAGTGTTCCCTTTCCGCCGCACCCTCTCCAGCATTTATTGTTTCTAGATTTATTGATGATGGTCATTCTGACTGGTATGAGATGATATCTCATTGTAGTTTTGATTTGCATTTCTCTAATGATTAATGATGTTGAGCATTCTTTCATGTGTTTGTTGGCAGTCTGCGTATCTTCTTTGGAAAACTGTCTATTTAGGTCTTCTGCCCATGTTTGGATTGGGTTGTTTGTTTTTTTGTTATTGAGCTGCATGAGCTGCTTGTAAATTTTGGAGATTAATCCTTTGTCAGTTGCTTCATTTGCAAATATTTTCTCCCATTCTGAGGGTTGTCTTTTGGTCTTGTTTATGGTTTCCTTTGCTGTGCAAAAGCTTTGAAGTTTCATTAGGTCTCATTTGTTTATTTTTATTTCCATTTCTCTAGGAGGTGGGTCAAAAATGATCTTGCTGTGATTTATATCATAGAGTGTTCTGCCTATGTTTTCCTCTAAGAGTTTGATAGTTTCTGGCCTTACATTTAGGTCTTTAATCCATTTTGAGCTTATTTTTGTGTATGCTATTAGGGAGTGATCTAATCTCATACTTTTACATGTACCTGGCAGTTTTCCCAGCCCCACTTATTGAAGAGGCTGTCCTTTCTCCACTGTACATTCCTGCAACCTTTATCAAAGATAAGGTGTCCATATGTGCGTGGGTTTATCTCTGGGCTTTGTATCCTGTACCATTGATCTATCTTTCTGTTTTTGTGCCAGTACCATACTGTCTTGATTACTGTAGCTTTGTGGTATAGTCTGAAGTCAGGGAGCCTGATTCCTCCAGCTCCGTTTTTCGTTCTCAAGATTGCTTTGGCTATTTGGGGTCTTTTGTGTTTCCATACAAATTGTGAAATTTTTTGTTCTAGTTCTGTGAAAAATGCCAGTGGTAGTTTGATAGGGATTGCATTGAATCTATAGATTGCTTTGGATAGTAGAGTCATTTTCACAATGTTGATTCTTCCAATCCAAGAACATGGTATATCTCTCCATCTATTTGTATCATCTTTAATTTCTTTCATCAATGTCTTATAATTTTCTGCATACAGGTCTTTTGTCTCCTTAGGCAGGTCTATTCCTAGATATTTTATTCTTTGTGTTGCAATGGTAAATGGGAGTATTTTCTTGATTTCACTTTCAGATTTTTCATCATGAGTATATAGGAATGCCAGAGATTTCTGTGCATTAATTTTGTATCCTGCTACTTTACCAAATTCATTGATTAGCTCTAGTAGTTTTCTGGTAGCATCTTTAGGATTCTCTATGTATAGTATCATGTCATCTGCAAACAGTGACAGCTTTACTTCTTCTTTTCTGATTTGGATTCCTTTTATTTCCTTTTCTTCTCTGATTGCTGTGGCTAAAACTTCCAAAACTAAGTTGAATAAGAGTGGTGAGAGTGGGCAACCTTGTCTTGTTCCTGATCTTAGTGGAAATGCTTTCAGTTTTTCACCATTGAGGATGAAATTTGCTGTGGGCTTGTCATATATGGCCTTTATTATGTTGAGGAAAGTTCCCTCTATGCCTAGTTTCTGCAGGGTTTTTATCATAAATGGGTGTTGAATTTTGTCAAAAGCTTTCTCTGCGTCTATTGAGATGATCATATGGTTTTTCTCCTTCAATTTCTTAATACGGTGTATCATGTTGATTGATTTGCATATATTGAAGAATCCTTGCATTCCTGGAATAAACCCCACTTGATCATGGTGTATGATCCTTTTAATGTGCTGTTCGATTCTGTTCGCTAGTATTTTGTTGAGGATTTTTGCATCTATGTTCATCAGTGATATTGGCCTGTAGTTTTCTTTCTTTGTGACATCCTTGTCTGGTTTTGGTATCAAGGTGATGGTGACTTCATAGAAGGAATTTGGGAGTGTTCCTCCCTCTGCTATATTTTGGAAGAGTTTGAGAAGGATAGGTTTTAACTCCTCTCTAAATGTTTGATAGAATTCGCCTGTGAAGCCATCTGGTCCTGGGCTTTTGTTTGTTGGAAGATTTTTAATCACAGTTTCAATTTCAGTCCTTGTGATTGGTCTGTTCATATTTTCTATTTCTTCTTGATTCAGCCTTGGCAGGTTGTGTATTTCTATGAATTTGTCCATTTCTTCCAGGCTGTCCATTTTATTGGCATAGAGTTGCTTGTAGTAATCTCTCATGATCTTTTGTATTTCTTCAGTGTCAGTTGTTACTTCTCCTTTTTCATTTCTAATTCTATTGATTTGAGTCTTCTCTCTTTTTTTCTTGATGAGTCTGGCTAATGGTTTATCAATTTTGTTTATCTTCTCAAAGAACCAGCTTTTAGTTTTATTGATCTTTGCTTTCGTTTCCTTCATTTCTTTTTCATTTATTTCTGATCTGAACTTTATGATTTCTTTCCTTCTGCTAACTTTGGGGTTTTTTTGTTCTTCTTTCTCTAATTGCTTGAGGTGCAAGGTTAGGTTGTTTATTCGAGATGTTTCCTGCTTCTTAAGGTGGGCTTGTATTGCTATAAACTTCCCTCTTAGAACTGCTTTTGCTGCATCCCATAGGTTTTGGGTCGTTGTGTCTCCATTGTCATTTGTTTCTAGGTATTTTTTGATTTCCTCTTTGATTTCTTCAGTGATCACTTCATTATTAAGTAGTGTATTGTTTAGCCTCCATGTGTTTGTATTTTTTACAGATCTTTTCCTGTAATTGATATCTAGTGTCATGGCGTTGTGGTCGGAAAAGATACTTGACACAATTTCAATTTTTTTAAATTTACCAAGGCTTGATTTGTGACCCAAGATATGATCTATCCTGGAGAATGTTCCATGAGCACTTGAGAAAAATGTGTATTCTGTTGTTTTTGGATGGAGTGTCCTACACGTATCAATTAAGTCCATCTTGTTTAATGTATCATTTAAAGCTTGTGTTTCCTTATTTATTTTCATTTTGGATGATCTGTCCATTGGTGAAAGTGGGGTGTTAAAGTCCCCTACTATGAATGTGTTACTGTCGATTTCCCCTTTTATAGCTGTTAGTTTTTGCCTTATGTATTGAGGTGCTCCTATGTTTGGTGCATAAATATTTACAATTGTTATATCTTCTTCTTGGATCTATCCCTTGATCATTATGTAGTGTCCTTCTTTGTCTCTTCTAATAGTCTTTATTTTAAAGTCTATTTTGTCTGATATGAGAATTGCTACCTCAGCTTTCTTTTGGTTTCCATTTGCATGGAATATCTTTTTCCATCCCTTTACTTTCAGTCTGTATGTGTCTCTAGGTCTGAAGTGGGTCTCTTGTAGACAGCATATATATGGGTCTTGTTTTTGTATCCATTCAGCCAATCTGTGTCTTTTGGTGGGAGCATTTAGTCCATTTACATTTAAGGTAATTATCGATATGTATGTTCCTATTCCCATTTTCTAAATTATTTTGGGTTCGTTATTGTAGGTCTTTTCCATCTCTTGTGTTTCTTGCCTAGAGAAGTTCCTTTAGCATTTGTTGTAAAGCTGGTTTGGTGGTGCTGAACTCTCTCAGCTTTTGCTTGTCTGTAAATGTTTTAATTTCACCATCAAATCTGAATGAGACCCTTGCTGGGTAGAGTAATCTTGGTTGCAGGTTTTTCTCCTTCATCACTTTCAGTATGTCCTGCCACTCCCTTCTGGCTTGCAGAGTTTCTGCTGAGAGATCAGCTGTTAACCTTAATGGGATTCCCTTGTGTGTTATTTGTTGTTTTTCCCTTGCTGCTTTTAATATGCTTTCTTTGTATTTAATTTTTGACAGTTTGATTAATATGTGTCTTGGCGTATTTCTCCTTGGATTTATCCTGTATGGGACTCTCTGTGCTTCCTGGACTTGATTAACTATTTCCTTTCCCATATTAGGGAAGTTTTCAACTCTAATCTCTTCAAAAATTTTCTCAGTCCCTTTCTTTTCCTCTTCTTCTTCTGGAACCCCTATAATTCGAATGTTGGTGCGTTTAATGTTGTCCCAGAGGTCTCTGAGACTGTCCTCAGTTCTTTTCATTCTTTTTTCTTTATTCTACCCTGCAGTAGTTATTTGCACTATTTTATCTTCCAGGTCACTTATCCGTTCTTCTGCCTCAGTTATTCTGCTATTGATCCCATCTAGAGTATTTTTCATTTCATTTATTGTGTTGTTCATCATTGTTTGTTTCATCTTTATTTCTTCTAGGTCCTTGTTAAACGTTTCTGGTATTTTCTCCATTCTATTTCCAAGATTTTGGATCATCTTTACTATCATTATTCTGAATTCTTTTTCAGGTAGACTGTCTATTTCCTCTTCATTTGTTAGGTCTGGTGCATTTTTATCTTGCTCCTCATCTGCTGTGTGTTTTTCTGTCTTCTCATTTTGCTTATCTTACTGTGTTTGGGGTCTCCTTTTTGCAGGCTGCAGGTTCGTAGTTCCCGTTGTTTTTGATTCTGTCTCCAGTGGCTAAGGTTGGTTCAGTGGGTTGTGTAGGCTTCCTGGTGGAGGGGACTAGTGCCTGTGTTGTGGTGGATGAGGCTGGATCTTGTCTCTCTAGTGGGCAGGTCCACGTCTGGTGGTGTGTTTTGGGGTGTCTGAGGACTTACTATGATTTTAGGCAGCCTCTCTGCTAATGGGTAGGGTTGTGTTCCTGTTTTGCTAGTTGTTTGGCATAGGTTGTCCAGCACTGTGGCTTGCTGGTCGTTGAGTGAAGCTGGGTGCTGGTGTTAAGATGGAGGTCTCTGGGAGATTTTCGCCATTTGATATTATGTGGGGCTGGGAGGTCTCTTGTTGACCAGTGTCCTGAAGTTGGCTCTCCCACCTCAGAGGCAGAGCCCTGACTCCTGGCTGGAGCACCAAGAGCCTTTCATCCACACGGCTGAGAATAAAATGGAGAAAAAGTAGAGAGAATTAGTAGAAGTAGGAAGAAAGAAAGAAAGAAAGAAAGAAAGAAAGAAAGAAAGAAAGAAAGAAAGAAGGAAGGAAAGGAGGGAAGGAAGGAAGGAAGGAAGGAAGGAGGGAAGGAAGGAAAAAAGACAGAAGATACCATAAAATAAAATAAAGTATAATAAAGTTATTGAATTAAAAAATAATTATTTAGAAAAAAAAAGGGACGGATAGAAGCTTAGGACAAATGGTGGAAGCAAAGCTATACACACAAAATCTTACACAGAAGCATACACATACACCCTCACAAAAAGAGGTAAAGGGGAAAAAATCATAAATCTTGCTCTCAAAGTCCACCTCCTCAATTTGGGATGATTCATTTTCTAAAGGAGGGAAGGAAGGAACGAAGGAAGGAAAGAAAGAAAGAAAGAAAGAAAGAAAGAAAGAAAGAAAGAAAGAAAGAAAGAAAGAAAGAAAGAAGGTAAAGTATAATAGAGTTATTAAAATTATAATTATTAAGAAAAAAAATTAAAAAAAAACAACAACAATGGACGGATAGAACCCTAGGACAAATGGTGGAAGCAAAGCTATACAGACAAGATCTCACACAGAAGCATACACATACACATTCACAAAAAGAAGAAAAGGGGAAAAAATCCTAGATCTTGCTCTCGAAGTCCACCTCCTCAATTTGGGATGGTTCGTTGTCTATTCATGTATTCCAGAGATGCAGGGTACGTCAAGTTGATTGTGGAGCTTTAATCCACTGCTTCTGAGGCTGCTGGGAGAGATTTCCCTTTCTCTTCTTTGTTCTCACAGCTCACAGGGGCTCAGCTTTGGATTTGGCCCCGCCTCTCCGTGTAGGTCGCTGGAGGGCGTCTGTTTTTTGCTCAGACAGGACGGGGTTAAAAGAGCCGCTGATTCGGGGGCTCTGGCGCACTCAGGCCGGCGGGGAGGGAGGGGCACGGCGTGCGGGGCGGGCCTGCGGCGGCAGAGGCCAGCGTGACGTTGCACCAGCCAGAGGCCCGCCGTGCGTTCTCCCGGGGAAGTTGTCCCTGGATCCCAGGGATCTGGCAGTGGCGGGCTGCACAGGCTCCCCAGAAGAGGGGTGTGGATAGTGACCTGTGCTCGCACACAGGCCCCTTGGTGGCGGCAGCAGCAACCTTAGCATCTCCCACCCGTCTCTGGGGTCTGTGCTTTTAGCCGCGGCTTGCGCCCGTCTCTGGGGTCCATGCTTTTAGCCGCGCCTCGCGCCCGTCTCTGGAGTTCCTGTAAGCCGCGCTCTTAAACCCCTCTCCTCGCGCACCAGGAAACAAAGAGGGAAGAAAAAGTCTCTTTTGTCTTCGGCAGGTGCAGACTTTTCCCCGGACTCCCTCCCGGCTAGCCGTGGTGCACTAACCCCTTCAGGCTGTGTTCAAGCCGCCAACCCCAGTCCTCTCCCTGCGCTCCGACCGAAGCCCGAGCCGCAGCTCACAGCCCTGCCTGCCCCGGCGTGTGAGCAGACAAGCCTCTCGGGCTGGTGAGTGCCGGTCGGCACTGATCCTCTGTGCGGGAATCTCCCCGCCTTGCCCTCCGCACCCCTGTTGCTGGGCTCTCCTCCGCGGCCCCGAAGCTCCCCCCTCCGGCCCCCGCCGTCTCCGCCCGTGAAGGGGCTTCCTAGTGTGTGGAAACCTTTCCTTCTTTACAGATCCCTCCCACTGGTGCTGGTGCCGTCCCTATTCTTTTGTGGGGAGTTTCTTGCCTTTTGGGAGGTCTGAGGTCTTCTGCCAGCATTCAGTAGGTGTTCTGTAGGAGTTGTTCCACGTGTAGATGTATTTCTGGTGTATCTGTGGGGAGGAAGGCGATCTCCGCGTCTTACTCTTCCGCCATCTTCCCAGCACCCCCTTCTTCTTCTTTCTTTAATCTTCTTGATCTATTCATCTGTCAATTGACATTTAGGTTGGTTCCATGTCCTGGCTATTGTAAATAGTGCTGCAATGCACACTGTGGTACATGACTTTTTTGAATTATGGTTTTCTCAGGGTATATGTCCCGTAGTGGGATTGCTAGGTCATATGGTAGTTCTATTTTTAGTTTTTTAAGGAACCTCCATACTGTTTTCCATAGTGGTGTCAATTTACATTCCCACCAACAGTGCAGGAGGGTTCCCTTTTCTCCATACCCTCTCCAGCATTTATTGTTTGTAGATTTTTTAAAATTTATTTTTATTTATTTATTTTTGGCTGTGTTGGGTCTTTGTTTCTGTGTGAGGGCTTTCTCCAGTTGCGGTGAGTGAGGGCCACTCTTCATTGCGGTGCTTGGGCCTCTCACTGTCATGGCCTCTCTTGTTGTGGAGCACAGGCTCCAGATGTGCAGGCTCAGTAGTTGTGGCTCACGGGCCCAGTTGCTCCGTGGCATGTGGGATCTTCCCAGACCAGGGCTCGAACCCGTGTCCCCTGCATTGGCAGGCAGATTCTCAACCACTGTGCCACCAGAGAAGCCCTGTAGATTTTTTGATGATGGCCATTCTGACCAGTGTGAGGTGATACCTCACTGTAGTTTTGATTTGCATTTCTCTAATGATTAGTGATGTTGAGCATCCTTTCATGTGTTTGTTGGCAATCTGTATATCTTCTTTGGAGAAATGTCTATTTAGGTCTTCTGCCCATTTTTTGACTAGGTTGTTGTTTTTTTTAAAAAAAATATTTATTTATTTATGGCTGTGTTGGGTCTTCGTTTCTGTGCGAGGGTTTTCTCTAATTGTGGCAAGCGGGGGCACTCTTCATCGCGGTGCGCGGGCCTCTCACTGTCACGGCCTCTCTTGTTGCGGAGCACAAGCTCCAGACGCGCAGGCTCAGTAGTTGTAGCTCACGGGCCTAGTTGCTCCGCGGCATGTGGGATCCTCCCAGACCAGGGCCCGAACCCGTGTTCCCTGCATTGGCAGGCAGATTCTCAACCACTGAGCCACCAGGGAAGCCCGGTTGTTTGTTTTTTTGATATTGAGCTCCATGAGCTGTTTGTATATTTTGGAGATTAATCCTTTGTCTGTTGTTTCATTTGCAAATATATTATCCCATTCTGAGGGTTGTCTTTTCATCTTGTTCACAGTTTCCTTTGCTGTGCAAAAGCTTTTAAGTTTAATTAAGTCCCATTTGTTTATTTTTGTTTTTATTTCTGTTACTCTAGGAGGTCGGTCAAAAAAGATCTTGCTGTGGTTTATGTCAAAGAGTGTTTTCCTCTAAGAGTTTTATAGTGTCCAGTCTTACATTTAGGTCTTTAATCCATTTGGAGTTTATTTTTGTGTATGGTGTTAGGTAGTTTTCTAATTTCATTCTTTTACATGTAGCTGTCCAGTTTTCCCAGCACCACTTATTGAAGAGGCTGTGTTTTCTCCATTGTATGTTCTTGCCTCCTTTGTTGTAAATTAGGTGACCATATGTGCATGGGTTTATCTCTGGGCTTTCTATCCTGTTCCATTTATCTATATTTCTGTTTTTGTACCAGTACAAAACATTGATCTATATTTGATTGATCTATATTTCTGTTTTTGTACCAGTACCATAGTGTCTTGATTACTGTGGCTTTGTGGTATAGCTTGAAGTCAGGGATCCTGATTCTTCCAACTCCGTTTTTCTTTCTCAAGATTGCTGTGGCTATTCGGGGTCTTTTGTGTTTCCATACGAATTGTAAAATTTTTTGTTCTAATTCTGTGAAGAATGCCATTGGTAGTTTGATAGGATTACATTGAATCTGTAGATTGCTTTGGGTAGTATAGTCATTTTCACAATATTGATTCTTCCAATCCAAGAACATGGTATATTTCTCCATCTGTTTATGTTATCTTTGATTTCTTTCATCAGTATTTTATAGTTTTCTGAGTACAAGTTTTTCACCTCCTTAGGCAGGTTTATTCCTAGGTATTTTATTATTTTTGTTGCAAGGGTAAATGGGAGTGTTTCTTCAATTTCTCTTTCTGATTTTTTATTGTTGGTTTATAGGAATGCCAGAGATTTCTGTGCATTAATTTTGTATCCTGCAACCTTAGCAAATTCATTGATTAGTTCTAGTAGTTTTCTGGTGGCATGTTTAGGATTTTCTATGTATAGTATCATGTCATTGGCAAACAGTTTTACTTCTTCTTTTCCAATATGTATTCCTTTTATTTCTGTTTCTTTTCTGATTGCTGTGGCTAGGACTTCCAAAACTATGTTGAATAAGAGAGGTGAGAGTGGACCTCCTTGTATTTTTCCTGAGCTTAGTGGAAATGCTTTCAGTTTTTCACCATTAAGTATGATGCTTGCTGTGGGTTTGTCATATATGGCCTTTATTATGTTGAGGTAGGTTCCCTCTATGCCCATTTTCTGGAGAGTTTTTATCATAAATGGGTGTTGAGTTTTGTCAAAAGTGTTTTCTGCATCTATTGAGATGATCATATGGTTTTTATTCCTTAATTTGTTAATGTGGTGTATCACATTGACTGCTTTGCGTATATTGAAGAATCTTTGCATCCCTGGGATAAATCCCACTTGATCATGGTGTATGATCCTTTTAATGTGCTGTTGGATTCTGTTTGCTAGTATTTTGTTGAGGATTTTTGCATCTATGTTCATCAGTGTTATTGGTCTATAATTTTCCTTTTTCATGATATCTTTTCCTGGTTTTGGTATCAGGGTGATAGTGACTTCATAGGACGAACTTGGGACTGTTTCTCTCTCTGCAACGTTTTGGAAGAGCTTGAGAAGGATGGGTGTTAGCTTTTCTCTAAATGTTTGATAGAATTCGCCTGTGAAGCCATCTGGTCCTGGACTTTTGTTTGTTGGAAGATTTTAGATTATGGTTTCAATTTCATTACTTGGGATAGGTCTGTTTGTCTTTTCTAATTCTTCCTGGTTCAGTCTTGGAAAATTGTACCTTTCCAAGAATTTGTCCATTTCTTCGTGGTTGTCCATTTTATTGGCATATACTTCTTTGTAGTAGTCTCTTATAATCTTTTGTATTTCTGCAGCGTCAGTTGTAATTTCTCATTTCTAATTTTATTGGTTTGCGGCTTCTCCATTTTTTTCTTGATGAGTCTGGCTAAGGGTTATCAATTTTGTTTATCTTCTCAAAGAACCAGCTTTTAGTTTTATTGATCTTTGCTATTGTTTTCTTTGTTTCTATTTCATTTATTTCTGCTCTGATCTTTATGATTTCTTTCCTTCTACTAACTTTGTGTTTTCTTTGTTCTTCTTTCTCTAGTTGTTTTAAGTGTAGGGTTAGATTGTTTATTTGAGATTTTTCTTGTTTCTTGAGGTGAGATTGTATTGCTATAAACTTCCCTCTTAGAACTGCTTTTGCTGCATCCCATAGGTTTTGGGTCATCGTGTTTTCATTGTCATTTGTTTCTATGTATTTTTTTATTTCTTCTTTGATTTCTTCAGTGATCTCTTGGTTATTTAGTAGCACATTTTTTAACCTCCATGTATTTGTGTTTTTCACAGTGTTTTTCCTGTAACTGATATCCAATCTCATAGCGTTGTGGTCAGAAAAGATGCTTGATAAAATTTCATTTTTCCTAAATTTTCGAAGGCTTGATTTGTGACCCAAGATGTGATCTGTCCTGGAGAATGTTCCATATACACTTGAGAAGAAAGTGTATTCTGCCACTTTTGGGTGGAATGTTCTATAAATATCAATTAGATTTATCTGGTCTATTGTGTCATTTAAAGCTTCTGTTTCCTTATTTATTTTCTGTTTGGATGATCTGTCCATTGGTATGAGTGGGGTGTTAAAGTCCCCTACTATTATTGTGTTACTGTCGATTTCTCCTTTCACAGTTGTTAGCATTTGCCTTATATATTGAGGTGCTCCTATGTTGGGTGCATAAATATTTATAATTGTTATATCTTCTTCTTGGATTGATTCTTTGATCATTATGTAGTGTCCCTCCTTATCTCTTGTAACAGTCTTTATTTTGATAAAGACTGATACAAATATTGCTACCCCAGCTTTCTTTTGACTTCCATTTGTATGGAATATCTTTTTCTATCCCTTCACTTTCAGTCTGTATGTGTCCCTAGGTCTGAAGTGGGTCTCTTGTAGATATCATATATATGGCTCTTTTTTTTGTATCCATTCAGCCAGTCTGTGTCTTTTGGTTGGGGCATTTAATCCATTTACATTCAAGGTTATTATCAATATGTTAATATGATATTAACATATTGATATGTTATTCATTTTTTTGTTTGTTTGTTTGTCCTATTACCATTTTCTTAATTGTTTTGGGTTTGTTTTTGTGGATCTTTTTCTTCTCTTGTGTTTCCTGCTTAGAGAAGTTTCTTTAGCATTTGTTGTAGAGCTGGTTTGGTGGTGCTGAATTCTCTTAGCTTTTGCTTGTCTGAAAAGCTTTTGACTTCTCCATTGAATCTGAATTAGATGCTTGCTGCATAGAGTAATCTTGTTTGTACCTTTTTCTCTTTCATCACCTTAAGTATATCCTGCCACCCCCTTCTGGCCTGCAGAGTTTCCACTGAAAAATCAGCTGATAACCTTATGGGGATTCCTTTGTATGTTATTTTTTGTTTTTCCCTTGCTGCTTTTAATATTTTTTCTTTGAATTTAATTTTTACTAGTTTGATTAATATGTGTCTTGGTGTGTTTTTCCTAGGGTTTATCATGTATGGAACTCTCTGTGCTTCCTGGACTTTGGTGGCTATTTACTTTCCCACGTTAGTGTAGTTTTCCACTATAATCTCTTCACATATTTTCTCAGACCCTTTCTTTTTCTCTTCTTGTTCTGGGACCCCTATAATTCGAATGGTGGTGCATTTAGTGTTGTTCCAGAGGTCTCTGAGATTGTCTTCAATTCTTTTCATTCTTTATTCTTTATTCTGCTCCTCGGCTCTTTTTTTACCATTTTGTCTTCCAGCTCACTTATTCGTTCTTCTGCCTCAGTTATTCTGTTATTGATTCCTTCTAGTGTATTTTTCATTTCAGTTATTGTGCTGTTCATCTCTGTTTGTTTGTTCTTTAGTACTTCTAGATCTTTGTTAAACATTTCTTGTATTTTCTCAATCCGTGCCTCCATTCTATTTCCGAGATTCTGGATCATCTTTACTATCATTACTCTGATTTCTTTTTCAGGTAGATTGCCTACTTCCTCTTCATTTGTTTGGTCTTATAGGTTTTTACCTTGCTCCTTCATCTGTGACATATATTTTTGCCATCTCAGGTTTTGTTTGTTTGTTTGTTTGTTTGTTTATGAGTGGGATTGTGTTCCTGTCTTACTGATTGTTTGGCCTGAGGCTTCCAGCACTGGAATTTGTAGGCTATTGGGTAGAGCTGGGTATTGGTGCTGAGATGAGGAACTCTGTGAGACTGCACTCTGATGAATATTCCCTGGGTCTGAGGTTCTCTGTTAGTCCAGTGGTTTGGACTCAGAGTTCCCACTGCAGGAGCTTTGGCCCCACCCCGGGCTCGTGAACCAAGATAACGCAAGCTGCCTGGGGTGGCAAAAAAAAAAAACAATAACAAAGTAACAAATAAAATTAGACTAAGAAACTAACAGATATGTTAGGAAGAATATAAAAATAAAAATATAGATGAATCAACCACAGGAAGGTACATCAGTACCACAACAGTAAAAGAGAGGATGAGGGAAAAGAAAAAAAAAGGGGGGGGGAGGCCTTGGCTGTGGAGGGCGGGGCCTAAGCAAGGGTGAGGTTTGGGCAGTGGGCAGGACCAATGCTCAGGACCCACAGGGCTGGAAAAGGTCCTGGGGGCTGTTGGGGGTGAGGCTTAGGCTCAAGGAACAGAAGAGGCCCAGGCATGCTCCCCACCCCTGGTCTCAGAGGGCAGGGGACCTCCCCTGGGAGCCCAGAAATCTTCTTGGGCTCGAGTGGGCAGGGCAAATGCCCTCCTCTCCTCTCCTGCTCCTTGGATCTGGGAAACCCCCTCCCACCTGCCTTTCCTGATCTCCCTGGCCTCTCTCCTGTGCCCCCAAGGACCCATGCAGCATGGAGGGGTTTTTGCAGGGCAGGGGATTGGCCTGGGAGCTCAGCAGCCTCCCTGGGTGGAGTGGGCAGGACAATCGCCCTCTGCTCCTCTCCTGCTCCTCCTGGATGGCTCCTTCTGCCTGCCTCTCCTGATCTCCCTGGCCTCCCTCCTATGCCCCCAGGACCCACACAGCCTGGATGGAGCTTTGGAGGGGAGGTGTACCAGCTTGGGAGCTCAGCAGGCTCCCTGGCCCAAGTGAGCCAGGCGATTGCCCTCCGCTCTTCTCCAGCTCTTCCCCGACAGTCCCTCCCTCCTGCCTCTCCTGATCTCCCCGGCCTCAGGAGCACCGATCCTGTCTGGCCTCCACTTTTCCCCCCCTCAGTTCCCCTACATTCTACCTGTTCACCTTGGGGTTCCTCCCATCTCCTTGGGTGTCAGAGTCCCCCACCAGTGGCTGGCAGGCATCTTAATTGTGGGGAGATGCTAACTCCATGTCTTCCCACACTGGCATCTTGACTCCACCTCCTGATTTTACTTTTTAGAAGATTTCCTGCTTTTATCTTCTAACCTTTTAATGGAGCATTTTTGTTTATTTCACAGCCATATATATATATATTTTTTTCTTTTTTTTCCTGCTGCATTTGGTCTTCCTTGATGCACACAAGCTTTCTCTTGTTGTGGTGAGTCTGAGTTGTGGCTTCTTTTGTTGTGGAGCACGGGATCTAGGCACTCGGGCTCCAGTAGTTGCAGCATACGGGCTCTGTAGTTGTGGCTTGCGGGCTCTAGAGTGCAGGCTCAGTAGTGGTGGTGCATGGGATTAGTTGCTCCAAGTCATGTGAGATCTTCCTGGGCCAGGACTCAAACCCATGTCCCCTGAATTGGTAGGCAGATTCTTAACCACTGCATCACCAGGGAAGTCCTTCACAGCCATATTTTCAATTTCTATAAACTTATTCTTATTCTGATAATTTCTTTGTTAAAACAATCATCCTCCTCTTGTTTCATGAATATAATACATTCTTTTATCTCTCTGGTGATAACAATTACAGTTTTTAATAAAGCTTTGTTCTGTTCCTTGCATTACCTTTGTCTCCTCTGTGATTTGTTGTTGATATTGGAGATTTTCCTCAAATATCTTGTAGTCATTGGTTAAATATTTATATTTTTAATAATCTAACAATTTTTTCCAGAGATGAGTAGAGTATACGAATTTATTTGTTCAAATATCTTTTATATTTACATGACAGAAATTTATCAAATTCTCTATACACCCACATTGAATAATGAGGCACAAAATGCTTATTTTTATGCACAGGAAGCACTCATGCTTCTCAGCCCTTAGCCTTTCTGAATGTCTGCAGGGTAAACTGTATGCTTTTTGGTGTCTATTTTTTGGATACTTAGGCTTTACCCTCCTTTGCTTAGCAATGTCTTTACCATTCTTCCGTCTGTTTCCTAGCTTTAAAAACTGTGTTGTTTTTTGTCTGCTGATGTTCACTACCTATTTGCTCTTAAGATTTGTACCATTTTTGGGTGGAATTTCAGAAAAGAGACAAATACATGTAATTAATCTGCCATATTTAACTGGATGTTTTTTATTGGTTTTTGATTTTAGCAATTTAATTTACTGGATATGAAGATGTCTTTTATGTCTCTGAAATATTAAACTAATAAAATATGTTGGTTTTTAAAACAATTAGAGAAAGAAGAACAAAAAAACCCCAAAGTTAGCAGAAGGAAAGAAATCATAAAGATCAGATCAGAAATAAATGAAAAAGAAATGAAGGAAACGAAAGCAAAGATCAATAAAACTAAAAGCTGGTTCTTTGAGAAGATAAACAAAATTGATAAACCATTAGCCAGACTCATCAAGAAAAAAAGGAAGAAGACTCAAATCAATAGAATTAGAAATGAAAAAGGAGAAGTAACAACTGACACTGAAGAAATACAAAAGATCATGAGAGATTACTACAAGCAACTCTATGCCAATAAAATGGACAGCCTGGAAGAAATGGACAAATTCATAGAAATACACAACCTGCCAAGGCTGAATCAAGAAGAAATAGAAAATATGAACAGACCAATCACAAGGACTGAAATTGAAACTGTGATTAAAAATCTTCCAACAAACAAAAGCCCAGGACCAGATGGCTTCACAGGCGAATTCTATCAAACATTTAGAGAAGAGCTAACACCTATCCTTCTCAAACTCTTCCAAAATATAGCACAGGGAGGAGCACTCCCAAACTCATTCTACAAGGCCACCATCACCCTGATAGCAAAACCAGACAAGGATGTCACAAAGAAAGAAAACTACAGGCCAATATCACTGATGAACATAGATGCAAAAATCCTCAACAAAATACTAGCAAACAGAATCCAACATCACATTAAAAGGATCATACACCATGATCAAGTGGGGTTTATTCCAGGAATGCAAGGATTCTTCAATATATGCAAATCAATCAACATGATACACCGTATTAAGAAATTGAAGGAGAAAAACCATATGATCATCTCAATAGACGCAGAGAAAGCTTTTGACAAAATTCAACACCCATTTATGATAAAAACCCTGCAGAAAGTAGGTATAGAGGGAACTTTCCTCAACATAATAAAGGCCATATACGACAAGCCCACAGCCAACATCATCCTCAATGGTGAAAAACTGAAAGCATTTCCACTAAGATCAGAAAAAAGACAAGGTTGCCCACTCTCACCACTCTTATTCAACATAGTTTTGGAAGTTTTAGCCACAGCAATCAGAGAAGAAAAGGAAATAAAAGGAATCCAAATCACAAAAGAAGAAGTAAAGCTGTCACTGTTTGCAGATGGCATGATACTATACATAGAGAATCCTAAAGATGCTACCAGAAAACTACTAGAGCTAATCAATGAATTTGGTAAAGTAGCAGGATACAAAATTAATGCACAGAAATCTCTGGCATTCCTATACACTAATGATGAAAAATGTGAAAGTGAAATCAAGAAAACACTCCCATTTACCATTGCAACACAAAGAATAAAATATCTAGGATAAATCTACCTAAGGAGACAAAAGACCTGTATGCAGAAAATTATAAGACACTGATGAAAGAAATTAAAGGTGATACAAATAGATGGAGAGATATACCATGTTCTTGGATTGGAAGAATCAACATTGTGAAAGTGACTCTACTACCCAAAGCAATCTACAGATTCAATGCAATCCCTATCAAACTACCACTGGCATTTTTCACAGAACTAGAACAAAAAATTTCACAATTTGTATGGAAACACAAAAGACCCCGAATAGCCAAAGCAATCTGAGAATGAAAAACGGAGCTGGAGGAATCAGGCTCCCTGACTTCAGGCTACACTCCAAAGCTACAGTAATCGAGACTGTATGGTACTGGTACAAAAACAGAAATATAGATCAATGGAACAGGATACAAAGCCCAGATATAAACCCATGCACATATGGTCACGTTATCTTTGATAAAGGTTGCAGGAATGTACAGTGGAGAAAGGACAGCCTCTTCAATAAGTGGTGCTGGGAAAACTGGAAGGTACGTGTAAAAGTATGAGATTAGATCTCTCCCTAACACCATACACAAAAATAAGCTCAAAATGGATTAAAGACCTAAATGTAAGGCCAGAAGTTATCAAAGTCTTAGAGGAAAACATAGGCAGAACACTCTATGACATAAATCACAGCAAGATCCTTTTTGACCCACCTCCTAGAGAAATGGAAATAAAAACAAAAATAAACAAATGGGACCTAATGAAACTTCAAAGCTTTTGCACAGCAAAGGAAACCATAAACAAGACCAAAAGACAACCCTCAGAATGGGAGAAAATATTTGCAAATGAAGCAACTGACAAAGGATTAATCTCCAAAATATATAAGCAGCTCATGCAGCTCAATAACAAAAAAACAAACAACCCAATCCAAACATGGGCCGAAGACCTAAATAAACATTTCTCCAAAGAAGATACACAGACTGCCAACAAACACATGAAAGAATGCCCAACATCATTAATCATTAGAGAAATGCAAATCAAAACTACAATGAGATATCATCTCACACCAGTCAGAATGACCATCATCAAAAAATCTAGAAACAATAAATGCTGGAGAGGGTGTGGAGGAAAGGGAACACTCTTGCACTGCTGGTGGGAATGTGAATTGGTACAGCCACTATGGAGAACAGTATGAAGGTTCCTTAGAAAACTACAAATGGAACTACCATATGACCCAGCAATCCCACTACTGGGCATATACCCTGAGAAAACCATAATTCAAAAAGAGTCATGTACCAAAATGTTCATTGCAGCTCTATTTACAATAGCCCAGAGATGGAAACAACCTAAGTGTCCATCATCGGATGAATGGAAAAAGAAGATGTGGCACATATATACAATGGCATATTACTCGGCCATAAAAAGAAACGAAATTGAGCTATTTGTAATGAGATGGATGGACCTAAAGTCTGTCATACAGAGTGAAGTAAGTCAGAAAGAGAAAGAAAAATACCATATGCTAACACATATATATGGAATTTAAGGGGAAAAAATGTCATGAAGAACCTAGGGGTAAGACAGGAATAAAGACACAGACCTCTAGAGAATGGACTTGAGGATATGAGGAGGGGGAAATGTAAGCTGTGACAAAGCGAGAGAGTGGCATGGGCATATATACACTACCAAACGTAAAATAGATAGCTAGTGGGAAGCAGCTGCATAGCACAGGGAGATCAGGTCAGTGCTTTGTGACCACCTAGAGGGGTGGGAGGGAGGGAGACGGAAGAGGGAAGAGATATGGGAACATATGTATATGTATAACTTATTCACTTTGTTATAAAGCAGAAACTAACACACTACTGTAAAGCAATTATACTCCAATAAAGATGTTAAAAAAAACATTAAAAAAAATGTTGGTTTTGGCTGGCCAGTGTTATTTTCCTCCTTCCTCTGGTAAAAACAGTTGCCTCATTACTTTGAGTGAATCCCCAACCCAAGTGGTTCTGGTGGGGCTTTTAATCATAGGTCCTTCGCCCCCTGACTACAGGGATGTGATCTAATCTGGAAAATTGGTTTTGCTCTCTTGGGAATATGACTCCTGAGAACAGGAAAGTAGAAACAGCATGCCGATATTGCTGAGTTTTCTTATTGGTGACCCCTAGAGGAATGGTCTCTGATTGTATACGAGCCTGAGTCCTTTGCTGGGCAGAGTAGAAACCGACTCTGATTAGCTTCAGCAGGGAAGGGTTTTAATGGGAGTGTATTGGGTAGTTTGTGAAGTTTATGAGAAGTTTTCGAACCTGATTTAGAGCCTGATCAGAAAATAATCAGTTACCAAGTGTATTAGTTTCCTCCTGCTGCTGTAACAAATTACCACAAATGTAGTGGTTTAAAACAACACACATTTATTTTCTTATAGTTCTGGATGTTGAAAGTGTAAAATCAAGGTCTGTGCTTTCTGGAGTCTTCGGGAAATAATCTGTTTTCTTGCCTTTTTCCAGCTTCTAGGGGCTGTCTTTCTTCGCATCCCTCTAACCTCCTGCTTTTGTCGACATGTTTCCTCTCTCTCTGATCTCCTGCCTCCCTCTTATGAGGATTCTTGAAATTACATTAGGCCCACTCAGATAATCCTGAATACTCTGCATTTCAAGAACCTTAATTTAAGGTTCTCTCTTCAAATTTCCTTGTACAATGGAAGGTAATGTATTCATAGGTCCCAGGGAGTAGGACATGGCGATTATTCAGCCCACCACACCAAGGAAGACTAAACAGCCAAGAACACATCTGTATTACAGCACAGCCCAGTCATAAATCCTCACTGCTACCAACACTGAATATACACACACAGGGCTGTCCGCTGAAACCCCAGAGCTGCCCTGATTCCTCTTCTCCCCAAGCGGGGCACTGATTATTATTAGTTTATCATCCAGTGTCCATTCTCGTCTATTCATCAGTAATAGAATTTTCATCTGGTCACGTAACCACCCAGAATAAACACTTTCTCAGTCTTCCTGCAGCTCGGAATGGCCACGTGACTAAGTTTTGGACAATGAAGTGTAAGTGAAATTGTCTTCCGGCAGCTTCTGAGAACCTTCCTTAGGAGATAGTTGGGATTTGCCTGGCTCTTCATTCGTTCTTGCATTCTGCTGCCACCTGAGAACCAGGGCCACACCCTAAGGATGGCAGAGAGTGAATAGAATGAGCCTGGGTCTCTGGGGACTTCACGGAGCAGAGCTGCTGTACCAACTCTGGACTTCTTGTCTCCAGGCTCAGTTTATGTGAGAGAGAATTAAAATTTTATCTGTTTAAACCACTGTTATTTGGGGTTTTCTATTATGTTTAGTGGAACTTAATTTTAAATGATACACTGAGGCTTTCTTATTCAGCTCTTCCTTCTACTGGGTGAGCTGCTCCAGTATCTTGCTCACAAACTTTTTTGCCTTAAGTTAGAAGGATTTTATTTCTGGGCCTGCTGGAAGGAATTGTACCAGCCAAAGGAAGGTTTAGAATGTCACATACTGATAGCATCACAGTGATACTATCATAGTCAGAAAACTTATTACTGAATCCTCTAGCCCAGTAAGTCTCTAACAGAGGAGATACTATATACCCGTATGGCATTTTGGAAACTTGTAGACCCATTTTGGCTTTTTAAAATGATTGGAGGATGCACTGGCATTTCGTGGGCTGGGGCCAGAGGTATTTTGCAATGTAAACGACTAACCCATACATCGAAAAATTGTTCCGTGAATTGAATGAGACTTCAAATGTTCTATAGAACTTTCATGTAAGTATAAAACTTATTTACAAGTATCTGTGCCTAGAACTCAACTCCATTTTATATAAAGTTCTAAGTAGCTTTTACATATTTTTAAGATCGCTGAATTTTCCAGGAATGTAACTACTCTGTAAGCCAAGAGAAAATTGTTCATTGTTTACTGGGGAACTTTACCAAGAGGCATTCACTATTTTGAAAATACACGTGTGACAACAATGCCGCTCATGGCATTTGAGTCCAGTAGAACATGAAATGCATTTGTGCTTGTTGCATTCACAGTGATTCTACCCATAGGTGTAAGTCTCTGAGTGCCTAAGAGTTTACATTCTGAGATATATATTACTTTATTATAAATATATTTTATTTATCCTTTATTTTATAGTTAGAGCATTACATTGGTTTAAAAAATGTTTTGTATAAATAATATTACATATGAGTTCATTTCAGGATAGCAGAGGCAGCATTATAAATCTTTGTTATAAAAAGGGAGCATTTGGTCTAGTAGAGCTCCGGGCAATAAAAACAAGCACAATCCATTAGTGGAAGCAATGTCTGGGGGATGCTGAGTCTGTTTCCCAAAGGTTGGCATGAGTTCTTTGGACCTGGGAAAGAGCTGAGACTTGAAGGACTCCCTCGATAAGGCTCAGGGCCTTCCCTAAACGTCTCTTACTAGCCCTCAACATTACCTTGACTCTGACCGCCAAATCATGTATTATTCCTTTCTTCCTCCAGTGGATTACTTTGTAACTGACCTTTGAACACCAGCCATCTCTGTTCAGCCTCCATATCATTTCCTCTGTGACACTGGAAATCAGTATTTTCAGTTGCTGGATCCAGATAAACCTATACAGAGAAAGTAAATCTGGTTCCACTTTTACTTCCTGTACAGGATATAATTAGCATATTTTCCATATGAATAGGGACTGTCGGGAACCATATGTTATTTACCATATGTCATTATGCCTGTTTCAAGGCACATTTTAATATAGCACAAAGGCAAAAAGGTTTAAATTGAAATGCTTGCTGTGCATTGTGGTTTAAAGTTTTTGATTATTGTGAAGCCTGAGTAAGTTAGCTCTCTTCATCTATTTCATAGAATGAGCTCTCAATAAATTACTTAGAAAAGTTAACCGAGCAGGAGAAACTTTGGGCAAAATAAAAGTAAATTATTAGCCTTTTAGCTCAATTTAAGGCAGGACTTCATAGATTTTGTGATTACATGACATTTTATGAGGTGGACAAAGAAGAAACTGGGAAAGAGTCTGATTGACAAGGAAGAAGGAAGGCATGATTTCCCTATTCATGTTATTAAAGGCTCAAGAATTAGGCTATTTCCCATATTAACGGTACTTTCAATATATCCCATATTGAAGATACTTTCTTTAATTCAAGAAATATTGGGACTTCCCTGATGACACAGTGGTTAAGAATCCGCCTGCCAATGCAGGGGACATGGGTTCGAGCCCTGGTCTGGGAAGATCCCACATGCCGCAGAGCAACTAAGGCCATGCACTACAACTACTGAGCCTGTGTTCTAGAGCCCGCAAGCCACAACTACTGAGCCCACATGCCACAACTACTGAAGCCAGTGCGCCTAGAGCCCTTTTGTTGCTCTGCAATAAAAGAAGCCATCACAATGAGGAGCCTGCACACCATAATGAAGAGTAGCTCCTGGTCGCCACAACTAGAGAAAGACTGCAAGTAGCAATGAAGACCCAATGCAGCCAAAAATAAATAAATTTATTTTTTTAAAAAAAGAAATATTTATTGAGGCCCTTTTTTGTTTTAGGTACTATGCTAGTTTCTGAGGAAACAGTGGTGAGCAAAGACAGACACGATCCCTGACCTCAAGGAATTTAAAATTGTTACTAATACCTATTAATAATAATTTAAAAACCTCTTATAATTATATAGTTACACATAGAGGTAAATACTGTTAAGGACTTTGTAACATATACAAATATCCAATCATTATGTTGTACAGCTGAAACCAATAAAATGTTATCTGTCAATTATACTGCAATAAAATTGTTTTTTTTTAAGTACTGTTAAGAAAAGGAACCTAAAGCAGGACACTGACTACCCTGGATTTTTTTCCACTAGCCCTTCCGAATCCAAACTCCATCTTTCTTTACCCTGCCCTGTGTTCCAGGAGATTGCCTTGGTGGCCTCCAACAACAGGCAACTTCTCCCTCTGGCCTCAGTTTGGGTTTGGCCAATAAGAGGCATCAGCAGGAGGTTAGAGAGTGGGAGCAGAGTGAAATCAGGCTATTAACTCCCCCTCCCTGCCAGTATAAATTGACTTCGTTTCTTTGTTGGAGGCCACAGCTATTCGTGCTGGTTCCAGGAACACCCACCTCATCCCTTACCCCTGTAACTGAGGGGTGATAGGGCTTCCTACTATTGCTAGGCAAGGATGCTTTACTACAGCTGGTCTGGCTGGCTTCCCTTAACAGGGCCCACATCTTTATAAATGACCTCATTGAACTCACCTGTGAGTGTGCCATCGTTTTCCGAACAGTACCCGAACCTATACACTAGCCTGGACCAGAGTGAGGTAGGACTGCTGATAGGTAAGGGAGCATTCCAGGCAGAGGGAAGAGCCATATGGGAGAAATGTTTGAAGGAAGGACAGTGTAGCTGGAGCACAGAGAGAGAGGGGGTGAGATGGTGCTCGAGGGGGAGACAAAGCCAAATCATAGGCCATAGGTTGTAGTGGACGTTACTCTTTCTTTCTTTCTCTTTATTTTGACCACTCAGCATTTGAAACTCCTTCTTGTGTTTGGGGAATTCCCCACTTAATGGTAGGTAGGACCGACTTCCTGCTATAGAAACTCAGCTCCAGGTGGCTCGGTGTGGTCACATGACCTAGCCTCAGCCAATCAAGTGCACCCACTCAGTATTTGGGTCAGGAGCCAGATGCAAAACAGTGAAGAATTCCCTTCTTGTTTTGGTAAGTGTGGCAGTGGCTCCAGCGATGGTTTCCAGGATATTGGCAGTACAAGCTGTGGCACCCATTTCCTCAGCTTGGCCCCAGCCTATGGGTGGCTCACATTTCCTTATAAGTTTCTCTCTTGTCTGAGTCAATTTCTTCCTAGTGGCAATATCCTTTTAATAAATTTCTTTGCTCTTTAAATCAGCCAGAGATAACTTCTGTTGTTGGTAACTAAGGTACACTGTGGTAACTAAGAACATTATACTTTAATGACCACGACAAGTGTTTTGACCTTTATCATAGGAACAAAGGGAAGCTATTGAAGCAGTAGGAATGGAGTGGTGGCAGTGACAGGATCAAGTTCACATTTTGGAGAAATCTGTCGGACTGCATCCAAGAAGATCTAACTTAAATGTAGGGAGACCAAGAAATGGGTGCTGTTGGCTTAGACTAATAGGGGTTGCAGTGGAGACAGAAGTCCATGGATGTAAGGGTAATTTAGCAGGTGAACTTGCTGTGATTGGATGTGGGGAGGTTAAGGAAAGGTGAGGCATCAAGGTTAGTCCTCCATTTTCTGATCCCTGAACTTGTGTTGACTGACTACATGAATTCAACTACTTTGTTTAAAGCCTTGATTGCTACCCAGGACTTAATGGCTAATCAAAATGATTTTTCCATCCTTTTATGCTTTATGTACACACATAAACTTGTTGGAGTTGGATGCCAAATTGCACATAAATTGTCTTCAGATCCAGACTCTGAATTCAGACCATGTTTCAAAGCTTGGCTATCACCAATGAGGAGAAACACAGTCTGAGTCACACTGTGAAGTAGTATTTTGTGCTGAAGATTCATCTGCAACACTTGAATCAACACATCCTTGGGCTCTTATGAGTAGGAGGAAAACCATTTAGAGAATCCAGAATTGGGCTGCCATCTGTTGTTCATGGGCTTTGCTTCTTGTGCATAACTGGGGAATAAAACATTTAGCAGGCGGTATCTAGAAAGTGATGTACAGCAACTCCATTCATGAGAAAACTCTAAATTGTGTTTTCTGTTTAAGGACATTGTTTAAATGTCCTTCTGGGCTTGTGTATGCATCCTCAGTTGAATGAATTATTGCCCGAAGTCCAGTATTATCAACATGTACACCATGACCTAATATCCAGAAATTGTGAAACTAATATTTGTTGCTTACTGGTATTCACAGCCTCTTCAATGTGAGTCAAACCATGTTTAAGACCTCTTCCAAACTTGACTTATTTACAACTTTCCCCAACCAAGGCATAAAATTTCCATTTATTGTACACTTATTTTGTACCAATTACTCTGCCAACCACTAGTAAATATATATTTATACACCCTCACACACACCATGTATTTATTTAACTCTCACTCTAACCATGTGAAGTAGGTATTATTGACCATATTTTACACATAAGGGAATTGAGGTCCACATTTTGAAATCCTGATTTGAACCCAGATATGTATTACTGGGCCCATGCCAAATCACTGGGCCACAAAATCATCTGACTTATCATTTGTTACTCTCCTTTATTCTGTGTTCCCTCAGCTGGTGTCAATCCCGAATATATTATATTATTTTGCAATTGAAGACATCATGTAATGCATGTAATGCGTTCTAACAGAGATAAAAGCATAGACAAATAAATTAATAGAGAAGTAAGGTGAGAAGATATATGCACCCCAATGTTCATTGCAGCATTATTTAAAATAGCCAAGATATGGGAGCAACCTAAGTACTCATCAATAGATGAGTGGATGAAGAAGATGTGGTGTGTGTATATATACACACACATATATATACACAATGGAATATTACTCAGCCATAAAAAGCATGAAATCTTGCCATTTGCAACAATGTGGGTGGACCTAGATTGTACTATGCTACGTGAAATAAGTCAGAGAAAGACAAATACCATATGATTTCATTTATATGTGGAATCTAAGAAAACAAAAACAAATGAACAAATATAACTAAATAGAAACAGAGTCATAGATACAGAGAACAAACAGGTGGTTTCCAGAGGGGAGGTGGGGTGGGGGGGAGGAGAGAAATAGGTGAAGGAGATTATGAGGTACATAATCTATTAAAATAATTATTTTATTTAAGTTTAAATTAAAAATAAACCTAAAGTAATTTATTTTAAGTTACAAAATAAATGAGTCATGGGTATGAAATGTACAGTGTGGGGAATATAATCAACAATTATGTAATTTTTATATGCTGATGGTTGTAACTAGATTTATCATGGTGATCATTTTGAAAAGTATTGAAATAGTGAGTCACTGTGTTGTACACTGACATAGTTTTGTAGGTCAATTATACTTCAAAAACAAATAAACAAACAAATAAACATACTCAGAAAAAGAGATCAGATTTCGGTTGTCAGAGGCAGGAGGGCGAATTGGATGAAGGTGATCAAAAGGTACAAACTTCCAGTTGTAAGATAAATAAGTACTAGGGATGTAATATAAAACATGATAGGTATAATTAACATTGCTATATGCTATATATGAAAGTTTTAAATGAAGTAAATCCTAAGAGTTCTCATCACAAGGGAAAACACTTTTTTCTATTCCTTTAATTTTGTATCTATATGAGATGATGGATGTTCACTAAACTTGCTGTGGTGATTATTTCATGATGTATGTAAGTCAAATCATTATACAGTACAACTTAAACTTATACGGTGCTGTATATCAGTTGTATCGCAATAAAACTGGAAGAAGGAAAAAAGTAAGTAGGGTGAGGAGTTAAAGAAGTAGTTAAAAGAATTGAACATTTAAGTAGTTAAAAGAAGTCATCAGGATCTCTGACCAGTCCAGGAAAATTAGTGGAACACTTTTCAATTGATTCCTCCGTATGACACCTATGTTATAAGTTAAGGTGAGAAATAGAATCAGAAGATTTTTTAAAAACATCAGACAAGCTCCACTACAATAAAGGGAAAATACTAGACCTAGAGTCAAAAGACAGGGTTTGAATTCCAGCTTTGAATTCTAGGTTTACTACCAGTTGTGTGAACTTGGGTAAATCACTTGACCTCTCAGAGTCTCTGTCTCCTCGGATGATAACACCTCTATTATGCAACATTTGTGAGGATTAAATGTTGCTCATTTCTGAAATTATTTATAAACTATAAAGCATTATACAAATGCAGATATTATTGTTAACCTACTTCAGGCCTTAAAAGTTAAATTTCTGGAAGTCAAGTCAAGGGCAAATGATGTCCGTGTTTCTGTAAGCAGGGCAACATCACTAGCAGCAATACCAACCATCATGGCAATGCTTATACTTGCTCAATTTTCACATTTTACTTTCTTCCTACAACAGCACTGTGAAGCATTGCAGTGTTATAAAATTTACAGAACAGGAAGCTGAAATATGAAGACCTCCAGCGTCAGAGAGAGAATAAGAAATAAAATTAGGATTTAATTCTACCTTACACTGTATTTCCCCTCTTTAGAATACCTTTGCTTAACACCATTTATGGAAAAAATTGTCACTATGCATCTGTGATTAAATTTAGCAGATACTGTTGAAAGGTGAGACTAAGAAAGCCTACTTAATATGAACTGTTATCTGCTAGGAAAAAAAAATGGGTTTCAGGTATTCCTTGAGCTCAGTCTAGCAAATTATTCATCATTAAGGGGGGAAATCTGTGATAACTGTACCTACAATTCTTTTTTCAACATCTCAACTTTGAATTTATACCTGAAAGTGATTTATTTTTTCCTATGCAAGATGTCCCATACTTACTATGGCCATGTAGTGGACTGGCAAACCTTCAGAGGAAAATAAAACTTAACAAAACAATAGATAGTTATCAGTTCAGTGACTCTTTATAGTTAATATTTAAGTTATTTGCCTTTTCCAGATAGAAGCTGTAGGCACAAACTGTTTCATTATTATCCTGAGTGCTTTGGTTATCTTTAGCATGAAGTATTTTTAACTCTGTTTGTATAAACCATAGGATTTAAGTAAAACATTGAGGAAAGGAGACTGAACTCACATTGTTCAGTGTGACGTTTCATTTTATAGGTTTATTTTGGCATGGAAGTTGTCTGGTTGAATGTTTCACTGATAGGCTGGCTTAGCTTCTTCTTACACTGTAACTGATATTTCTATGTGGAGGGACATTGATTTTTTTTTTTTTTTAATAATATTGGGCCTTTCTCTGCTCCATTAGTCACTTCATTCCAGGAGAGGAGGGATGACATTGTTTTGTTGAATTTGAGAGAGGAACGGGGTTTGCATAGTCTTATCCATTTGCAGTATACACTATTTGGTATGTCTTCCTAGCTTACAAAGAACACTCAGTACTTCCTTGCTTCCAGGGATGGACTGCACACAGCAGGATGATCACCTCCAGCCACAGGTGCAGGTGGGTGAATTTGGGCCAATGAGATTTCCTCTCTAGGGACTGATTAAAGAGAGTCAGTCAGTCTGGCCATGATACACATGTAAACTCAGGAGTTTGAGCGTGGCCATTGCTTTCCTCTGTAAAAAATGATAAAGGGAAACCTCACTAAAATGGAGTCAGGAAGCCAGAAGGGGGAGCTCTCACTCCCATACCACTCTTCAGTACAGGTCCCAACAGAAAGGGATGTACAACACTTTGCATCTCCAGCAGAAAGTGGCCCTACACTACCACTGCCAGCTGGAGGAGGAAAGAATTCTCCTTGCCTGGCAACAGCTAAGCCAATGAGAGACTGTTGCACCTCAGCCAGTGAAAAGCCACTATACTTCAAACTCCCAGTTTCACCCAGTGGACTTTTTGTTTATAATAGCCCCTCCCAACTTTCTCTTCTCCTCTATAAAAGAGCTTCCTTTCTTTCGTTTTACCAGACTTGCATGTGGTTCACTATAGCTGCATGTCTCAAATTGCAATTCTTTCTGTTCCCAAATAAAACCATTTTGTTGGTAAAGTAACTGGCTGTTTTGTTTTAGGTTAACACGTCCTATGTGGATGGAGAAGCAAAAGCTACTCTGCTGAAAAAGGAAAATAAACTAGGTCCAAAGAAGAGAACTGCTTGGGTTCTGATGGCTTTTTAGTTCTTACTTCCAGTTCTTTTCTGGGGCCTGGTTGAATTCCTGACGTGGGTTCTATGAGATGCCTGTACACTTATAATTATAAAATCCTCTTTTTGCTTTTGCTAAAGGTAGCACTAGTTGTTTTCTGTTACATGTACCCAAAGTATCTTAATAAATACATTATTTAGTTGTGGTTAATAGAATAAATAATCATATACAGACTGTTTGAGGAAGAGGCTCTACATGTATTTATTGGTACAGCCATTCTAGGTGGTGTAATGAAATTTTATTCTAACTATCCTTGTTTAGTTTAATTTATTAAACATTATAATATGTAAAGAGAGCATAAAATACAGTCATGTGAATGGGACACTTTTAAATAAACCTGGCTAGTTTTAGAAAGTAGGAATATATTTCTAACTAAAGAGAGTTTTGTTGTTGTTTTGTTTTGTGGAAGAAAACAATTGGGTTAGAACAATTGACCAAATAGTAAACTTCTTTTTAAAAATATATTTATTTATTTATTTTTGACTGCATTGGGTCTTTATTGCTGTGCATGGGCTTTTCTCTAGTGGAGGAGAGCAGGGGCTGCTCTTTGTTGCAGCACACGGGCTTCTCATTGCGGTGGCTTCTCTTGTTGTGAAGCATGGGGTCTAGGTGCGCAGGCTCAGTAGTTGTGGCTCGTGGGCTGTGGAGTGCAGGCACAGTAGTTGTGGCGCATGGGCTTAGTTGTTCTGCAGTATGTGGAATCTTCCCAGAGCAGGGCTTGAACCCGTGTCTGCTGCATTGGCAGGCAGATTCTTAACCACTGCACCACCAGGGAGGTCCTCAACAAATATTGTTGAGGGGATCAGAAGTAATCTGTTCAACCTTGTCAGGAATATCTATGAAATACTTAAAGTAAGGAAAATAAGAAAATAAATGTGGTATTTAATAATGGTTTTTCTTATTAGCTACAGAATTATACAAAATGGCAATTCTTATTGAGTCAATAATATAATTCATTTTATGTTATAAACAAATAGGTGATCTTTGTCTCTTCATTCATTAACATGAGTTGTATTTGTCCAGGGGATATAGGGGTCATGAAGATGTAGTCCCTGCTCCGGAGTCACATGGAGATTCAGAAGTTGCAAATCAGCTAAATTCTGACTTGGGATTCCATTTAGCTCTATTTGCCATTGCCAGCCTATAGATCCTTGATAGTAAATGGTCAACCTCAAAATGTGCCCAGTGACAGTAACCAGAGGGATGAAATATTTATATAACCCAACCGGAAGATAATGTGATTCAGCTTTTCCATACATGGGGATAATTTGCCTGATATCCCCCACCTCCATTTCCCCAAGAACTTGCATAAATATCTCCCACTGCCCAAATGAAGCAAAAAATAGAATTAATAGTAGTTTGTATTTCTTAATCCTCTACCCCTATCCTGCCCCTCCTTCCTTCCCTCTCTGATTTGTTATAATCATTTGTTTGTTTTATTTTTGAGAGTCCACATATAAGAGATAATGTACAGTATTTGTCTTTCTCTGTCTGACTTATTTCACTAAACATAATACCCTCCAGGTTCATCTATGTTGTTGCAAATGGCAAAATTTCATTCTTCTTTATGGCTGAGTAGTTTTCCATGCATATATATACCACATCTTCTTTATCCATTCATCTGTTGATGGACACTTAGGTTGCTTCCGTATCTTAGCTATTGTAAATAATGCTACTATGAACATTTTGGGTACATGCATCTTTTCAAATTAGCGTTTTCATTGTCTTCTATACCCAGGAGTGGAATTGCTGGATCACGTGGTAGTTCTAGTTTTAATTTTTTGAGGAACCTACGTGCAGTTTTCCATAGGGGCTGCACCAATTTACATTCCCACTAACAGTTTACAAGTTTACAAGTTAACAGTTTACAAGTTAACAAGTTAACAAGTTTACAAGTTAACAGTTTACAAGTTTACAGTTACCTTTTCTCCACATCCTCACCAACATTTGTAATTTGTGGTCTTTTTGAAAATATATATATATATTTTTTTAAAAAATATTATTTATTTATTTTGGTTGTGCCCGGTCTTAGTTGTGGCATGCAGGATCTTTGTTGCAGCATGTGGACTCTTAGTTGTGGCATGCATTCAGGATCTAGTTCCCCAATCAGGGATCGAACCTGGGCCCACTGCACTGGGAGTGCGGAGTCCTACCCACAGGACCACCATGGAAGTCCCATAATTTGTGGTCTTTTTGATGATAGCCACTCTGACAGGGGTGAGGTGATGTTTCATCACAGTTTTGATTTGCATTTCTCTGATGATTAGCAATGTTGAGAATCTTTTCGTGTGCCTGTTGGCTATCTGTATGTCTTCTTTGGAAAAATGTCTACTCAGGTTTTCTATGCATTTTTAAAAAAAATTTTTGGCTGTGTTGGGTCTCGGTTGCTGCGCGAGGGCTTTCTCTAGTTGCAGTGAGTGAGGGCTACTCTTTATTGTGGTGTGTGGACTTCTCATTGCGGTGTCTTCTCTTGTTGTGAAGCACGGGCTCTAGGCACGTGGGCTTCAGTAGTTGTGGCACATGGGCTCAGTAGTTTTGGCTCACGGGTTCTAGAGTGCAGGCTCTGTAGTTGTGGTGCAGCATGGGATCTTCCCGGACCAGGGCTCGAATGAACCCGTGTCCCCTGCATTGGCAGATGAATTCTTCACCACTGCGCCACCAGGGAAGTCCCTCCGTGCATTTTTTAATTGGGGATTTTTTTTTTTTTTGAGACTGAGTTGTATGAATTGTTTATATATTTTAGATATTAACCCTTAATCAGGCATATCATTTGCAAATATTTTCTCCCATTCTGTCTTTTCGTTTTGTTGGTGGTTTCCTTTGCTGTGCAAAAGCTCTTAAGTTTAATTAGGTCCAATCTGTTTATTTTTGCTTTTGTTTCCTTTGCCTTAAGAGACAGATCCTAAAACATTGCTACACCTTATGTCAAAGAGTGTTTTACCTATATTATCTTCTAGGAACTTGATGGTTTCCAGTATTACATTTAGGACTTTAATCCGTTTTGAGTTTATTTTTGTATATGGTGTGAGAAAATGCTCTAATTTCATTCTTTTACATGCAGTTGTCCAGTTTTTCCAGCACTGTTATTGAAGAGACTATCTTTTCCCTTGTATGTTCTTGCCTCTTTTGTCATAGATTAATTGACCATAAGTGTGTTGGTTTATTTCTGGATTCTCTATTCTGTTCCATTGATCTCTGTGTCTGTTTTTGTGTCAATACTATACTGATTTGATTACTGTAACTTTGTAGTATACTCTAAAGTCAGGGAGTGTGATACCTCCAGCTCTGTTCTTTCTCAAGATTGTTTTGGCTATTTGGGATCTTTAGTGTTTCCATACAAATTTAAAAGTTATTTGTTCTAGTTCTGCGGCAAATGCCATTGGTATTTTGATAGGGATTGCACTGAATCTGTAGATTGCCTTGGGTAGTATGGTCATTTTAACAATGTTAATTCTTTCAATCCATGATGGTAATCTTACCATCTGTTTTTGTATCATCTTCAGTTTCTTTCATCAGTGTCAATGTCTTACAGTTTTCTGAGTACAGGTCTTTTACCTCCTTGGTTAAGTTTATTCCTAGGTATTTTATTCTTTTAGATGTGATTGTAAATGGGATTGTTTCCTTTATTTCTCTTTTTGACAGTTCATTGTTATTGTATAGGAATGCAACAGATATTTCTGTATCTTAATTTTG